>NC_056664.1:109163440-109765940 GCF_018350195.1 Panthera tigris
CTGACTGCAGCAACTGGAGCAAATCCCGAAACCACACTACCATTCAACAGAACACACAGATACTTGTTCTCTGTACATGTATATTGGGGTTTGGATCGGATTTCAAAATAGTTCACACTCAGCATCTTCTGTTTCCAGGACCTTATTTGATGACCCCTTCTCTTTCCATTATTTGATCAGAAGACTTGGAAAGCATGACTCTTTCTGCTTCATTTTTCTCTTCACCTCAGAATTAAGTTTAATGCTCTATTTGCCATCTATGTGGTTGCATTTATGCTCTGTGGCCTTTTTTTTTTTAACCACATACTGTGAGAAGTTTTAGACCCATTTAGATGCTATCCACTTGCAGGTGACTGGTGAAATCAGAATAATCCAGTATGAAAATGCTCCCAGTTCTTCCTGCATTCTCTCTACTACAATGAACTTTTCCAATCCTCAGGCATCCCAAACTGAGACATTTACTATGTGATTAACCAATATCTGTGGGCTATTTATAAACTGCTTCCTATAAGTCTGGGAGTTAATAAATTGACTTTAGATTTGATCGGTTCTAAATTTTAGGGAAAGAGAGAGAGAAAGGGTAAAGGAGAGTAAAAGAGAAAAACAAAGAGAGATTGGATCATACATGCATTTATAGAAACAACAGCGACAACCAATGCAGAATATTCACTCTGAGAAAGTAAGACATTTCACTGATTAGCTTGTTGTTTTGTTTTTAAGCACAAATGGTTTGCCAGGAAAATTTAAAATTTAGAATACAAGATACAATTTTCCATAAAAGCAGAGCATTTGCCGTTTTCTGGGACTTGACACCAGGGCTGAAGAAATCCATTTTCACATTCAGACAGTAGCTCTCTAATATACAGGCAGAAGCGTTTTTCCACCATTAAAGCTCCGACTTTTTCTTAAAATAACAGGTGAAAACTTAGTATATATTTGGAAAATCTTGCCCCATTAGTGAAAAAATGTCACCAAAGAGTGTGCCTATGTCATTCCAGAAAGAGTAGCAATACCAACGATCCATTTCATGTGGTACACAATCACTCATGGTTTTAAAATCACGTTGACTGAGAAAGAGAAGTCCTATTTTTCCTATTTGATATTACTCCTAAAAGATGACTTTTACTAAATCCAAAGTCAAATATATGGAGGACTCTGTTTAACTTCACACAGGTGAAAATTTTGAGAGAGATGGGATTCTTAATATGCTTGTTTTTCCTTATGGAATAACTTCTTTATTAGACAAATTCTCTGTAATTGTTCAGGGTCATGCCTGAAATTAGCAAATGCAACCCATGAAGGAAACTCAAAGTGAAGTTAAAATATGTACAATTATTTTCTGTTTGTATACCAGGTGACTAAATTTGTGACATATAATGGGCTCTAGCCAATTATCTAAGCAGCAGACAGCAAAGCTCTAAAATGTAAATTCTCCATTTGATTCCTGTGCCTCAACTTTTAGAAGACTCACTTTTTAGACGAAATGTTGAAAGGTGTTCAAAATTACAACTAAGAACTTGCCACTAAATATGATCAAGAAGCAGTCCTATGGATCCATTAGGTTTTTTTTTTTTATGTTTATTTATTTTTTGAGAAAGAGACAGAGTGCAAGTGGGGGAGGGGCAGAGAGAGAGGGAGACTCAGAATCCAAAACAGGCTCCAGGCTCTGAGATGTCAGCACAGAGTCTGACGCGAGGCTTGAACTCGTGAACTGCGAGATCCTGACCTGACCCGAAGTCAGAAGCTCAACTGACTGAGCCACCCAGGTGCCCCTGGACCCATTAGTTCTAATCCCCACTGATTAGGGAAAAGAAAAATCAGTGTTCTGCCCACCAGCAAACCCCTTCTAAGTAAGTGCTTTTCTAGTGTCATGAGGAGGAAAGAACAAGGTCAGCTGCTACGTCAGCCATTCTAGTTCTTTAGAGCCCAATCCACTGACTTACCCATATATCCGGGTCCAGCCACAGTTTTGAGCAGATCTTGATAGAGGTAGGTAGATATTAACAATGTTTTCAATTATGATAGGCAGAGCTTGGAAATAAGTTTCAACATACAGGAGTCAGTGATCCAGTTAGGATGGCTATGCTCCCATGTACCACCTCCATGCTACCCATCAGGTGGCTGCACCTGTGTTTCCAAGCACACCTCGAATAGAGTCAGAGACACGCAAGGGAAGCCCATTCTGGGAAAAATCTGACAGCATTCAGGAGAGGGCATCAGCAGTTTTTCTCTCCTTAGTTCTTTAGTCGTTCCATCTGAAACAGAGCCCTGGTTTGAAGAGCTGCTTAATTCTTGAAAGGGGCTGTATCTCCTTCATATATCTCTCATTGCAATAGGAGGTCCTTTATAAGTAGGGTGAAAATATATTTTAGCATCTTTCTTCTGAGCCTTTTGAGAGTGAAAATGAAAGATACTAATGACAACACCAGGATACCAGGCATAAACAAAGACTGGATGAGCCAATTAATGCGTATGAGTGTCCTATTATAAGCCTCTAGGGTTTTAGGGAAAAAAAAGAAAGGAAGTTTACTGTTGGGTCCAGTGCTGTTTGGTGGACACTTTACCAATACTTAAAGCTCATTCCTTTATGATTGTTCCTTACCTTTTATTTCAAATGCTCCCTGGCAAAGTTCTTGCCAGTTCTCAGCTTTGCAATACATTTATCTTACATTTACCACATGTACATTATACATATACTATCTTATACAGAGTGGGAAGACATAACAGGAATAAATGAACAATAGAGTGATACTGCTGATTTGCCAGAGTAATATAAATTCAAAACATTGACCAAGGTCAAGTTTGCTTGGAATTATTATCACAATTTATTTGACAGTGTCCCTTGTAATCTTTCTGGCAAAGTGTCTTATACAAACTAATGAATGATTAGCATGTGGTTCATTCAGAGAATTATCATCATTATCACTCCAGTTTACCATGTGGTATTTATTTCTTTGGGCTTGACTGTATTTCAAATATAAATCTTCTACTCTAATATTTTCCATTCTAATTTTTAAACGGTCGATTTTGGGGGTGCCTGGGTGGTTCAGTCAGTTAAACATCCAATTTCAGCCCAGATCATGATCTCCTGGTTTGTGGGATTGATCCCTGCAAGGGGCTCTGTGCTGACAGTGTGGAGCCCGCTTGAGATTCTCTCTCTCTTTTTCTCTCTCTGTCTGCCTTTTCCCTATTGTGCATGTGTGCACATGCTTTCTCTGTCTCAAACTAAACAAACAAACAATATTTTAAAAATAAAAATAAATAAAATGTAGAAATATGGCTACATTTTCCACTGTGCAATTTTTTCTTTAGTTTGTAATGGTTAGTTGCCACTTACAACGACATTTTGAACTTCTTTTAATAAGTACTTTTATCATCTTAGGAGGTTATGTTTTAACAAAGAAATGAAAATCAAAACCACAATGAGATACCACTTCACACCTATGAAGATGGCTATAATCAAAAAGACAGATAATAACCAGTGTTGACAAGAATGTGGAGTAATTAAAAACCTCATATACTGCTTGTGGGAAAGTAAAATTGTGCATCTAGTTTGGAACATGGTCTGGTAGTTACTCAAAAAGTTATACATAGAGTTACCATTTGATCTAGCTATACACACACACACACACACACACACACACGCATACATACATAAGGTGGAATAATATTTGGCAATAAAAGAAAATAAAGTATTGATATAGGCTACAACACATATGAACCTTGAAAGCACAGTGCTAAATGAAAGAAGGCAGTCACCAAAAAACACATTTATATGAAATGTGCAGACAAGCAAATACATGCAAACAAAAAGCAGATTCATGGTTGCCTTGGACTGAGGGTGTGGGGAGGTTAGGGAATGACTATTAAGGAGTACAGATTACTTTTTGGGGTAAAGAAAACGTTCTAAAGTTGATTGTGGTAATGGATGCATGACTCTGAATATACTAAGAGCCAGTGACTTGTGTACTTTGAAAGCCAGTAAATTATATACTAAAAGCCAGTGGTTTATATGATATATGAATTATATCTAAATAAAGTTGTTTTAGAATAAGGTAGCTAAAATATTTGGACTTGCAGAATAATATGTCAAGGATATAATCATGATTAAAAGATGTGTACCAAAAATGACATAAAATTAAAATAGAAGTGCATAGGCAGTTAAGCCAATTACTAATTAAATCATGAAACATAAACCCAGTATGGGGTGATTTCTAAAAGACCCAGATAGAAAGAATGGCCCAGTTCTTAGAATTTAAAATCCCACTTGACAGACACATAGACCAATGGAATAGAATAGAAACCCCAGAACTAGACCCAAAACCTATGGCCAACTAATCTTTGACAAAGCAGGAAAGAACATCCAATGGAAAAAAGACAGTCTCTTTAACAAATGGTGCTGGGAGAACTGGACAGCAACATGCAGAAGGCTGAAACTAGACCACTTTCTCACACCATTCACAAAAATAAACTCAAAATGGATAAAGGACCTGAATGGGAGACAGGAAACCATCAAAACCCTAGAGGAGAAAGCAGGAAAAGACCTCTCTAACCTCAGCCGTAGCAATTTCTTACTCGACACATCCCCAAAGGCAAGGGAATTAAAAGCAAAAGTGAATTAGTGGGACCTTATGAAGATAAAACGCTTCTGCACAGCATAGGAAACAACCAACAAAACTAAAAGGCACCCAACGGAATGGGAAAAGATATTTGCAAATGACATATCGGACAAAGGGCTAGTATCCAAAATCTATAAAGAGCTCACCAAACTCCACACCTGAAAAACAAATAATCCAGAGAAGAAATGGGCAGAAAACATGAACAGACCCTTCTCTAAAGAAGACATCCGGATGGCCAACAGGCACATGAAAAGATGCTCAACGGCGCTCCTTATCAGGGAAATACAAATCAAAACCACACTCAGATATCACCTCACGCCAGTCAGAGTGGCCAAAATGAACAAATCAGGAGACTATAGATGCTGGAGAGGATGTGGAGAAACGGGAACCCTCTTGCACTGTTGGTGGGAATGCAAATTGGTGCAGCCACTCTGGAAAGCAGTGTGGAGATTCCTCAGAAAATTAAAAATAGACCTACCCTATGACCCAGCAATAGCACTGCTAGGAATTTACCCAAGGGATACAGGAGTACTGATGCATAGGGGCACTTGTACCCCAATGTTTATAGCAGCACTCTCAACAATAGCCAAATTATGGAAAGAGCCTGATGAATGGATAAAGAAATTGTGGTTTATATACACAATGGAGTACTACATGGCAATGAGAAAGAACGAAATATGGCCCTTTGTAGCAACGTGGATGGAACTGGAGAGTGTGATGCTAAATGAAATAAGCCATACAGAGAAAGACAGATACCATATGGTTTCACTCTTATGTGGATCCTGAGAAACTTAACAGAAACCCATGGGGGAGGGGAAGGAAAAAAAAAAAAAGAGGTTAGAGTGGGAGAGAGCCAAAGCATAAGAGACTCTTAAAAACTGAGAACAAACTGAGGGTTGATGGGGGGTGGGAGGGAGGGGAGGGTGGGGGATGGGTATTGAGGAGGGCACCTTTTGGGATGAGCACTGGGTGTTGTATGGAAACCAATTTGACAATAAATTTCATATATTGAAAAATAAAAAAAAATAATAAAAAATAAAATCCCACTTGAGTGGTGATAGGAAGATAAATTGCTAGAACTCTGATGTATTATTATAACTGGGCAAACCCTACTAGATTTATTCTTGACAGAGATTGTCCATTAAGCCAAAAGGCAGAAATAATAGTTTAAAAATATAATAGCTGCTAATGAGTATTCACATATGCACTTAGTGTTACCTCAATTTAAGATAGTATTTATGAGTGCAAGATTTAAAGCAGTTTGGGTTTGAATCCTCTGTAATTTAATAGCTGTGCGACCCAAGGCAATGTACTTCACCTCTCCAAGCCCCAGTCTCATCATCTCTAAAATAATATGCACTTTGTAAGTTGTTGTTGTATAACAGAAATGCTCTTGGCATATAATCACCAAATTTGCTGTTTTTATTACCCCTACTTTTAAAAACATCAGATGCAGGCTGCCATAGCTTGATGCGTCTTTCCTCTAGCAATAGATTTCAGGCAGGCATAGGGAAGCAAACAAATGTTTGTTAATGAGACTGAAACTTTAGTGTCCAGTTGCCATGTGATTCAATCAGTGATGAGTGAGGATGAAAATGTAAAAACCGCTCTTTAAATTGCAAATGATACAGTATCTCATCCAATGGAAAATTATACCAGTCACTCTGACACTGGAGAACCATGAACCATGACCATGAGAACATTTCACTTCCCTGTGGATTAAGTGAACATTTGTACATATATTTCACTATGTGTTGTGTACTCTACTTTTAAATTTAAAAATGGTGCATTTTATGTTTTCTTGTACTTTGGTTTTTATCTTGGCAAATACTGCTCAATTTTTTGCTCCATCCTCAAGTTTTAGAGATGGAATAAAATCTAGGAAAATCTCTTTCGTGCCTTCAGAAATAACTGATTATGATGGTTTCAAATTTCTGAGATTGTTAATAGAAACAATGTAAAAAACACATGGTATCATTGAGTTATACATTATTTTAATGAGGACTATACTACTTTCCATTTGCAAAACAGTTGAACTGAATATTGGCATAGAAAAATACTTGTTGCTCAGAATGAAAACATCTACTTTATTATTATTATTTTTTTACATATACCTATTCTGAACTCCATATAGGAAGGAATATCTACTAACACACTAAGGGACAATTTCAATACAACACAAAAAGTCAAGAGTGTTAGATTTGACATCAGATTATTGGGGTTTTGTTTCTGCCTCTCCTGCCTGATAACTATGATTTGGGGAAATTATTTACTCTATGCCTTGGTTTTAATCATCTAATAATAATAATAATAATAATAATAATAGAAACAACAACATAACGGCCTAATAAGGCTTCTGCATGTGAAAACTGTTTACAAGAAGACTTGGCGCGTAAGTACTCAATAAAGCTGTTATCAGGTAATGATGACTTAATAATTAGTCGAATCAAGAGAGCAATAAATACCCAGATTCCCTTACCTGAAAACATTAGAATTATTTATGACTATGAATTAGAGCATGACTTTCTCAGAGGCAGGACTGTGCCAGATCAATCTTTGTCACCCTGGTACCTTTATTAGTGCCTGGCATATTGTCCTCACATGATGAATACGTATGAGTGATCCTCCCCAAGCCTTAGGCATGCCTAACTCCTCTCACCATCCAATCTCAGCCTCAAGCGTTTGCCCCAGAGCTCCTCCTGGAACCAGTTACAAGCAGCTCCTCACTTACCACTCTTAGCCCAGAATCTACTTTACTTTCCTCACATCTCTTATCAATACAGCAAATTATCTTTTCCTTTGTTTACTTACTATAATACTAAAATACAAGGATCATGGAACTCATAAAACTTGTCCATGTTTTCTTTGCTATATCATCACAAAACAGTGCTAAGCACATGCTAGTTTCTCCACAAATATCTGCCAAATCAAGAAATTTATTTTTGGGTAGAAATGAAGTTTTGTGAAATACAGCAGTTGCTTGTAAAGAAGAGATATTCCCCATTTTTCCATCTTGTAGGACTTTGGGTTTTCCAGGAAGTAGACTTTGTGTTTGGGTTTTTTTTCAGGGAGTGTCTTTGGAATTGATACCTGTGGAGATGGAGGGGAGACATAGGATTGCCCAAGAGAGAAACGCAGCTGTGATGTGGGCCCCGGGAGCCCCAGCCAACTCCTCATGTGAGCTTTGGAACTGAAATGGCTCATCAGTTTTCCCGTGTTGTATTGAAACAGCCATGACTTTATACATCTGCCTCAGTCAGCCATTGTCTGTGGATCACACACAAAAGGGCATGACCTTGGCAAGGGGGCTGTCTGCAGCTGAGGGGATCCTGGACAGGCTCAAGGCTGAAAGAGAAATCTGGGTGTTGCATCTTGCACCTCTCACTCTGTCTTTCTCATTCTTTCTTTTAGACTTTTCACTCTATCATTCAAAAACCTTTCTGTGTGTTTTCTATGTGCCAGGCACCGTCGCAAGTTCTGGGAATTTAACAATGAACAAAACAGAGCCCTTAACCTCCAGGGGCCAACATTCTAGAAAGGGAAGCTAAACACGTATAGTAACTTAGGAAATTGTAAATGTCATAAGGAGAAATACTTCAGGTTAAGGTGAGGAAGTGGTATTTTAGCTGACATCTGAAGAAAGTCAGGGAGAAAGTCACGTATGTATTTGGACAAAGAGTCCACCAGGAGAAGGAGCATCAAATGGGAAGTGCTAGTGAATTCATGCAGCAGCAGGGGGGCCCACGTGGGAGGGGGGTAGGGTATGAGATCAGTGAAGTAGGTGGGGGCTGATTTATGAGTTGTATTCTAAAGCTCAAACTTTGGAAACTTACGAGTTTTTTCAGTACTTTTCTGACTTTCTGCCCAAAAGTTAGTCTTTTATCCTGACATGGGATATTTAGTTTGGGATTTGATGATTTCTCCTATTTATATGTTGTTCCATGGACTTATTTGGCTGTTTACAAGCAAGGGGCAAGAAAAGTCTCTGTAACCAATGGTTGTAATTTTATTTCAACAGCTGAAATCTCCCAGATGTTTGCTGTTTTCCACTTTCCTGAGAGAGGTTTTAGATGCATCTGTGTGCTGAATTAATATTTTACATCTCATTTTCCTTTCCTTGGAGGATTTCTCCTCTTTTAAGAAGTTTTAGTTTTACTTGCTTTTTCTTTATATTCTTAGTATTGGTTATTTGAGATAGATGTAACATTAGCCTGGTACACAATACCCCATAAAATTTGTCACTATAGCAGAACTATGGCTAAACAAAACCCAAACAAAAAAAGGCCATGCTATGCATTCTAATCAGGGGTGGAAATGAGGCATTCTTCCTAGTATTTTTAGAGAAACCAGGTGGCTTTATATTCATAAATATTCTACTTTAACATATGTAAGCCATTATGCATCACAAAAGAGATAGGCAAACAAGATCAACTTTGTAATCTTCAACTTGGATTAGTCAAGAGAAGCAAGGACTGAGGATGGGGTGAGATCAGGTAGCCTCAGGGCCCAGAGAAAACTAACCCACTGAATTGCAGAGTCCAACACCCAGCCCCCAATACCTATAGCAGCACAACAAGAGCAAACATGAGCCAACCTCAGCTGGAACAGCTTCTTCAGCATCTGAGTACACAACTGAGTATTCAATTTTCCTGATAGCCCCCAGAAAGATGGTGACTCCTTCTCATGTTTTGCTTTCAGAATCTACACCAAGGCTAATGGAAACTTAGACTCACTCTCATTTAACTAGAGATAAGGAAAGCAGTAGAAAATGAGGGGAATATTACATGAGGTTGAAATGAATTAAAAACCGGACATAATTTCTTACCAACCAATATATTCGTCTCCCTGAAAGTTGGTAAAGTATGCACTGTAACACTGTTCTCTCCCCATCTCTCTTCCATAAAGAGAAGAATAGAAAACTTATCTTTCTTTGAGGGCAGAGTAAGGCCCCTTTGATATACACTCAAGGGCCCTGAGATGAGCTGGAGAATAGTTGGGGTTCATGTAAAGGCAGTAGTCTTCAGCAGCTGCCCTGCAAGGAGAAGAAGAATATAGGACTTAGAATGACACTCCATCCATCCACAGCCAAGAAATGAATGACTGGGGCCAAAAGAGCTTTGCATGGACTCAAATGGAATTAAAAGTTCAGAGCATGTAACCAAGACAACAGTATAACTGGATGTCAGAAATCCTAAATTTCTATTTCTCTTGCTTTCCATGTGTTCCTTTCTTATTTGACTTTGTACTTGCATCCTACTCCTAAATCTTTATTTGTCTCTGGTCTTCTATGTTAGCTAAGATGCTAACAGGTTAGGGTAAATAAATGAGACAATGAAATGGCCTGTTGAGTGAAGAACAACTTCATTGGAATACAGGACTCAAAGATGATGTAAATTTGATAGATGGGTAGGAAGTAGATATGCCAATCAGAAGAAAAGACAAGAGGATGAAGTACACACTAAATAGTTTTTGTTGGGAAACAATGTGTATGTGGTGGTGTTGGGAATATGGTGAAAGAGGAGGAGGTTTAGGTGGTCTAGGGTAGAGGCAAGGAGACTTGGTGTGGATGACAAGTATTTTGTATATTTTTTTCTTTTCAACATGGTTGCAGTGTAACTCCGCTCCTTGGTCCCAGTTGATAAATCCAGTCATCTCTTCCTGCTCTAAGATGAGCTGAGTTCTTATGCTAAAATTTTTGGATGAGAGTGGAGAAATAAACAAGACCCTTCTTTCAGTTCCTGGTCTATAAAATGCAAAATTCATGTATCATTAAGAGTTCTGTGCAAAAAAAAAAAAAAACTGACATGGTTCTATTAAGTAAAGAACGAAATTTATCAGAAAGATACTGAGGACATTAACAGAAGATAAACAAACTTTGGGAAACCTAGGAACCCAAATCTTTGGATCTAGTTTCAAGATCTCAGAGACCATCTCTTTAGAGTGCTACGATCGCATGATGGGAGACCCCAATCCAATTACTTTCCTTCATTCCTCTCCCCTAAGGACACTGATCTCTACATTGAAAGTGTGAATGGTGTAGCCTGAATAACACATCAACTTCTGTAGGGTGGGCTGAGGGATGGGAATGAAGGGGGAGGGATTCCTACAATTACCATCCCAGCAAATTCAGGTGGTGCTGGAGAGGGTCAGACATACACCCAAAGAACGGATATCAAGAAGATCAAAAACAGATGAACACATTATAATTTGGGAGCTGACACTTCCAAAACTGCTTATGTTTTCTATCATGATAACAAACGAAGTGCAACAGAGAAAAGGAGGTTGTGAAGCAGGGGGAGGGAAGACGAGAGAGAGAAAATGAATAATTTGAAATGTCAAGAAATTCAAAATATGTTTAGTTTGTAGCTCAAGGCACTGCTACAAATTCCTGGCACACAACTATTTGAAACAAAGAAAATAAAAATCATATATCTATTGTTTTTTGAAAGAAAACATTGAAGTATGACTTTGTGTCATGGAAAATACTCTTGAAACTTACTTTTGGTAACACTCTTTCATTGTGTAGTCTGTATCTATTTTTCCCCTTTTACATGTTTTACAACCCCAAACTTAATACTTACAGTGGGTTAATGGCAACAATAAACAGTAGGTCATTTAGTGAAGATTTTTCTTCATCACTACAGAGTTCATTAAAAGAGGACCATCTTCAGTTTTCCTCAAAGGCAAATAACACATGGGATGCATTTGCAAACTCCTCATTGAAAGCCACTAGGGAAATCAAGTGCCATCAGTCACTCCACCCTGACCCAGAACTTTTCAAAGTTCTGTTTTTATTAGCTTCATGTGAGTTAAAATAATGGACTCATACAACCTTACTAGAAGAGTTACTTTATATTATTTTAAGAAAAAATATTAACCTAATTTGATGTTCTCATTTAACTTTTCCATTTTTCCTATTTTTACATGCAAAATATGTTAACACTTTGACCAGCCTTCTTGCTACCTTTTCCTAAGAATTATAATCCATGGTAACAACACAAATGGTCATCAATCAGACAGCAATTAAATAAACAAACTATAGCTTATGCATATATGGAATACTATGCAGAAGTTAAGAAGAATAAGGTAGCTCCATCTGAACTATCAATGACACAATGAAGAAAGCAAGTTACAGAGCATACCATATATTTTATAATTTATGTATAAATTAAGCAAAAGCAAAATTATACCCATGTGTATGTATATGCATTGAAGAGGGTCTGAAAGAGCCTGAAAGGGTACACATCTGGGGAGGGAAATAGATTGGTCATAGGGAAAAGGATATAATTGTTTTTAGTATTATTTGACTTGTAATGGGAATGTATTATTAGAACAATTTAAAATAAATTTAAAAATCTTAAAAGAATCATTATCTAAAGAGTTTTAAAAAAAACTAGTGAGGGATGCCTTGGTGGATCAGTCAGTTAAGCATGCAACTCTTTTGACTTTGGCTCAGGTCATTTTGTGAGATCAAGCCCAGTGTCAGGGTCTGTGCTTGGCATGGAGCCTGCTTAATATTCTCTCTCTCCCTCTCCCTCTCCCCTGCTTGTGCTCTCTCTCTAAATAAATAAATAAATAAATAAGTAAGTAAATAATATAATAAAATAAAATAAAAAACTAGTGAAAACAGCATGAATAGTTACCTTCATTACCACAAATTCTGAGTTAATTCAAGCTCATTCTAATCAAAATGCACTGTCTGCCCAACTGATAATGAATTTTTAAAGGTCAAAGGTCGAATCTGTAATTTCAATGTTTGGACCCTCTAGCATTGAGTATACTGGCATGGTTGAAGTCGGGTTAGTACTCTAAGGATCAATGCTTGTTTGAATTCTACTTATTTGTACAGGAATTGTGTCTTGTATGCCAGAAACTTGGTTACAGTTCTCATTGAGAGAACATAGGTATTCTCAACAACATACCATAAAAATCAATAAAGGACTTTTACTGAACAACTACTATGTGCTGGACACTACAATAAGTGCTTTGAATATAAATAATAAATCTTTTTTCAATGTTTATTTATTTATTTTGAGAGAGAGAGAAAGAGAGCACAAGTGGGGGAAGGGCACAGAGAGAGAGAGAGAGAGAGGGAGAGAGAGAGAGAGAGAGAGAGAGAGAGAATTCCAAGGAGGCTCCACACTCACTTCAGAGCCCAACACAGGGCTCTCTCTCATGACCATGAGACCATGACCTGAGCTGAAATCAAAAGTCAAGCACTTAACCAACGGAGTCACCCAAGTGTGTGAATAATGTATCTTATTTAATAGTCTTTAACAAGCTAGTAAGACATATCAGGTGTACCAAATGCTTTCCAAACCTTAAAATCACCTTGGAAGCTTCTTAACAAGAGATTCTCTTTGAATTAATAAAAGGATGGGCCAAAGCATCATTTTTGTTTAAAGGCTCTCCACTGATTCTGCATATAAATATTTCATTAGCAAAATATAATTTTACTATCATTCACATGCTACTTACCCTAATCTGGAAACTTTAAATACTTCTTAAATTCCTAATATTTAAGTATGAAATCAAATGCATTATTATATTCAGAACATGGTTTTAAAACAAAGGCTGAGATGAAACCTGCAGCTCATCATGTACAAAATGTCTTCTGGAAACAGTATGTGTTATATGACACATGTACTACATTACCCACTGATATAATTGGCATTTCCTTGCTTTTATTGGTTTCAGTCTGAACTTTCATGAAACTCTTGTAAATTCATTAACTTACAAGGAAGATAATGTGGTCTGAGGGCCAGACTGGAGCCAAGATATTCCATCGTTCTAATCCCAGCTCTATAGTTGACTCTCACTGTGGTTCTTGAAAATCAATAATTCTAAGATTTGCACCTACAGAGTGAGTCAAATTTGACAGCAGTCCCAGTAACATTTCGAGAAGTGAAATGTAAAAATATGAAGATCACATGTGTTTACTTTGAGTGCCATAAATCCAAAATGGTAGTGCCAACTCAGAAGAACAGCTATTTCAAAAGAACTGTCCAGTTTTCCTGCCAAAAAAAGAAAAGAGAAGAGAAGAGAGGAAAGGAAAAGAAAAGAAAAGAAAAGAAAAGAAAAGAAAAGAAAAGAAAAGAAAAGAAAAGAAAAGAAAAGAAAAGAAAAGACAAAACCTTTGCTTAGTAAGAAAAATACTCATCCAGGGGCGCCTGGGTGGCTCAGTGGGTTAAGTGTCCGACCTCAGCTCAGGTCACGATCTCGCGGTCCGTTGAGTTCGAGCCCTGTGTCTGGCTCTGGGCTGATGGCTCAGAGCCTGGAGCCTGCTTCCGATTCTGTGTCTCCCTCTCTCTCTGCCCCTCCCCTGTTCATGCTCTGTCTCTCTCTGTCCCCAAAATAAATAAACGTTAAAAAAAATTTTTTTTAAAAAGAATACTCATCCAGATGTGTATTAAAATAGGCATAATATATGTGGCTGACATTATCTAACAAGAACAGTTATAAAGCAGAGCAAGGTACATCAAGATATCCAGTAGTCTTAATTTAACTGAAGTTACTGATTCACTGAGTGATTCACTGTTTAGTTTCAGTAAAGTTGTTTTTAAAATATTAGATGGTGAAATGACGTTCTTGATTTTGCAGGCAGTATAAAAACATAACTATGTTGATATGCCAATATCACATCTCTGCAGTTGTTAAATGCATAGACATAGCTGTTCACCTGGTAAATAAAGATGAGGAATGAAAAAAATATTCATCAAGGGGCACCCCGGGTGGCTTAGTGGGTTAAGTGTCTAACTCTTACAGCTCAGGTCATGATCTCATGGTTTGTGGGATGGAGACCCGCACGGGGCTCTGTGCTGACAGTGTGGAATTGGCTTGGGATCCTCTCTCCCTATTTCTCTGCCTTTTTCCTGCTCACTCTCTCTCTCCCTCTCTCAAAATAAATAAACATTTTTTTTAAGAAAAGAAAAAATATTCATCAATATATCTCAAATACACCAAAAATTAAAGTTTATTATCCCAAGTCAATATGCCTTTATCACTGATTCCAAAGTATTCAAGAAATACATAAAGACTAATTCCTTTATATAATTCTAAATACTTAGCATTTTATCATCAATTTACAGAAAGGGAGAACATATGTTTAAAGTTTTCACCTAGTTGATAAATTTACACTTGGTGAAATAAGGTAGTATAAAATGTAGTTAATATTATTTGCATTTTTAATAAAGGAATGACATTAAGAATAATACCAACTTATTATGGGGTTTTTTTTTTTTGGTTTTCATTTGTTAAACTGAGATTAAACATTATTTTAAAAATTTCAGTGTTGTCTCTCCTTTCATCCTTTTTCCTTTCCCCAAACTGCAACCCAAATTGCTTCAAGAACATGAACTAGCTTTGTAAAATAATGTTTTGCTGACACAAATGACAATAATTCAAACATAGATTAAATTTCACTTTCTAATCTTAAGGGCTTTTTTAAAAATAGAAATTTGTTTGGAAAGTAATAATTTGGTGTTTACTGAACCTCAAACATTCAGAAGGAATCTTTGATCTCTTGTTCACTCTCGTAAATCTCTCAGCAGCAAACCATATTTTAGTAGCATAAAAAATCAGGTCACAGCCCTCCCCTTTACTACTCAGAATTTTCTCTATGTTAGACCTTTTTAAAAGAGCATCTCATCTAAAACCCCACAGTATCTTCCTGGAATTAATTATCATAATGCTTTAGTATCAGGATAACCGAGACTGGAATATTAAAAGAAAAACTAAAAAAAAAAGAAAAGAAAAGAAAGAAAGAAAAAAGATATTTTAAAAGAGTGTCTGGTAATTTTATTAAATGCAATTCATACTTAAAAATAATTTTTATTCACCTTCTATAATTTAAAAACATTTTTTAAATATTTATCTATTTTGGAGAGAGAGAGACAGAGAGAGAGAGAGAGAGATGGAGACAGAGCAGGTGCTGGAGGGCCAGAGAGCAAGGGAGACAGAATCCGAAGCAGGCTCCATGAGCTGTCAGCATAGAGCCTGATGGGCGGGGCTCCCACTCACAGGGAGATCATGACCTGATCCAAAATCGGACACTTAACCGACTGAGCCACCCAGGTGCCCCCAAGGAAAATGAAAACACTGACTGGAAAGGTTTTTTTTTTTTTCTTTACTGTTTGGTTGCATTCATGAGTGGTTAAGTAATATCACTCAACTACATACTTGCATCAAATTTGAGAATTTCTCTGATGATGTTTTTGAGGAATTTATAGCCATTAGATAAGAATTTTATTCAGACTTTCTTGGTTGAAAGCAATGAAAACTTAGTTATTCAGATAATAAACTGGGATCAATTCAAATCAACATTTGTTCTGTGAAGACCATTACTCATCAAACTATTTCAACTTTGTGTTATAATGAAGTAACATATATGTGTGTATTGTGAGAAATATTAGATTATCATATTAAGTATTTCATTCTAGAACTGTCTCATAAGTATAGAAATGAAAAAACTAAAATAATAAGGGTGGGGCGCCTGGGTGGCGCAGTCGGTTAAGCGTCCGACTTCAGCCAGGTCACGATCTCGCGGTCTGTGAGTTCGAGTCCCGCGTCAGGCTCTGGGCTGATGGCTCGGAGCCTGGAGCCTGTTTCCGATTCTGTGTCTCCCTCTCTCTCTGCCCCTCCCCCGTTCATGCTCTGTCTCTCTCTGTCCCAAAAATAAAAAAAATTAAAAAAAAAAAAACGTTGAAAAAAAAAATAAAATAATAAGGGTGCACATTAACAGTGGTATTGTTCTATTTCAGCATTTTAAAAATGCTATATTTCATGGTTTGTATCTTACCAATTGCCTTTTTTGTAACGTATCAGTAGCAGTGTGTCCATACCAGAAAAAAAAATCACATGAAAGATATACTTCCCAGGCCAATGTATATTTGGCCCTAACATTAAAAAAATAAAATAGAGGAGGAAGTGCGTAGGTTTTGCATAAATATACATGGAACAAATGAAACAGATCTGTGATGAAGCAAATTGTTTGCATGTGTGGCTTTATCTTTATAGCCAAAATGGCTTACTCAGTCAAACATGTGAGCTGAATCTGGCTCTTGCTCTAGAAATTATCCCAACCATGTCATATTGCTCACAACACCTCCCAACTTCGCTGGAGCAGTTTAACCCTGCACACTTCCACGTAGCTGGTACTATGCAAGGCTCTGTTCTAGACACTGCGGGTGACGCCAAAGAAAGATTCCTCAGAGGGCTCGCGGGGCAGCAGGCATAAGGAGTTACAAAACAAAATAGAGTAAAGCATCATTTATGAAATTCATGGGGATTCAAAGATCAGAGACATTCTGCCCAACTTAAGGGGGTGAGGAGATAAAAGGATTTCTTGAAGGAGTCTCTCAAGACTATAGGGGATTTCAACTGGTGGTGAGAGTATAGAAGTTGAGGCGGGAAACTCAGGATGAAGAGGTCTCAGGGGCTGAGAATTTAATGGCAAGCTAAGGATAAGAAATAGAGACGTCGTACTTTCATTTCTCAAACAAGACTTGAGCCAATTAAACGAGGAGCAAGCTTGCTTTGCCATGATTACAACTGCTCATTAACAATTAAAAATGAAAATCTCTTTCACATGACTGGATGCAGCTCCTTAACTCAGTTCAGTGAAGCATTCAACATCAATATAAGTTAATGGCATTACTTAGAACTGATTTTATTGCTTTACGTATTTTTGAAACTGAATACTTTCTTTTCTGTATATGTAATAATTTAAAATGTAACCTAACTGAGCAAGCAATATCCCAATGGGTCATTACTGCTTCATTCATGAAATGTATATGAGTGATGTCTGTACTCTACTAAATAATTTGTTTATTCAGAGAGGTAAATTTCTTGGCATTTTATAGAATTGGAAGTCCCAATTTTCTCAGCAGTATTATCCTTTTTCTATGAACATTTTTGTTATTAACTAGGAATCATAACTAATCTATAAATATTTATTAATACAGGAATTGTATTTCATATGTGTGACTCCACTGCTCTGAAATATATTGGGATTGTATCTGAACCTACATTTATTCCATTTACTCATGGGGGGAGAAGTGACTTGCATCACTATAAAAGGAAGCTATAAATTAATATGTGGCTGCCACAAGAATTCACATACTTTTAATTTAATTTTTACTATAGTTTTATAGAGTCATATTACCAGCCTTATTATTTATGAGAAAACTGATGATCATTAAGGTAAATTAATTTCCCCACAAGCTAGTTGCCCACAAGCATGGCTGCTACTCAAATGAGAGCCTATTAAATTCCAAACTACATATTCTTTCCCTTATATTACAGTGTCTTTCTGAAAGAAAAGAAAGGCTTGTGAAGTGAGACACTAATTGTCAAATTGTAGTGTTTTATATATAAACACACACATACACATATATATGTATAAGTTATTTATGGGATTCATTTATCATTGGTGCTCCGTCTCTTCTTTTTTGGTTAGGCATAACATTAAATTTTAAGGTATCAAACAGGCATTACCTATTTCATAAACCAAAAAAAGCAGTTTATGGATATTCTCTTATATTATTTGTATTCTGAAATCAAAAAAGCACAGTGATATAAACTCCGCAGTGTTTGGAATTGGAACATCCAACATTTTCCCCCAAACCTAAAATTTATTTTTCCAAGGAATTTTCCCCATAATTTAAAAACCATGTTTTGTTTAAAAGATAATAGGGCAATTTAATCCAAATATTTCTGACTCACTTACACTCAAGCTTATTAAAATTCTTTGGTGGGACGCCTGGGTAGTTCAGTCGGTTGAGCATCCAACTTTGGCTCAGGTTATAATCTCATGGCTTGTGAGTTCGAGCCCCGTGTTGGGCTCTGTGATGACAGCTCAGAGCCTGGAGCCTGTTTCCTATTCTGTGTCTCCCTCTCTCTCTGCCCCTCCCCCACCCCCACTCATGCGCCTTCCCCCCCAAGAATAAATAAAATATTTTTAAAAATTAAAAATATTCTTTGCTAAGGGTTATTGTGAATAAACATATTTTGAAGACTGAATACATTAAATTTTTTTTTCATGAATACATTAATGGAATATAAATTCAATACTTGGAGGGTTTAGGGTTAATTTAAAACCAAGGAACTACAGGTAACAGACATGTATAGCAAAATCACAGAAGTAAGGAAGAAAGGGGAAAAGAGAAGATGGAATGAATCAAAGAATGGAGAAAGGAAGGTAGAGAGAAGTGTAAGAAAAGAGAGGGGAAAGGAAGGAAGGAAGCTAGGAAGGAAACATTTATCATTTCAATATTGCTTTTCAATGTCAGTCTTTCTGCCTATATTACCTCACATTCCCTCACAGCTCTGCATCTGATATCATGAGCCTATTTTATAACTAAATAAAGAGATTCAAAATGTAACCTAAGGTAATTCAAAATCAGGACAGCCACCTTAAAATCTTTCTAAAACAACTCAGGGTATAAATTGTGGTGCAGCTGTGATTTTCACCATATCTTCCTATGCAAAGTACAGGGCTTTACCTCTTTGTCAGTGGTTCCCAGGCTAACCTGGAAGCCTTATCAAAACACAAGATTGCTGGGCTCCATCCCCAAAGTCTCTGCTACAAGAGGTCTGAGCTAAGGCCCAAGAATCTGCATCTCGCAGCTTTGCAGGTGATGCTGATGTTGCTGGTCTGGGACCATCTTTGAGAATGGCCACTAGAGCCCATGCACCGGAGGGTTGTTTTCTGAGCCTGAGACTTCTGTGTAGGAGGTCTGTTTATCAGCCACCACTGTTCACATCATATATGATCTGGGACTACAAATAGGAAGTTAAATTTGATATTTTTTCCTTCCTCATTTTTAGTCCTTCCCACACCAGGGAGAGCTCTCCTTTAAAACTGGACGAAGTGGCACAGGCCAGAACATGCACAATCTGTCTCCAATTCCGGGCTCTGGTAGCCCTTCCTGCCTCCATGGTCACCCAAAAGTGTCACTTCAAGGACTCAGTATCTCTCCTAACTCTCAAACTTCCTGCAATTCTTCTAAGCAAGATTTATTCCTACATAGTAAGGAGCTTTCTCTTAACATTTCCTTTGTCCAAGTGCAAAAAATTATCCAGTAATTTTTCAATAATTTTTTTTCAAAAATTGCTGAAAAGCAATGATTGACTTTTCAGTTTACTGAACAGGGGAGAATACAGGAGTGGGTGGGAGGCAGTCCAGGTCACAGCTGATGGGGGAACAATGTAAGTCCAGAGCCCAGGGTAGATAAAGACAGGATGGGCATGAGGGAATGGGCAGCCAGAGTGATATGGCTACTAGTTCTGGGAGGTGTGGAGTAAGATGGGCCCAAAAGATGAGTTATCTCTTCCAACTGCATCCTTAAGATCCCAGGGTGCAATAGCCAATGGGGTGTGTTGGCAGAAAGGTAGGGAACAGAGGGGTGGTGATGCTAGCTACATCAAGACAGCCGCAATTAACCAGGTGGGTGACTTTTTCATACTTTAGTTTGGATATCTGAATTGACTATCAACCAAAGCTGCTTCTGAAAAGACTCGAGGGAAGATACAAAGACACGTAAGACTAGCTTGCCTTATTCTGAGTCCACACTGACAGAAGACAACTTCCATGTTCCCGCTGCTCCCTGATCTCCTGACCATAGCGGGGGTGACTGCTGTGGCTTTCAGTGGGTCAGACTGATTTTTTTGAGGGTAAGAGAAAACTCTCAAGAAAAGAGGTTAGCTGATGCTCTCAAGACCTCTTCAGAAAAGTATAATCAATAGGAAATGAGAGTATTCATAACACTTTAAAACCATTTGAATAAAAAAAAAACATGTAACACTTTGGGACTGCATGAATATCTCTGAGTCTTGGGCTTGTTCAAGAAGTCTTAAAAGAAAGAAGTGTCAGTTATACCTTTTAAAAATTTCCTATACTATTTTCTTTCTCTGTAAACTTTAATAAAGATTCAACTTCTTCCCGATCCAGGGTAAAGTAAAGAAGCTGTGACTGGGAATCCCATTGTCATTTATTATTCTTCACTGTCATCTCTTATTCTCTGATTATTTCTCCATAAGAAATATTTGAATGAATGACAGGAAACATCATGAACATTGCACCTGCAAGAGATATTTAACACATCCCTTTTTGGACATTTTGTTATTTTTCTCTAAGCTGCTCCCCTTTCCATTTTATTCAGGAAAGATCATTAAGCATTTCAAGAGCATAAACATTTCACCTTCAAAACTTTGGTACTTCAGTCATAATATTGTTATTATGGGGCTATAAATCTAAAATGGGATTAATTTCTCTTTCCAGTACCTATCAACTTCAATTTGGAAGTACCTTTAGATTTCTACCCTGGAGGCCCAATCTCGTGGCAAGAATTATTCTTTATTTTGAGCAATGCCTCCAAGTCTCTTAGGTCACACACCACAGGAAGACAATGTCATGTCATTGCATTTTTCTAGGAAGTTGAAATATATCCTCAAAGTGCTTTTACCAAATGCATGAAAGTCATCAATGTGAATCCTTCCCAATATGTTATTATTATAATTACATGCAGTCAATGGTTTTTGGATTGTGAATCATTTTTATAAGTAATATAGCATTTGATCCTCTCAATAATTCTGTAGTTATCCCACTTTGTGGGTTGAGAAAACTGAGGTTCAGGAAAATGAATGGACTTTCCTTATACAACTAATGAGGGGGTAATGGCAGAGGATTTTGGAGGCACTTCAGGCTCCAAGGTTGCACCTTTGCTTGACTTCTAACAGAGCATAATTCTAAGATGCTTATCTCGACAGTCACCAGAATACAGAAGATGGGAAAGTCACCCTGAGAAGTACTGAGCTGGCCTTTGCATAGCATTGATTTCTAGAATCGTCCTCCTTTTCCTGCTTCCCTCTCTCTCCCCACTTCCTCTTTCTCCTCTCGTCCTCACCTTCATCATCCTCTTTTTCTAGACCAAGTCTAAATTGAACACCTTAGCTGCTAGTTAAGAATAAATTCCTTAGGGTACAGTGCTACAAGGATATTATGGAGGTGATGGATCCTCTCATTCACCCAACTCATTGTCATGTGAATTCCTCCTTCAGGCAGGACCAGGTATGGGAAGTCTTTCTGAGCAATGTGTCCCACCTGGGTCAGAGTGTTTGCAAGTTCCCACTGAAGAGACACAGAACGAGTGTTTTATCAGTGACAGTCAGAAAAGCTGGTTCTGGTTCCTCTAGGTACAGACGCAGGGGCTTAGATGTGGTTAATCATTCCCATTCATAAAACTCCCAGTGCTCTAAATAAAAATGTTTAAATATTTAAGAACAAGTCTAACCCCCAAAATAGATGTGTTATGAGCTGCCATAGCAACATTTCATATAATTAATCATATGATGGTCGAGAAAGATGAGTTCTCTCTTCCACCTGTATCCTTGACCCCCTCCGATCCCAGGGGTGCCACAGTCAGTGGAGTACATTGGCAGCCAGGCAGGGAACAGAGGGGTGGAGAACTACTACATTAAGACAGCTGCAATGAACCAGAGGGTGGTTTTTTTCATGTTTTAGATTGGATATTTTGATTACCTATCAGCAAGAGCCATTGGTCTAAACAGAACATTTTGTCTCTTTCACATTTGATAAATAAAAGCCTTAGCTTTAAATTCTTTCTGATTTCACTGTTCCCTTTAAAGTTCACTCATGTGGAATCCAGGATAGGTTGAATAAAATCACAATATCGCCCCCTCCCTACAATCTTCTCCTCAATCTCTAAGCCTGTATGATCATTTTACTGTTTAGAGAAGGTGATGTTAACCTGACGCAGAGCTTTTCTGGGGGAAAAAAACTTGCCTGCATTGTCATTTTCACTGACAAGGGGAGGAGAAAGCATGTCATAAAACACATTTCTCAAAAAGAACACTTCAGACTCCTGGTGGGAAAGTAGTCTGCAGCAAAACAACACTATTACCGAATGAATTTCTATGTAAGAGTGTTGGGCTGTAAGTAAACCAAGGGTAGGACCAAGTCTTATCTTCTTTTACTCGCCTTCTGTGCTTATACAGCTCCTTATCTATGAAGAATATGCAATATTTGTGTTTGTTACTTTACTGTTTTTTTGTTTTGTTTTGTTTTGTTTTCCTCCAGATGACAATATGGCTTCCTATCTCTCTGGAAACTTCTTTGTTATTTGGAAAAGAAAAAGTCCTTTTACCTTCAGATAGCTGGCTTGCAATACACAGCTCTAAGGAGAGGAAAAAAAGAAATGAAAGTGTAGGACTCCCATATTAGGAGACATATATGGGAGTAGCTGGTTGAATCCCTTGATAATCTTCTTCCTCCTTGGAACCCTATAGGCTATTATAACTGCCTTCTATTATGATTTTGAATGTACCTATGTCAAGCTATGCTACTTTCCTACCCAATTGATTATCTGGTCCTTAAGATGAGTGTGCCTTATTCACATTACACCCTTTAAAACACTTATAATACTACCTAGTTCCTAATAAATGTTTAAGAGACATTCATTGAGTATCTTATCCTGGATTCCCTAAGAGAAAAAAATAGCCAGTTACAAAATATTATGTGCTAACACTACTGTTTGACCTTACAGAACTGTCTTTGGAGAGACTTGTCTGCATATGAACTAGCACCTCACAGGACTTTTTCAATATTTCTTGTCTCTCATTGGCCAAAGGTGCATTGCCCCAATGCCATTAATTTCCCCGCACTTCTAAGCTGCATGTGCCCAGGCTCTGAGTATGTCTACAGCACCTCATACCTGACAGCCACAGATAAAAAGCAAGTTGACTGGAGCCCTCACAGAACTAGTCACCATAACATCAGCTGAGGAGAAACAGGTAGCCTAGGACCCCAAAAACAGTGAGACCAAGAGAACCAGAGGTAGAGCTGAGGAGGTATCTGATACTTTGGCCAAAGTTGCTAGAGTTCTTGGATGAAGGGCTGGCTGAAAAGCAAAATTCTATTAAATAGTTTCTGAGTTTTACTGGGATGAATGTCATTCGATCATACTTGTGCTATAATGTTAAGGTACTGCCTTGGAACCTTCTTATCAGAAATGTTCTTAATATTTAGCGCAATGCCAAGTACACTCCATATGAACCATATATGTATGTATGAAATGAATGTGGTTAAAAAAATGGCACAAGTGTGACCTTAGTGCTAAGATCAAGTTTATCGACTGAACGCCACAGTGGAACCATACTGTTAATGATGCATTTGTTCATTCTTCCTCCAGATTACTCAACTGTGAACAACAGTAAAATATCCATGAGAATTTGTATATAAACACAAATGAGCAGGGAAGGTCAGCACATTTGTTCCATACAGGTAAATACAACAAGTTATCAAATGAGTTTCTACTCTGACCCAGACAGGTACTGAAGACGCACAAATAATAAGAAACCCTCCTTTCAAGGTACTCACACTTTAGGAGAACAGGTATACATCTATACGGCTGTATCAGAATGTTAAGTTTCCACATTGTGAATACAAACTCAATGGAGGAAATGGTTAACTAGCTTTAAAAAATAAGGGAAGGTTTCAGTAAGGAGGTGCATTTAGGTGAGCCTTTAAAGAATAAACAGCAATTTACTAGAAGAAAGGGAAAGGGAATAACATTCTAGACAGAAGCAACAGAAAAAGAGAAAGGTTCCTGTTCCAGTAAACATGATCTTAACTGAACAATTTCCTTCTAGGAAACTTAGCTGCATCAGTGTTAACGTCTTAAGAGTTTCTCTCATTCTACCGTAGGCCTGAAGTTGGGGTTGGGGTAAAGAAAAAGATACAACATAAAGAAGCATTGGGATGAAAACCAGAGAAGATACTAGTATAGTACTCAGTGCCCAGGGCACACCCAATGTGAGAAACTCTTCAACTCTCCTCTTCTTGCTCTTGGATGATGAATCCCCTGTCCTTTGTCTAGTTTCCAGAACACCTCTGTTGTCCACATCCTTTCAGGTAATAAGGAATGGGCGGTGAGCAAAGGGAAGGCATGGACAGTTGGGGAAAATTCTGAGGCAGTTTGACAGTTCTGATGGGTTCCACTCACTCCTTCAACTGAGAACTGCCTTTGTGCTAAAGTTCTTCATTCTTCTTTAATGGTTATTTTAAAGTATGGTAAGTTAGAAAACACACAACATCTTTAAAGACATTATTTTCTTTTCTGCTTTTTGCAAACTAGTAAAAATACATTAATATTTTTTGTTTTGTTTTTCTTGCTTCTCTGATTTTGAGCATCGACTTGTATATCCACTTATTTAAAAATTCATAGTACAGTATAAAATTCTTCTCCACCAGATAAATTTACTAATCCTCTTTAGCAGCATGGTAAAAAGAAGGGGAAAGAAGTTGGGAAAATCTTACCTGAGAAAATTCTACAAAAAATAAATAATGTATTGTTAAAGTATTTGCTTATATATTGCCTTTCCCATTTAGAAATATCCTGCTTTAACTTAGAAAAGCTTGACACTTCGGTTTTGAGGAAAACAATATATTATACAACCCAAAATGTGTATACACGTGTGCGCATATGTGTGTGTGTGTGTGTGTGTGTGTGTGTGTGTATTTTGTAGTGAGGAACTGGTTTTGAGGAAAACAATATATTATGTAATCCAAAATGTGTATACACGTGTGTGCATGTGTGTGTGCGCGCGTGTGTGTGTGTGTATGTGTGTGTGTGTTTTGTAGTGAGGAGCTGGAATCCTCCTAAAATAGGACACATTTTATTTTTAATTGCTTTCTGAACACCCACGTTGCGTGCTGGTGGTATCTACTAAAAGAGTAATAATTTATTTTGTATTAGCTTAGAAATGCCATAATACTTAAACTGTGCAATTAAATTTCTGTGGTGGATATCAACTACCTTTGGTACATATTTTTTGCCTTTAATACCAAATGCCAAAAATGAATCTCAAGAAAGAAATGCAGTTTCTTTCTTAGACTGTAAGCCATTCTTTGGTGCATTAACACATGTCTAGCATGCATCACACTGCTTAATGTTAAATCCTGTGATACCTGCAAATCAATACAACAAAAACCCAGAATAACTTTCTTCACCAATTTACATAGACATTACAATTTCCCTTTTTATTCAGAATGTCTCACCCATAATTTTTGTGATTTCCAGCGTATTATAAGAGTGTGATAGAGCAGGGGCTATTGTGAAAGCCGCTGGATCATTTTAGCTACTACAAAATGCAGCAGCAGCTTCCCTGCTTAAGGGTCTCTGCCAGATGGATCATATTAACGTCTGTGCACTGTGGCTTGCACTGGCTACCAGGGTGTTTCTGGATGCAGTTCAAAGGGGTTGCCTTTGATCTATGAAGCTGTATACATTTTAAGCCAGAAACTATTTATCCTACAATCACCCGTAGTGGGCAAGATGAAACAGGGAACCATTGTTGAAACTGCATCATAATTCAAAGCCAGTACCTTTCTCAGTCAAGTCCACCAACTTGCCATTACCTGGGAAATTCAGCTGAACTCCTAGTCCGCTCTTGACTAGATGGATGGCCTAATGTAGAAGATAAAGGTATAACTCTTTCATAACATAATATTCAACGTATTTTAAAAATAGAGTGAAATATTTTGGTATTTTTATTGTGCACTTAATTTAAGTATCTTATACACCTTGATTGAGGTATATCATTCAGGAAAAAAAAAGGAGGGGCGCTTGGGTGGCTCAATCAGTTAAGTGTCTGACTTCGACTCAGGTCATGATCTCACAGTTTGTGGGTTTGAGTCCCGCATCAGGCTCTGTGCTGACAGCTGGGAGCCCGGAGCATGCTTCAGTTTCTGTGTCTCCCTCTTCCTCTGCCCCTCCCCTTCTCATTCTCTCTCTCTCTCTCTCTCTCTCTTTCTCAAAAAATAAACATTAAAATTTTTTTAAAAACTAAAAAAAAAAGGAAATAGAACATCTTTTTAAATTTGAGATATTGTTTTATATGCACAAGGTTTTATTATCACTATCTTAGATTTCCCAATTTTTAAAATTGATCTAAGTAATCCATGTTTTCTTTTTATTTAGAAAAGGTGTGATTACTTGCAGATAAGCAACAACAACAACAATAATAATAATTAAAATCACCCATCATTCCACCACCCAGATATTCTAGAAGGTGTAAAATGGCACTGAATTAAACAAAGGGCAATGTGCCTACCATCAACTAAATTAAAAGATATTCAGGGCACCTGGCTGTCTCAGTCAGTAGAGTATATAGCTCTTGATCTTAGGGTCATGAGTTTGAACCCCATGTTGGGGGCAGAGATAGCTTATATAAATAAACTTTAAAAATTTTTCATTTACTCATTCATTTATTCATCAAGTAAAACATAGTGCTGCACACTGAGTTAAAAAACACATAAGATTTGGAATCTGATATAAATTAAGATGAATCATGTAAATAATTAATTGAAGTATATACATTATAGTCTTATAATTATATTTTTGGGGAATATTTAAAGAGCAGTAGTGGCCAAAGGATAATAATTAACCCACTCTGGGGATCAGAGTAGAACTAAGAAAACAATGAAACTAAAGCTAGACCTTGAGAAATGAATTGAACTGTGTCAGGAAAACATAGATGGAAAGACGAGGAAAATCACTAACTCTGGAACTAGACTGCCTGGGTTCAAATACTGACTCTGCCTTGACACATACTGAGTGTCAACACATACCTTCTATGAGTTACTCAATACTCTTCCTCAGTTCTCTCATATGGGGATGACTTTTTTTTTTAATATGAAAATACTGAAGATTGAATCAATTTAAGATTGACTTTTGTAACTTTTATAACTTTTCAAAAGTTTTTTGAAAACTTTTGTAACTTTTTAGGAACTCTCATAATAGCTATCTTTTTTTTTAATATGAAATTTATTGTCAAACTGGTTTCCATACAACACCCAGTGCTCATCCCAACAGGTGCCCTCCTCAATACCCATCACCCACCCACCCCACCCCCCAACCCCCCATCAACCCTCAGTTTGTTCTGTTTTTAAGAGTCTCTTATGTTTTGGCTCCCTCCCTCTCTAACCTTTTTTTTTTTCCTTTCCCTCCCCCATGGTCTTCAATGAGAAAGAATGAAATATGGCCTTTTGTAGCAACGTGGACGGAACTGGAGAGTGTTATGCTAAGTGAAATAAGTCATACAGAGAAAGACAGATACCATATGTTTTCATTCTTATGTGGATCCGGGGATGACTTAATCTACATACAGTACTTAGAACAGCATTAACTACTATTATAAAGATATAGGAAATACAGACATACCTCATTCTGTTGTTGTGCTTCGCTTTATTTCGCTTTGCGGATATTATTGTGTTTTTTATGAATTCAAGGTTTGTGGTGGCCCTGCATGGAGCAAATCCATTGGTACCATTTTTCCAACACCATTGCTCACATTATGTCTCTGTGTCACATTTTGGTAATTCTCGCAATATTTCAAACTTTTTCATTGTTATTATATTTGTTATGGTGATCTGCAACCACTGATTGCAACTCCCTAAAAGCTCAGATGATGGTTAGAATTTTTTAGCAACAAAGTAATTTTTTAAATCAAGGTATATACACTATCTTTTTAGACATAATGCTATTGCAAACTTAATAGACTACAGTATAGAAACTTTTATGTGCACTGAGAAACCAAAAAATTCATTTGACTAGCTTTAGTGTGATATTTGCTTTATTGCAGTGGTCTGGAACTGAACCTGCAATACATCTGAGGCATGTTGTGTCTGGATGTATTTGAGGAACTGCCAAGTATTTGGGTCCTTGAGTGCAGAGAAAGAGCTGAGAAGTTGCAGAAAATGTGGCTGTAGAGAGAGTGGGGTCAAATCATGAACAACCTTAATTACATCCTATGATAAGGAGTTTGGACTTTATACTATAGACAAACAAGAACCAATAAAATCTTCAAGGTAGACAAGTGATGTAATATAATCTGAATATCAGCAAAAGACTTTTGGTAACAACGGAGTATGAATCATTAGAAGGAAAGGGGATTGGAGGAGGGGGTAATAGTTTACAAACAAATTGCTACAGCAATCACGTATTAACAGCACTAAGAAAGCCCTGACTGCATTTTCCAGGTTTTTAATGAAAAGCTTAAAAGTTTCAAAATGGATGTTACCAATACAAGAGGGGAGGAGAGGACAAACAACATAAGAAACAGACGTATCAATGCCTTCTCCTTTCTTATAAAATATCCCACATATCTTTAAAGTCCTATTTGCATCTCACCTCCTTGAGGTCTCTGATGATTCCAAGCCTAGAGCCAGGGCTGTACCTCATTAAAAACTCCAGAGAACTGGGCAAGGCTGTAGATTTAAATATAGTTAGAAACTGACAGAAATAGCTTTTGATTAATTAACATCAAGAATGCTGTATAGGGCAAGTTGCAAAGTGTGAGTGGAATGCCTTTAGAAAGGAGAAGTAAGAAGAAGGCACAGGGAGAGAAAGAGAGCTGGAAGTACTTTAATGAAGTAAGACCAGCTTCACTAGAAATAGAGACTGTGGCAGGGGCTCACGGGAATAAATATAAGAATACTTTAAATATGAAAGATAAAAGTGCCAGTGTAGTATTTTCTTTCCTTAGTTCAGGGTCAGGCAATACAGCACTTGTGTTTTGCTTTGTTTTTAGTTTTTTTCTCCGTGTATTTGCACATTTGTCAGTCTACCTCCTTTTTAAACTTATATGATATTTATAGGAAAAGTAATCCATATTTTTCTAATTTGTCTTTCTGCAACTATTGTTGGAGGTTAGAGCCATTTCATATGTACAATATATGTAATTTTTTTAAAACATGAAATCCCCTTCTCAGACCTAATAAATATATGAACATTGACTCAAGTGCTCCAGTCTTTTCGAAACTAAATAATACTTCTAGTCCATATTAAAAGTTAACTGCAAACTTTCTCCAAAAGAAATTCTATACCAGAAAAATGCAGAAAGGAAAATCTCTGGTGAGTAGCAAAGAGTGAGAATACTGAATGGTGATATGTTTCTGAATTAGAAGTTATAATAAACCAGCTGCCTGATCTGGTATAGGGCTTTTCATGCTAAGGTTGGGAAGTGGAAAATGTTAAGGAGAAATTTTCCATTCATCTCACATACTTCACTGCTTAGAAATATGAACCACCTGTAACAGGAGCCCCAGGGGATCAACAAAAGTCGTGCAGATTACCCATTAATGGCTCAGACCCCCTCCTGTTTGAAATTCAGCCCCCTTTTTCCCCTCTGCACATTTCATGATCTCCTCCACTAATTATTTGGAATTCGTTTGTAATAAATGCCTTATGTTCCTCTACTGAGGCATGCGTGTTCACTAACATTTCACTTTTTCTGTGTGATGTGAGTGCCACAATAGAATTCCAAATAAAGGAAAGATAAACTTTTGGTTGAGTTGTATTTGTTTTAGAAAAGGAGAGGAAATAAAACTGTTTATTTGGGCTGGGCTAAATGGTCCAGTCCTCGCATTTTCTCTGATGACTTTCACTGTGCACTTCACTGCAGACAGGAAATGCATTTTTTAATTCTTGGGGAGAATCTAAATTGTCATTGGACTGAGTGTACAAAGCTTTAAATAATTTGTTTAAAGATGCCATTCTATTGTTTAGTCAAAATACGCACCTATTTGGATCCAGGACTTCAGCAAAGTTATTGAGCATTGGCCTTTGGGTTACAGAACCATGCCATTATTTTCAGAGTCTTATATCACTGGAGTGTTGCTAAGAAATATGTAGTCTCTGTGTCCATATGTTTACATCAAATTTATTTCATGTTTATCGCTTCTCGGCCTTTTGGCTAAGATCAAGCGCAAATTTATTTCATGTTCAGGAAATAATTTTTATAAGACACATTTCAGTCCCTACTAATAAATAGTTAAAGATCATTTTTGTTACTGCTGTATCAGCTTCGAGACCAGTGGTTCTCAACTGAGGGGCGATTTAGACCCCTGGAAGACATTTGGCAATGACCAACACATTTTTGCTTGTCACAAGTGGGACAGAGGTGTGCCACTAGTGGGTATAGGCCAGGGAATCTAATAAACATCCTACAGTGTACTGGAAAGCTCCCTACAACAAAAAATCACCTGGCCCTAAATGTTTATAGTGCTGAGATTGAGAAGAGCCCATCTAGATAAAGTCACCTACTATCTCTGAGCTTCCGTGTCACCACTTGTAAAAAAAGAAATTATGAAAATTTCTTGTAACCTATTCATGCGACATTAATGCATGTGTTTCTTTTCCTATATTAGGAGTTATGGATTATAGATTATATTAGAAACTTTTCAACATCTTTAAAGAAGCACAACTTCTAAGACCTCAGAAACGCAAAAAGCCATCTCATGGATACTGCAATGATGCTTTCAGAATGGGCAGTAACAAAAAAGCTTACTCCCTATCTGGTTTCAGGACAATATTTTAAAGTGACACTGAGGAAATACATTCAGTGGATGCTGTAGTCAGCATCCATCAGATCCTACTCAGATATCCACAATGTGAGGTACTGAAGGGATTACTGTCACATTTATTAAAATAGCCAAGAATTAAAATAGTAGTAGCATTTAGAGAAAGTAGCAGTGAATCAAGGACTAAAAATCAGTGACAACAGGTCAAAGCATTAGTAGATGGCAGAAATGAGAAGGGGCAGTAGTATTATAATCATTATTTTACTTGTATATACTTGTATACACAGTACAATCATTATGTTTTTATAACCATTTATCTATTTCAGGGGCCATGTAAGTTTCAAGGGCCATATTTGCTTGTTTGTGTGTTTGCTTGCAGTCCGAATTATTACTGTAATAAATAAAACAGAGACATTTTATTATGGCTCACCCTCATACACCTCAATAATGGACAAAGGAAGTAGGCTTCCTTTTTCAATTTTGTTCACTAGAGAAGTAAGATGCGTTTTTGTCTGACTTCCAAACAAACCACTCAATTTCAAACTGATATTGTTCAGACTTGATCTCTGTGGTCTTCTACACTTTCCCACAGAAGTTCCTTAATTATAGATCTTGGAACATATGTTGGTTTTGCCAACCAAACATACCTCTCCCCTTTCTTTTGATAATATCAGTCCCTTTGGGAGGGACACCCTCCCCTACTCCATGTGTCTCTGAGAGTCTGCCGATCACTGTATTAACCTACTGGTCAAAAGAATAAATATATGATCTAGGAATGGCCATTGTAATTGCCAAAGGTTGGGTACCTGATCTAAGAAAAGTTAATCAGAAAATTTCTCTGGGATTTCTTTCTTTTTTTTTTTTTTTTTTTCTTTTCATATGGACATACAAAAAGCTGTGTTTCATTTCATGAAAGAAAGAAAAGAGGAACACAAATACTCAGCATCATCACCCTGTAATGGAAGCTCTTCTACAATAGGAGAAAATAAAGCCAAAACCAAAGAAGAATACATCTGAGTCAGTTTTGATAGCTTTTATATTTTAGGGAAATTTCCCATTTCAAATAATTTGTCAAATCTATGGTCATAAACTTGGCAAAAATTTCCCCTTACTCACCTTTTAATGCCTGTAAGATCTGAAATGATGTTCATTCCCTGATTCCTGATACTGGTATTTTGTTATCTTCTCTCTCTCTTCTTGATTACTTTGGCCTGAGATATATCAATTTATTGATCTTTTCAAAGAACTACACTTTGTCCCATTAATTTTTATTAATTTTTTACTGTCTTCAATTTTACTTCATTAATATATGCTATTATCTTTTTTATTTCCTCCTTTCTGTTTAATTTGGATTGAATTTTTTCATTTTTTCAGTTTCTTAAGGAGGAAGCTAAGGTCATTAATTTTAATCATGTTTCCTTCATATCTAATATAAAGTTTAAAGCTATAAAGTTCCCTCCTAAACACTAATTTAGCTGCATCTCATAATATTTTTTAAATTTTTCATTTAATTCAGAACATTCTCTAATTTCTTTTGTAATATCTTTTTTGGCTTATGGGTTATTTAGTAATTTTTTGTTTAATTTACAAATACTTAGGATTTTTCATATATATTTGTTATTGATTTCTAATTTAATTCAGTGCTGGTGAGGAACATAGTTTATATGACTTGGATCCTTTAGAGTCTATTAAGACTTGTCTTATGGACCAGAATGTGGTTTACCTTGGTAAATGTCCCATTGACACTTGAAAAAAAAAGTGTATTCTGCTGTTGTTGGGTGGATAATGTCAAGTAGTTAAAACTAGTAGTTTTTCAGGTCTTTTCCAACCTTGTTGGTTTTCTGTCTACATGTTCATCTATTATTGAGAAAGAAGAGTTGGAGTTTTCCAATACAATTATAGATTTACCTATTTTTCATTTTAGCTGTATTATTATTATTATTATTATTTTGTACTTCACTTATTTTGAACATTCTATATTAAGTATCTACACATTTAGGATTGTTATGTCCTCTTGATGAATGACACTTTGTTATTGTAAAATGACTTTATCCTCAGAAATAATTTTTGCTCAGAAATCTATATTGACTGATACCAAAAGAATCCCTTCAATTTTCCCTTTATCCCTAAAACAAATGAAATTTGTTCTCCCCTTAGCATTTGTCACTCATTGGTCTACTAGCTGAAAGATTCTTCTCCAGGAAGTTGATATAATTGGTTTCTTCTTGCCATTGAGGTTTAAACTCAAATAGCAACTTCCCAAAGAGCCTCCCCTGACCCTAAAAATGGGAACCTCTGTCCCATTTTTTTTTACTCTTTTAGCCTATTTTATTTATTTATTTTCTATGCTCAGCACTTATCACTAGCTGACATTATTTTTTGACATTTATATTCTCTACTTCACTAGAATATAGGAAGGTTTGTCTTAATCACAGCTATGTTTTTACCACTAAAAATAGTAACTAGTAAATAGTAGGCACTTGATAAGTATTTGTTGGATAAATATATGAAGAAAAGTAGGAAGGAGGGAAGGAAGGAAGGAAGGAAGGAAGGAAGGAAGGAAGGAAGGAAGGAGGAAAGAAAGAAGGAAGGAAGGAGAAAAACAAGGGAGGGAGGAAGGAATCTTGAAAATCTACCATTTTTTAGACTGTTACAGATCCTGAAGAGTACAACATGAGGAATACAAGTTGTTAATTTGTCATCTCACATTAAATTACAAATCCTTTGAGAATGAAAATGAAGTATAAGTGCTACAATAGAGATATAGGAAACAACTTTGGGGGTATCAGAGAAGGAACAACTGATCATGACATTATATATATGTTGGGAGGGGGATCAAAAAAATCTCCATAGAGAAGGAGATTCTATCAATTCTCCATTGAATTGGATCTTGGGGCATTTATATAGTTTTGCCAAGAAGGGTAGGACGTTTAAGAAAAAAAAAGAAAAAAAAAGACAATAACCTGAGCAAATGTTGGGAAGCAAACATCTCTATGCTTGATTTTGAATAATAAAATATATATTTGGGAAAAAGTGTTCAAGTTTTCCCCTAAAATCCTTCCAGTGAAAGTAAAACTATTTTATCAACATAAACTCTTAAATATAATAATATAGTCAGTAATATGAATAAGCTTACCAAATAATTGGGTATAAAATTATGTTTAAGATTTATGCATATTTACATATATTTAAGCCTTTTATATGTATAATAAAAGTAATTTTCTCCTTAATTCCTGGAATTATAGAACATGATTTTGTTAAGTGTAGAGATTTTTTTTAGTTAGCCTAAATAAAAATTCACTTGAGAGTTATTATCATTGATATTAATGCCTGTTAAGTTATACAACCTTAATAGATAAATTTGCATAGTTTAATGAAGAAAGATTTTAAATGTTCGCTTATAAGAAATAAAGCAATATCCACCAACACCTTTGCCTACATTTCTCCTAGTACGCATCACTCTCCCTTGCACTTATTTCCTCTAATTTGTGTGCCAGAAATGATAGATCATAAATTGAAAAATACTGTCAGGATGTGAAAGTACATTCCTTCTCAATGTGCTTTTACTTTCATTTGTATTTCTGAGTCGTTAGTATGAAATGTGTTCTTCCTTTCTTTTTTTCAATTCTGTCCTACTCAATTGTTCCCTTTCTTTCTAATCTAAGTTGCTATATAATGGCTAGGAAAATGCTTGATTTTTTAGAAGACTCCTTTCTTTAGTATTATGAAATCAGAGAATTATTTCATTGATTTAAGCAGTATTTCCCAAGAGTCTACTATCAGCTAGGTTTGGGGGATATAGTAGTGAAAAATACAATAGAAGTCTCTGACCCTCATGGAGCTTATATTTAATAGGGAAAAAATGTTTTTTATTAAAAAAATATCTACAGGGGCACCTGGATGGCTCAGTTCATTAAACATTCGACTCTTGATTTAGGCTCAGGTCATGATCTCATGGTTCATGAGCTGAAACTCCGCATCAGGCTCTGCACTGATGGTGCAGAACTTGCTTGAGATTCTTTCTCTCTCTCTCTCTCTCTCTCTCTGCCCCTCCCCGGCTTGCTCTCTCTCAAAATAAATAAATTTAAAAATTTTTTAAATATCAATAAATATAATTTTAATTAAACACACAAGAAGTGAATAAAATAACACACCAAAATAACAAAGAGCTGGGAAGAAACAAATAGATACGTGGGAGGGAAAGAACTGAAGAGAGAATATGTGAACAGAGCCCTTGATGTAAGATAGGACCAGATGTACAAGTATATGCTAGAATAACTTTCTAGCAAGAAAAAGTAAGCTTGGTGATATGTAAGGAATGTCAAGAAAACCCACTGTGGCCACAATATGAGAAATGGAAAGCAATGTAGCAAATAACTGAGGGATAATCAGATTCTAATATTTCAAGGGCATATAAAATGCATTTAAAATTTTTGCTGGTGCAATGGAGGCCATTGGAGAGTGTTTAAGTGGAGGAATGACATAATCTGATTTAGGATTAAAAGATGATTCTGGTTGTTCTTAAGAATTGACCATAAAGGGCAATAGGATAAACAGAGAGATCAGATAGAAAACCATCATAGAATCCAGGGAAGAAATGATGGTCCCCCAGGACCAGAATATTATGGAGATAGAAGGAAAGATTGAATTTGGGAAATAGATATTGGAGATGGGGTTGGAAAGACTTGCTGCTGATGGATTGGTTGTAAGAACTATAGCAAAGAGAAGAATTAAGGATAGACTTGGTATTCCATTAGCTGGATTTTAGGTAGGAAGCTTTGTCCTGACACTTGCCATCTGTGAAGTCTCTTGGGTATTTTACCATTCTGAGACTTTGTTTCTCATCTTTAAAATCAGGATACTAATGTCTGGAACTGGCAGTGTTCAGAAAGGTATGTTTTGTTCCATGTCCAGTGCCTCAAACTCACTAGGTATTTAACAAATATGTTACTTTTAAGGACTTTAGTAAATATTTTAAAAACTATAATTTATTATGGAGTTCATTGTGACTTTTGCAAGACATTTAATAAAATCTCTTCTGATACTCAGTGAAAGAGCGAAAAATTCCTAAACCTGGTGATAGTCATTATATGTGGTCATATCTGATTGACTGACTGTACCAAACAAGCATTGATGACTGGACTGTTGCCATCTGGAAGGATAGCGCTCTGTCTCTGCTAACATGCTCATGCTTCCACCATTGGCCAGTCAAGTGTTCAACATTTGGTTAATACTTGGATGAAGAAAGATAAGACATGACTACCAATGTTTTAGATGATATAAGACTAGATGATAGAATTAATAGGAGAGATGTTGGAATCAGGACTCAAAATAGTTCTCAACAAGCTGCCAGCATGGGCCAGAAAAAACAAGGAGAAATTTAAGACCTAGAAACATGAAGTTCTAAATTTCTGTTAAAAAAATTTTTTAACCTCATACTTACAGGATTAGCAGCGATTCATGTGAAGGGATTTGGCAGTTGGAGTTGACTACAAGGTCAGAATGAACTTGCAGCATGACTTAGCTGTTAAAATAGTAAAGACAACTTAGGGCTTCATTAGTAGAAGTTGAGTGTCAAGGACAAGAGAAGGAATGGTTCTATTGTGTTCTGTTCTCTCAAAGCCATCTGGAGCATGTCCATTTTGTGAGGCCATGATTTATTCTTTTATTACTGAAGAGTTACAATGTTTCGTGTAAGGTTGAGAATGTAGGAATACAAAATTATATCAAGCACAGATCCTACTCTTAAGGATGTCACAGTAGAGTAGGAGGGAGCTGACATATACATAAATAATTAACACACAAGGGAGAAAGAGATAAATGTCTCAATGAAGATAGCAATAAAAAAATAATGCAGATGTTTGGGATAGATATTGGTCACTATCACTTGTAGACATCAAAGAAGTTGGTCTTCATTCTGTTGGCAGTGGGGCAGCCATTGGAAATGTTTGTTTTGGGGAATGATGTAATCAAAGCTGTGCTTAAAGAAAGAAAAGAGAAACAAATACCCAGGAATTTACTCATTAGTCCATGTGATCCTCACTGTGTTGTGGCTGTGAGATTTAGCCACATGAGGCAAAACCAGGAAAAACTGATGGGAATTGCAAGAAGACAGATTTTTATTTAACATAATGAATTTCTATCCATCATGTTGTTAAAGATGAAAGAACTGCTCTAACAAGTAACCAACCTTTTCACTGGAAGAGTTCGAGCAAAAACTGGATGGCCATGTCTTAAGCCCTGCATGAGCTTAATCAATGACACAGTGATTGACCTTGGGGTTTCTTTCCAGTCCTAGAGATCTTGGAAGTCTATGCTTTTGTGGCATATCAATAATGCTGAGTACTTAACATGTTGGGCAAAATTGTTTCTGTACTTTGTGAGCTTCATTTACGTTCTTTCTATTGTCCAAAAAAATCCACTATCTACTTTTAAACCTTATTATTATTTTTCTGTGACAAGATTATATGGAGGAGTTTTTTTAACTGCTTTTGTCCCATTGTTTTATTTAAATTCATTATTCATTATATGTTTCGATCAAATAGCATTGATTTTATTTTTAGTTCCAAAAGCGTATCTTACCAAATTTAAAATGAACTCCAGAATCTTCACCTTAACATATAAATCCCAGGAGATAGAAATTATTAACTACAAATATATGTGCTTTGGGTGAGTTAATACAACCAATGGGATAAATCTGTATTTAACATTCCTTCTCTGTTAAACATACGCATAGCAGTAAAGGTATAGAAATGGCGATTTGGTTTTCTCATTGGTGAGTTTAATTTCAAGGACAATGATGACATATTAATAGTTTATGTCACAAATTGTATTTCTCATTTCTCAACATTTTTAGCAAAACAATGTTTTCTTCAATTTTTTGTTAGTTTCATGTTCATGCTCAATATTGTCCATAAAATATGAAAGCATAGGCAACAAAAACATGTGTCTACTACTTTTACACTAGAGAAAATTTTAAAAAATCAATCACCATGCTGACACAGGCAAGGAAACATCCAGGAAACACAGGAAAGGGGACCATAGCACAGGCTCGTGGTGATAAATTACACTGTGGCCAGTGCATGTAACTAAATCAACAGAGCCTGATTAATGGCTCTTCCATATTACACTGCAGAATGAAAAGAAAACTTTGCAAGGTTTCATTAGGGAGTGCTTTTAGCACACCCAGAGGCACACTGAGAGGAAGAACATGTATGAGAAGTTTCTTTCTTTAGAAAATTTGTTGACTACATTTCACTTACTATTTATTAACAGAAAACATATTCCAAGAAAATCAAACTTCTACCTGTGCTTTATTTATAAAGGCAAAAAATTGCCAGTTCAAATAAAATTCATATTATCCTCCAGAACCATGTAGTATCAGAAAATACAATTTGGCTAGAAAATAAAAAGTGTAATTGACAACACTTGTGATATTTAAAGACATCTTTTAAGCACAAATAAAAATTAAGATCAGATAATACTAGATCTCAAAAAAAGGCAAACGCAACTCTGAAATTGCTAGCAAATTTCCTACTCATAGGAGTGGCTCCAATTTTGATTTTTTGTTTCAAAATTTTTTTCACATTTTTCAAAATTTGATTTTCAACGGAGTTCCAATCCATCCTCCATTTGAGCAGCAAGACTGCCAATCCCCAGTGATGGGAGATCCCACCACCTGTTTCCCTGTTTTTGGTGACCTTAACCATTTTGAGGAGTACTGCTCAGGTATTTTTGAGAGAGCCCTTCCACTGAGATTTGTCTGATATATTTTCCATGGTTAGACCAGGATGAGGAGGAAGAACACAGGGGTAAAGTGCAATTCTTACCATATCATATCAAGGGTATATACCATCAACATGACTTACCGCCTTGAATGTTAACTTTAATTATACAGCTGAGACAGTCTGTCGAGTTTCTCCATTCTAGAATTACTCTTTTTCCCCCTCTTTATATTGTTTTGAAAAGAAGTCACTATGTCCAGCCCACACTTAAAGGAGTGGGGAGTTATGCTTTGTTGCCCAAATCATCCTAAAATCTGATCACAGATTTCCTAGGAAGCTGCAGCAGCATAATGGTAGCACCTCAGCACTAGCCATCACCTTTGACACAGAGGTAATCACACGTTAGTCAATGCTGTCATATTTGGGTACCGTCCCAGCTCCCACCCACATGGCTTCTAAGAACAGCTGTGACCTCAGGATCTGGGCCCAAAGGGACATGAATGTACTGAATGAGTCCATAAAACAGAATAGATGCCAAAATTGTACAAGTCATTAGTTCTACTTTCTCAACTTTGTTCTTTCCTTTTGCTTTGTTTGCTAAATTTACTCCCACTTTTAAATTAATTTCTGGTCATTCTCCCTCTTTCCATCATTCTTTTTTTACCCTGCCTTATTTCATAAGTGTCCTATTGCCAATTCTTCTTTTACAGGTCACTTACAATGACTCAGCAAAACATTTAATTTGATAAATTTAAGGAGCATCATGTTGATTGTGCCCTACTCCCATATATTGCTAATCACACCCTTAGGCCTCATGTGCTGAAGCTGAGATAGATATTAAATTCCCTTCAGCAAAGAGTAAAACAGCAACTATTTCCATGGTGACACCATTAGATAATAATTTTTTTAAATGCACACTTTAATTTATAATACTAATAGAGATTTTTAGAGATTCTAAAAACCTCAATAACATCAGGCTTTCTTAAAAAATATGTATTGGCCATGTACTATCCCCATGCTCTGAACCAGATGCTGAAGACAAAAAGAAATGGTCCCTGACATCAAGAAACTTGCAGACTAAGAGGCAGCATAAGCTACTCACATGGTATAATTGAAAATTAATTATCACCAAAACATAGTTTCTCTATATTCATTCCAAAATTCCAGTCATTACTGCAACTCTCTTTGTAAAGGTTGTAGTAAAAGTGACTTAATACTCATTAGAGAGTTACCAGTGAAATAATAATGTATCTTTTAGGCCTAACTGATAGACAGTGATTTAAAAGACTGAAAATATGTAATGTTGTTAGGGTGTTGTTCTATTATGAACTGATTGATTGTGTTTTTTGATTGCTTTTAATTAGGTCATTCATCTTTATTTGTGGAAGCTCTTTGTCTATTTGTTTTACAGTTCTTTTATCCATCATAGATTTTAAATGTTTTCTGATGTTTACTTGTTTTTATATAGCATTTTTTCTATTTGAAGAATTTCAATTTTACATGGCCAAACTTCTTAGTATTTTCTTACAGGATTCTTCCTTTCATATTCTTTTGGCATTTTTAATAAAAATATTAAGTAGAAAATATTAAAATTTAACATTATATAAATAATATGGATCTTAATTTTGTAAAAATAAAATAAATAGAAAGATAAGATGGAAGGAAATTGTACTTCTCAAATTTTCCAAACTTGTTTTTAGTTAAAATGTATTATTCTTAGAATGTTATAAATGTAACATGTTTTTAATGTACTAATGTATCTCAAAGAGAAAATCTCTGAACCCTCTAGCACCCACCATCAGTTCAGTATGGAAAGGCCAATGTCTTAGGAAATGGAGCGTAGGGTAGGTAAATTTAAAGCAAATGACAGGAGAAAGCTCAGTTTTCCTCTTAGGACAGACATCCCTTCTCTGCCAAGATTGGTAAGGCTGGCATGTTCTGGAGGTAAGAGAAAGGACAATGGGAACAGCTGGGAAATAAAAAGAATCAAGAAGAAAAAATGAAATGTTGATAAATGCCATATTGCTCCCTTTATTCATATTTGAATGAAGGCCTTCTGTTCAGTTAGTAACTGAAATCTGTAAATAATTTGGGAAATGCAATAGGGATTTGGAGATTATTCCCATTTTCCTAAACAGACATTAAATGCCTCTGAGTCTATAAAATGCAGCCATTTAGACCACAGGGATCAAAGAAAATGTGAGAGTTTTAAAGCAGTCATTCAACAAAAGGTTGGAACTAGCAAAATGGGAAGAAAAGTGCTGCCTGTTAAGAAAAAGAAAAAAAAAGTTTTTAGAGAACTCTGACCAAGAACAGATTGTACTTAGGAGGCTTAGGAATTATCTGCAGACCAAGGGACGACTATGTGTACTAAGCATATGACCCTCTATTCAGCCAGTGGGGTCACCAGCGTGGCAGTGAAAAGTCTGGCAGTGGGGACAGCAGATTAGCAGTACTTGGGCTCTGAAGCCAATCTCAGTGTCCCCACTTATTTATGTACCAGTGACCTCAAGCAAGTTGCTTAGTCTCTCCAGGCCTCAATGTCCTCACTTGTAAGCTGCAGATAACACCAGTGTTAGTACACAGATCACTGGGAGGAGTGTTTGAGATGATGCCCTAAGCAGTGCAGCTCCGCTCTTACATAGACCATAGACCAATGACAGACCTGGTGGGTTCTCCATAAGTTATTGAACCAATGAACAGAAAGCACCCAATCATTAGCTAAGATAAGCTACTATTTTAGGAAGGAAAGTAGCAGGTAAACGCTACAGACATAAGAATTAAATCTGAGCCAAGTGTGGTATAGGATGTTGTTGTAATGAAGAGTTAGGGTTTGCTTGGCCCTTGTTGAAAGGGATCAACTTAAACAGATAAAGAACAAGAAAGAGAAGAGATAAAAAAAAAATAAGATCAGTAGAAGCATTTGGATGAGGCTATACAAATCATTTGTGGTTCAAGCAAATGGGAAGTGGCAGGAAATAAGGTGGAAAATGTAGAAAAGGTTGGGTGGGGCACAGGAACCTAACACAGGATTAATAATACTCTATCATTTAAAGTTAGGTGGTGGATTCAAAAGTGTTTTATTATCATTATGATGATTATTATGCTTTATAACTTACATATATGGCATATATATCCACTTGTATATATTAAATACGAATATAAGTGGTCAAGGGCTGGAGAAGAAGGATTGGCATGTCAAACTGCCAAGTGGAGAAAGATGCCTACATTTATGTTTAATGGAAAGAATTCTCATCTCATATTTCTGGGATAACGATCTCCTCTATTTCTCTGATAACATTTTGCAAGTGTCCTTGTGAACTTAAAAAGTGGCATAAATTTATTTTCAAATAGGTTATTAATAAAGCTGCAAAAGAAAGACGTTGCTGTATTTTCTACAATTTCCTTCATCTTAGAAATTCAAGACTCCCTCTTAACCAATTCCTTAGCATATTTCTGGACATTACTGCTTTACGACATGACTGAGTGTAATATGTAGCTGACAACTAAAGTTGCCGAAAGTTAATTCAGTACACAATAGCCTCTTCTGGTTTCCTGCTCTTTTACTGACATAATGCATTTTTGCTGAAAAACAACTTATAACTCAGCCTATCAGCATTTCCTCTTGACAATTTTAACATGTCAAATAATTAAAATGATATGATGTACAACATTTAATCTCAAAATAATTTTGCATAGAGTTCCTCTAGAAGAATTAGCAGTTTGCTTAAGGTGGAATGGGGCTCTATTGGCCCCAGTGGGAAGAAGACTAAACTGTGCTGGAGGGGAGCAGGGCTGGGTGTGGGGAGGGGTGAAGGAAGTCAACAAGGTAGAGGAGTTCATGCTGAGACCAACAGTTTTGGACAAAAGTGAAGAGAGAAACCTTTGAGTGGGCCTAGAGCCAATATTTGGGGAGGGGAAGGAAGAGCACTGGAGAGGCAGTTACAGGAAAGGCCAGAAAATTTTTAAACAAGAAACAGATTCACACTCAAGCAAAACGTGAACATTTGTGCCCTCACTAAGTAAAGGAAATTTGGATAGGAGAGCTGACACAGACCCGCCCTTCCTAAGTGCTGGCAAATTCACTGCAAATTGATATCAGGGCCATTAAGTGCCTGGTCATTAAAATGTAACAATAACAATAATATCAATAAAAATACTAGCAATATATTTTTTTTAATTGAGAGGTTTCTGTGAGGGAAGACTGCTAACTGCATTATTATGAACTCCCTTCTTCCAACCACCTGTGAAGTGGGCGTGGTTATACTGACTTTGTAGCTGAGGAAAGAGAGACCCAGAAAAGTTAAGGAATTTGCCCAAATCCACAGGATTAGTGAGTCCTCCGGGAAAGTACAAGCTGCCAGAGACTTCGGAGTTTTCTGTGTATATTCAGGGCACTCCCTCTCACATTCTATCACTTTCACAAAGTTGTCTTCAAAATTTTGGCTCACATGTCTCCTAAAGGAATTCTGAAAACATTTCTACCCCCTGGAACATTTGTAAGTTAACAAGGTTTCCGAAGTTTAAGTAGTTATAAATATGGTGATTTCTGATGCAGTTTAAATTAGATATTTTAAAATGAAACTCCTTCATCCCTTTAATTTATCCAATATAACATATATTGTAGTGTTTTAATGCCAATCATTATTCATTTTTAAGATACATGAGCAAATTATTTTAAGTTACTGTTTTACTTCTTAACTTTTCCCTTTAGATTCATATTTCCATTCTACTTCCCCTACATAATTATGTCCTATTTTGACATATTGTTATCCTTTAAATCACCCTTACATTTTTTGCTGTAAAAAATATATATAAATGCATTTGAATGCTTTTTTTTAAACTTTCTGTCACTTCAGGGTCTAAGTATTAAAAGAGTTTCTTCAAATATTATTTGTACATAATTGACCAAAACAATATAAGTATAATCCAAATGTTGACAGTTATTACAATAAAAGTACATTCTGAGGAATAAATTGTTTAATAATATAGACGGAGCTTTTTTCCAACTGGCTGACGCACCCATGAATAAATATTACTTGTTGCTAGAATGAGAAGGACTTTGTGAAAATAGCAAACAAAAGAGAAAGTATTTGACCACTTCAGGGTGTGACTTACCAAAGGTGTATTAGTCACTGCTATTGAGTCTTACATCGCAGACATTGTATTGAATTAATCAAAATATAGTATCAATTAATAAACAAAACAAAGTGGTGAGGAGTGACAGTGGGCTGAAGACTTTCGCCCATGTTAAGAAAAAATGATAAAGAAATAATGTAGCTTACAAGTGGGAAAAATATTGAAGAAAATATAGAATAGTATTCTGTTATAAATTTTAACTATAAATTATTAGTTTGACTTCTTTTTCTTAAAGATTTAACACTGATTCATCAGAATTAAATTTGAAACTTTTTAACTCCTCTTCCATGAAAAATATATAACTGAGACACAGATGGTGTCCTGATAACACCTCCTCGACACTGATATTATGAACTGCCTTTTGGTCACCATGAAGTTGCCTTTTTTTTTTTTTTTTAACTCTCTGGGACAATATTCCATGGCAAGATTAGGGATTAGGATGTCTTTCTTTTTAAAAGTTTTTTTTTTGTTTTTGTTTTTTTTTTACATTTATTTATTTTTGAGAGACCAAGAGAGACAAAGCACACGTGGGGGAGGGACAGAGAGAAAGGGAAACACAGAATCTGAAGCAGGCTTCAGGCTCTGAGCTGTTAGCACACAACCCATGCAGGGCTCGAACTCACAAGCAGTGAGATCATTACCTGAGCCCAAGTAGACGTTTAACTGACTGAGCCACCCAGGCACCCCAGGATATCTTTTTTTTTTTAAGTGGAAGAATGGTGGATGTAAAAGGTGGAAAGTAGAACCCATATGATACCCTGACTAGAAATTGAGTACCTAAAACTGTGTGTGCCAATGAATGCCTAGGCAGGTGTTTGGAGACCCCAGGAATATTCATGCCCAAGTTGGAAGGCTGCTGACATATGATATTAAAATGTTTGAAAAAAAAAAGAGTAGAAAGAACACCAACTTTAGAATCAGTCAGATGTGGGTTTGAATCCTACTGTGGCTGCTCACAACTTGTGTGATTTTAAGTACATTAAACCATGAGCCTTAGGTTTCTAATGGTAAAATGAAAATCATAATTCTAAATACCTAGGATGGTTGAGAGGATAAATGAGATAGTGTATGTTAATCCCACAATGTAATGCCTGTGAAAATGCACTCAAGAAATATTAATTTATTTGTAATAAGTTTCTTTAGTCCTTAACTAATGGAGATAATAGTAGTTACTCTACACGATCTGTTGAGGATTTTAAAAAGACCATTTCAGTTTTGTTTTCTTTCCAGAGTGTCAGAATTATTTATCAAGAAGTTTGAATATTTAATTCAATAAATATTTATTAAATGTTTATCATGTACCAGATACTGTTCTAGGCATCTGAATTGAAAAAATGAGAAAAGACACAGTTCCCAGTCTACAGCTACTTGAATGTACCCACCAACTATATTATAATGAGTTAAGTAGTTATTATATTTAGGATATTTTACTGACCCTCTGAGAGAACAATTTCAGTACGAAGATGAAAAAATACATTAAATTCTAATGGTGTGAGGTAAAAATGAGAAGCAAAAAAAAATGGAGATGGAATATATGTACTACTTTATCAAGATAGTTAAATCAAAATGAAAGAGAATGATGAAGGTAGTTGAGCAGAAGGCAGAATGAAGAATAGTGGGAGATGTTAGAACATTTATAGATCTAGCAAGAAGGACTGGTGCCTAAGACTCAAAGCACTGTGAGTGCTTTGTGAGTGGTCACTTTGAGTTTGAAAGTGAAACTTTAATGGTTAACATAAACATATGATGAAAACAAGAAGTTAATCAAAATAATAAAAGTCTCAAAGAAATTTTTATATTGATTTCATTTAGACTTTCCCCACTGAATGCAATCCACAAACCAGGGTCTTACAGGTTACAAATCTTGGGATCCCTCTGCCTCTACAAGTACTTCTCTACAGAGTATATATTCTTCACCCACAATTCCTTATTATGTTTTCTTATACAAACAGGGCTAAAGATATGTGATCCCCAAATCTTAACCCATGACTTCATGATTTTCTGGAAGCATAATAATGTGAACTTTTTTGGGGTGGGAATGGGAACTCTAATGAAAAAGAAAAGCCTAATGTTGTTTTTCTTTTTTCTTTTTTTTTAAATTAACTACATTATGTGCTTTATTATTCACCTCCTCTGTCTTTAATGCATTAGATTTTAAGAAAGTTACTGATACTTTATTCATGAGAAATGGGAGGATTGAGGGGGAGTGGCAATTTTATAGTTCCTTACAGAAAAAAAAAAGTTTAAAATATGTGTTTGTAGGCTTAGAATTTTACCAGATGTCCAGACATTATTTTGTTTTTTCTTCATGAGAAATTCTTTTAAAAACCTACCAAAAGTAATCCTGCCTAGCTGTTCTTAAATGAAACATATATGCCTGAATCTGGAATAAAGGTAAATGAGAATTAAAAGTCAAGTTAGATTGTTCTCAAGTAACAACACATATGTTTAACAATAATAACCAAAATTATCTCTACTTAGATGGCAATGTCTGGATCTAAAGAAAAATGGAGATAACTCTGTCACTGAAATCTCACTTTTGATGTTGTACATTAGTTAAATATGTAAAGGTAAGTTAAGTGGGGAAATGATTTTTATATTTAATTGTAAAACAATAGTTTGGTATCAATTGCTGATTACTCAGTAACATGCACTGGAACTAAATATTTAATATAAACCATATTATTTACTCTCCCCAACTATCCTGTTATTATCTCTATTTTATGTAGGAGGAAATGGATTCTTAGAAAATAAAAATGATTTGCATACAGTCAAAAGCTAGTAAGTGGCAGAACTGAATTTTGAACCTATGCAGACTGAACTGCAGTCCGATCTCCATCACTCTTGAGCCTTATTTTTTTTAAGTGTGCTGGAGTAAAGAATTATAGCTCATATATAGAACTCATCCATGATGTGTACCAAACAACAACAACAACAACATGAATGTAGCAACAGTCACTTGATGAACTGATAATACTTATTACAAGGTTTGTGTTGTACAAGAATTCAGTAAAAACGGGTGGAGGGAGGGGAAAAAAAAGAATTCAGTAAAAACATTCTCAGTGTGAGCCATAAAAACATTCTAGGTTGTGCTATACAGCCAAATGGATTTACAAAGAGCAGCCTCAGATGTAATGTTGCCTTATTAGGTTTCAGTAAAGAGGTCAGGAAGAGATAGTTTCCATATGAACAAAGAGGATTTGTTCCCTAGAGTATGATGTTAATACTTTTCTTGGGAGTCTATAGGGTTTTCATAAACTTTCAAAAACTTTGAAGGGGAGAATGAATTAAATGATAAAAGACTACTCAAAAATCTCCAACTTTACACAGAAACCGCTTGATTCACACATTCCTTGCAAAAGTACCTAATATTTGCCAAACACAGGTCTTTGCCTAGGGTTCCAGTGACCTAAATTGGACAATTAGGTGCAAATTTCAGAGACCAAAAAACTAAGATTCTGTATTAATAGTAAAGGTGGTATTCAATTCCCAAACTGTGTTCATCTGCTACACCAATTCCAGCCTGTGAGGCACTGAGGAGACACTTCTAGAAGAAGGGACTCTCTGGGTAAGATTAGAAGACAAGTACATAAGGAAAACCAGAGAGGGACAAGGCAGAGCAGAGAAGAGTTCTATCTATCTATCTATCTATCTATCTATCTATCTATCTATCTATCTACTGTCATCTATCTATCATCTATATCACTCAAAGACTTGCAAAAAGGTGTTAAAGAGTTAACGGTCACAGAACATGGTAAAATGAAAAGACAAGAGACTAGTCCTGGAGCACTTTCCTTGCTGTCATATGTAGTTGGGGTTTTGTCCTAGGGACAATGGGAAGCCATTGAAAGATTTCAAAGCAAATGAGTAGCATTATTAAATTTGCATTTTGCAAGACTACTCTAAAAAGTAAGTAGGGTTTCCCATGCATATAAAGAGGAAGGGAAACATAGTGAACATTTCATGTTACAAATGTCCCTCTCTCCCACAAATTATCTGAAAGTGTTCCAAACATATTTGTAGAATTGATTTTTAAATACTGTTTTTCTTTGTATTCTTTTGCACTGAAAAAGTCATCACAAATTGTTCTTCAATATTGAAATAACCAATATGAATGCTTTTTGTCCACCATTTCATGCAGACTACTGACCCTATCTTGTACTCAATTCTTGTACAACACGAGCCATGTAGTAGAAACTATCAGTTCATCAGGGGGTTGTTGCTTCCATCCTCAATGCTCTGCCTATGGACATGGTAGAAAGATGTTATAATTGGGAAATTATATTGGAGGATGGGGAAGGGAGAGCATTAAGTTGATATATCCTGCTGCTTACTCTATCATGTGCAGATTAGAGAAAGGAGAAACAAAAGGTAAGAGATCTGTAGGGAGTCATCGAAGAAATTCAGGTAAGAAAAAATGAGATCCTAGGCTAAGGCAGAAGAAGCAGAAATGGAGATGAAGTCTTGGCAAATGTGATGAAAAGTTAATAAGAAATTTATGTGGTTCTCAGACCACACATTTATGTGGTTCTCACACACACATTGTTTGTGTGTCAGGGACAATACACAGTGCAGGAGAAAGACCAGGTCTGTGGGAGTAAGAGGATTCAAGGAGCAATGAGAAATGACCTTTGAACAGTATATTTTCAAGTATCCTGTGCACTGTTGTGGGAATGTAACCGTTGTGGGAAACAGTATGGTGGTTCTTCAAAAAATTAAAAACAGAATTACCATAAGATCCAACAATTCTACTTCTGAGTTTATATCCAAAAGAACCACAAGCAGGGTCTTGGCAAGATACACCTATGTTCATAGCAGCATTTTCACAATAGCTAAAACATAGAAGCAATACAAGTATCCACTGACAGAACAGATAAGCAAAATGTGATGTATACACACAATGAAATATTCTTCAGCCTTAGAAAGAAACTGAAATAAACCAGTTATGAAAAGACTAATGCTGTATGATACCACTTACATGAGTTACCCTAGAATAGTCAAAATTACGAGGATAGAAAGTAGGATGGTGGTTGTTAGGGGCTGTAGGGAAAGGAGAACAGAGAGTTATTAATACCTATGGATTCCGAGTTTTGCAAGAAAGAGTTCTGGAGATGATGGTATTGGCTGTACAACAACATGTACTTAGTACTACTGACCTGTACACAGAAAAGAGTGAAGATGGTAAATATTATGTTCTGTATTTCACCGCAATAAAGAAATTAAGATAAAAAACAACAAAAAAAAGTCATCTACAATTATTTATGTGTAAGGTTACTGAGCATAATATTTAGTTGGAATAAAAAGTACAAATGAGCCAAATGGCCAATAATGAGAGTTTATTTAAGCAAAGTTTACACATTATGCTTTAGAGTAAGACTTAGTGCTGGGAAAAATGGCTAAGTGCATGTCAATGGCAAAGCAGATCACAATTCAGTAAGTACAGCATGAACCCGACTTTGTGATGCCTAGTGACATGGCTTAGAACAGAAACATTTGGAAAGACATATACTAATACCCTTACTCCATACTTTTCCAGATTTTATAAATTATCTGCAATTATCTACAATAATTATACCTTGATTTTATGTTAGAAATTATATATAAAAATGTGAATAAGTCTACACAAAGAAAAATGTGAATTTTAATAAAAATATGAACCAGCCTACATAAAAGAGATATATAAATGTCTAATAAGCATGTGGGAAAAAGTCTCACCTTGCTGGTAATTAAATGCAAATTGACACAATTACAGATTATTAAACTGAGCGAATTAAAAAGCCAGTTCCCATCAGAGTGCCCTCATCTCCTGCTCTAGTGGCAGTTAATTGTTACAGGCTTCGGAACAACTGTTTACTAATATGACTCCATTTCAAGCTTCCTTAATAAGAGAGAGACTGAGGGAAACTCCTGATATCCAAGGAAGAGTTAAAAAATCGGGCCACAAAAAGGACAAGGATACAGCACATGCACCACTGAAATTGGGAACTCTACTACAATTAGGACACTATCTGTGTTTCCATAAGTGAACTTCATTTCCCCCTTCATCGCACATTGACTTGCTCTGCAGAGTGGAAATGAGGGCCTCTGGCCCTAGCCAACAAACTGTAGCTCTAGAAACAGAGTTAAATCAGCATATGGAAGGTTCTTTTGGAAATCGCATGTTAGAAACCGGTGAAGTGAAATTTCCAGAAGCAGCAGCTGGGAGAGGCTGCACAGCCCAAACAACAGGTATCAACCACATACAAGATCCTTTACATTTGTAACCTTTGACACAAGTCTTACAACCATCTCAAGGAGATAATTAAGAATACTGATGCATGGGGCACCTGACTGGCTCAGTCGGTAGAATATGCAACTCTTGATCTTAGGGTTGTAAGTTTGAGCCCCACATTGGGTGTATAGATGACTTAAAAATAAAATCTTTAAAAAAAGAATATTGACTCAAAGATATGTATCATAAGAAAAACTGTGTACACACACACACACATACATACATACATATAAATTATAGCACAGCCACCTTACAAGAGTAGCTTAAACTTTGACATTTTTCGCAACACCACTCACCATCAGTAGAGAAGAGCCTGACAAAGGGTGACCAAAGCCTTCTCATGAATACTCTCTGGCTCCCCCATTTTCATATGTGGCTTCGCACAACTGCATACGCAAGACTGCAAAGTTGTGTACCTTTAGCAATTTAAATATCTTTAGGAATAATTGACCATATTTCTTCCCCCCAAATATCTCATAGGAAATGGAAAAATGATAAAGTAACACCACATCTGGAGGACAATTATGGCAGCCAAAAGTCTTTTTTACACATTCCTTAAAGAATATACTAAGAAAATCATCATTATAAAATACCTGTATGTCAAGAATATTATAAACTAGTAAAAAATTTAAGAAAACATTTCCAACATATTGCCAACCAAGTTAAAGGCCATCTACAAATATTTAGATGTAAGACTATGGAGCATACATGCCCATAATAAATTAAGACAAAAAGGATGTTATAGTATATCTCCCTGTTGAGACAGAAAAGAGATGAAGAGAAAAAAAGACACAGACAGAGACAGAAAGACATAGAGACAGAGAGATAGAGACGGGAATAGGTGTAGCTATAGCTGGGGAAAGGCATTACAAATTTAAAAAGAAAAACTATAAAAGTCTTAACACCTTTCTGGAGGATATATAGAAATGAGATTTCTATGTGCCAACTGAATGGTACTTATATTTTGTTTCAATATATTACAATAATCATAAGCAAAAAAAAGTTTATTCATCAAAATGACACCTCTAGGGGTGCCTGGGTGGCTCAGTGGGTTAGGCATCCAACTTCAGCTCAGGTCATGATGTCACAGTTCATGAGTTCAAGCCCTGGATCGGGCTCTGCGCTGATGGTGCTGAGCCTTTTTGAGATTCTCTCTCTCCCTCTCTCTCTGCCCCTCCCCAACTCATGCTGTCTCTGTCTCTCTCACATAAATAAATAAACTTTAAAAAAATGTATAAAAAGCAAATAATGGCACTTCCAATGTGTCACATACTATTTTAAGGGTTTTACATATACTAACAATTAATCTTCATGACCACACTCTAAGGTACATCATGTGGTTATCCCATTTACAGAGAAGTTTAATAACTTGCCCCAAATCCTCAGCTGGTACCTAGCAGAGCCAGAACTGGAATCCAAGAAGGCTGGCTCCAGTACCTGGGCCTCAGCCACTTGACTATACTGACTCTTTTTATGATTAAACTCATAACACAAGTTATTACTCAGTTCTGGTGAAATTATTAATCTGTTTTGTCATTCTACAACATGAAAATAAATTTTAAAACAATTTATTGAACATTTTTAATTCTATGTTTTCTGCAAAAAACAAAGCAGTGGTATTTTGCCATGGGGAAACTACATGCTTAAAGCCCACCCACTCTGAGTAGATTATTTCCATATTATATTTATAGAGTCTATTTATTTTGCTATTTTGAGAGATTTTTCACTTCTATAACTTTCTAAATCATTATTCCTATGAAGATAAATTATTATATTCTAGAATTGCTTCAAAGAAAGCTTTAAAGGCAGTAATAATAAAACATTTTCCTTTATATTTGGGGTTTCCATTTCTTGACCATTTTAATATGGTATGGGTTAAAATAAATGTATTTCACTAATATACAGGGCTTAAGTATCATAAGGCTAAAATCTTATAATCTGAGTTTTTTGTAGTGACATTTTCATTCATCATAGTATTTCATCAAGAATTACTTTTAATAAACATTAATGACTATATCACTCATTTACTTATTTTTAGCTGTAATGAAATAGATACTTTAAAAGAAACTTAATTTGTATGAAAATATAAAACACATAAGATATTTACCATCTAGTATCTAGGTATATCTGGGTAGAGGGAAGTGAATAATCTTTGCATGAGTTTATAAAGTTGATTTAGAAGAAATCTCTGCCTGTCCCTCTGACAAGATTTTTTTGGTAAGAAAACTGTGTTTTGATGCATTGCTGAACCTATGTTAACAAAACAGTTGAAAGAGATAAACAGTCATTACAGAAAAAGACAAAATACCCAAAATAGATTCAACTAAAATTATGGGATATTTTGATGCAGTCTGTTGAAATGTGCTTTCTCATATATATTAATCATTGGTTATTTAAGTGTGTCAATCCTAGCACATAGGAGAGCACCTATCAATGTTCCTAAGAGTTTCATTCATCTTTTCATCAACATTTATTTCTGTGTGTTATTTATTGGGAGGTTGTGTTAGCACTAAGGAAGAATTAGATGGTATAGGCTGAGAAAAAAAGGCTCTGAGGTGGTTCAGGGTAGAGCCTCAGTTTAGAAGGAAAGGAAAATGATTCTATTACCTACTCTTGTAGAAAACAACTGTGAGCCTCTGATCTTGGGCTGCATAATTTGAATTACCACTGAATAACTGAACTCATATTTGTTGACATATTATTCCTATTCATGATATTGAAATCCTGTAACTGTTTGCATAAAAAAGTATTCACAAATATTGAAAATGTCATGTACTGTATTCTTTCTTGATGGCATCATCTCCTAAGTATTCTATGCTTTGGTCTACTTTCTAAAATTCCTTTATAAAAACATAATTCATTATTTTTCCCCGTATTTTTGTCACTAGGGTATTCCTTCTCCTTTCTCTCTATATGACCTGGGCTTGTTCACAGCATGGCAATACAAGAGTAAGTATTCCAACAGGAACTATGAAGAAGCTTTATGAGACTTTATGACATGGTCATGGGAGTCACATAGTGTCACTTCAACCATAGTCACAGACCTATCCAGATTCAAGGAGAAATAATGTAGATCCCTCCTCCCCAATCATGGTCAGAATATCAGTATCACTCCATGGGAAGGTCTTGTGTGAGAGGATATAATATAATATAACATCACAGTATAACAAAATATAATACCACATCTCATCACAATATAGTGCATTATAATATAACATATGATAGATAACATAATATGTGGCCATTTGGAGAAAATACAGTCTGCAAAAGTTCACTCTCCAGCCATAGTTTACATCCCTCCTACATGATAAAAATATTCATCCCTTCTCCAACACCTACAAAGACCATCTCATTACAATAAGCTCAAAATCCAGGAAATTGTCAATTAAATCAGATTGAAGTATGAATGATGCTCAGATATAGTTCCTCAGGTATATCTCTTTGAATACATTCCACTCAATTAATGATTTTTGAAATAAAGAGACAAATTTAAGGCAAAAGATAATCATTATGCACACTTCCAGTCAAAAAGGAGTTAATGGTCGATACCAACTCTGAAATTCAGCCTGCACATATTACCAGTTCCCTGAGTGGAGCTCAATCCTACTTCCTGGGAATTATTTACTGTGGCTCTTGGCCTTGCCATCAAGGCCCTGTATTTACTGTTTCTTTTCAATAAAATTTAGCCTATATGTACAGTTGAATACAGTTTTAAGTCTTTTTCCTGCCCATGGAAATTAAGGAACTCAAAGCCCTCCTTCCCTTTTGTATTGTCCCTGTTCCTTTCAGTCTAAGCTGGTATAATTCTTTAAAAAAAAAAAAAATCATAGGCTTTTTTGTGTCAGTTTGTAATGCACTCCATCATACCACTCACAAATCTCCTTGAAGTAAATAATTTCATCCTGTGATCTCTGTGAGCCTGCAGGAGGAACACCACCCCTAACACTCTCAGAAGCCCTAATGTTTACCAGAAAGGGTGTTCAAACTGTGTCCTTAAGACACTTATAGGATCTTTTGAGTATTTGAAGGGATCTATGAGATAATATCGCAAAGATTTTTGAGGTCTTCACAAGGGCTTTGTGTTGGGCTTGAATATGATTTTTGACCAGAAGCCATTTCTCAATTTTGGAATCATTTGCTATCAGAAGATGCTGAGAAAAAGAAACCAATTTAATTTTTTTAATTTAAAAGATTTGACTCGTTTATATTAAATCATTTGTTTCTTATATTTTCTCTCCATCTAGCTTTTGATTATAGGCAGCACGGAGTCAGATGATACTTTCAATATACATCTATTCTACTATGATATTCTCATTTATGTCAATTTCTACAGTATCCTTTCTTTGATTAAATAGACTTTCAAAAATGATCCCTCTTTTCCATTTCATTGATTTTTTTGAAAGCACACCTTGTTGGTTATTGAGTATGCCTAATTTTTCTGATGAATGCTTATTTATTGACAACTATTTTTAATTTACTATTGCATATATTTGTTATTTTTCTAATTGATTACATTCTTTACCTTTGAGCATTTACAGTTATAAAACTTCAACTGAGAATCAGTTTGGTCACATTCATTATTATTTATTTTTAAATAGTTTGTAAATAGTGTTTTTTTAATTTATTTAAAAAAATTTTCCTAGCAGTGCTCCATCAACTGATGAATGGATAAAGAAACTGTGGTTTATAAACACAATGGAATACTACTTGGCAATGAGAAAGAATGAAATATGGCCTTTTGTAGCAACATGGATGGAACTGGAGAGTGTTATGCTAAGTGAAATAAGTCATACAGAGAAAGACAGATACCATATGTTTTCACTGTTATGTGGATCCTGAGAAACTTAACAGAAGACCATGGGGGAGGGGAAGGAAAAAAAAAGTTAGAGAGGGAGGGAGCCAAATCATAAGAGACTCTTAAAAACTGAAAATAAACTGAGGGTCGATGGGGGTGGGAGGGAGGGGAAAGTGGGTGATGAGCATTGAGGAGGGCACCTGTTGGGATGAACACTGGGTGTTGTACGGAAACCAACTTGACAATAAATTTCATTTAAAAAATTAAAATTAAATAAATAAATAAATAAATAAATAAATTTTATAATGTTCAGTTATTTTGAAGAGTGACAGAGAGACAGAGAGAAAGTGGGGGAGGGGTAGAGAGAGAGAGAGGGAGACACAGAGTCCAAAGCAGGCTCCAGGCTCTGAGCTGTCAGCACAGAGCCCGACGCGGGGCTCAAACTCACAAACCTGCGAGATCATGACCTGAGCTGAAGTCAGAGGTTTAACCAACTGAGCCACCCAGGCGCCCCTGTAAATAATGTTTTTAACTTTTAAATTGCCAATGGCACGTTTGACCTTTTTTTTTCCTCAACCAAGAGGTCTCACATGTTTATTACTGAACCAACCTATAGGTGCAGAAACATAACCAAGAAAAGTCGATTTCCTGATAGAACAGATCTACTGGTCAGGCAGTAAGGATGTGATGGTGTAGAAACACATGACTTTCAGGCAGCATAAACGTGTGCCATCTCATGTTCGATCCCTTACAGACCCAGCTTCGTTCTTCTCCAAAGCCGCCTCTCGGAGTTGTATCGGATTTTATTACCAGTTTTCATCTGAATCCACCGGGTAATGGGACGATTCTGCTTTTGTTTCTTGGCCAGGAATCGCTTGATCCTGAAAGACTTGTGAGAAGACATGGCGAGAAACGGTCAGCCACACACACCACGATGGCAGAGAAGAGCAAAGACTGAACTTTTATTTATTTATTTGAGTATAGTTAACACACAATATTGCAGTTTCAATGATCGACTTAGTGATTTGTCAGGTTTGCACATTATGCTTTGTTCACCTCAAGTGTAGCTACATCTGCCACCTTACACTGCTATTAACAGTATCACTGACTGGATTCCTTATACCGTGCCTTTTTTCCATGACTTATTCATTCCATAACTGAAAGCCTGTATCTCCCTCTCCCTTACTTGTTTTGCCCAACATGCTACTCCTCTTCCTTCTGGCAACCACAGTTTGTTCCTATATTTATAGATCTGATTCTGCTTTTTGTTTATTCATTTTTTCTAGACTCCACTCATATGTTAAATAATATGGTATTTGTCTTTTTATGTCTCACTTATTTCACTTAGCATAATACCCTTTAGGTCCATCCACATTGTCTGAAATGACACAATGTCATCCTTTTTATGGCTGCATAATACTCCATCATGTATATATGTATACATGTCACATTTTCTTTATCCATTCATGTATTGATGGACATGTAGGTTACTTCTATATCTTAGCTACTGTAAATAATGCTGCAAAAAACATAGGGGTACATATATATTTTCAAATTAGTGTTTTCATTTTCTTTGGGTAAATACCCAGTAGTGGAATTATTAAATTATATGTTATTTCTACTTTTATTTTTTGAGGAAGCTCCATACTGTTTTCCACTGTGGCTGCACCAATTCACCTTCCTACCAACAGCGCATGAGGGCTCCCTTTTCTCCACATCCTCATCAACACTTGTTATTTCCTGTCATTTTGATTTTAGCTTTCTAATTGGTGTAAGATAATATATCATTGTTGTTTTGATTTGCATTTTCCTGATGATTAGTGATGTTGAGCATCTTTTCATGTGTTTATTGGCCATCTGTAAGTCTTCCTTGGGAAAATGTCTATTCAGGTCTTCTGCCCATTTTTTAATTGGATTGTTAGTTTTTTTGGTGTTGAGTTGTATAAGTTCTTTATTTATTTTGGTATTAATTCTTATCAGATATATCATTTGCAAATATCTTCTCCCATTCAGTAGGGTTTTTTGTTTTGTTTTGTTTTGTTGATGATTTCCTTTGATGTACAAGAGCTTTTTATTTTGATGTAGTCCCAAAATTATTAAATGAAATGACTGGGTGACTCAGTCACTTAATTGTCTGATTCTTGATTCTCACAAACCGTGAGACTGAGCCCCACATGGAGCTCTGCACTGACAGTGCAGAGTCTGCTAAAGATTCTCTCTCTCTCTGCCCCTCCCCTACTCTCTCTCTGAAAATAAATAAACATTAAAAAAACTGAATATAAGGGGCGGCTGGGTGGCTCAGTCGGTTAAGCGGCCGACTTCAGCTCAGGTCACGATCTCACGGTCCATGAGTTCGAGCCCCGCGTCAGGCTCTGTGCTGACAGCTCAGAGCCTGGAGCCTGTTTCAGATTCTGTGTCTCCCTCTCTCTGACCCTCCCCCGTTCATGCTCTGTCTCTCTCTGTCTCAAAAATAAAATAAAATAAATTAAAAAAAAACAAAAAAAAACTGAATATAAGAAAATTATTAAAGACCTCAAATAGCCAAAGCAACCTTGAGAAAGAACATGGTTGGAGGCATCACACATCCTGATTTCAAACTATATTAAAAAGCCATAGTAATTAAAACATTATGGTAGTGGCCTAAAAATAGACATATAGACCAATGAAACAAAATAGAGCCCAGAAGTAAAGCCATGCATATATGATCAAGTAATTTATGACAAAACAGCCAAGAATATATAATGGGGCTAAAGATAGTCTCTTCAGTAAATGGTGCTGGGAAAAGTGGACAGTCACATGCAAAAAAATCCCCAACCGACCAACCAACCACCCAACTGAACCAAATTAAACGAAAGAAAGAAAGAAAGAAAGAAAGAAAGAAAGAAAGAAAGAAAGAAAGAAAGAAAGAAAGAAAGAAAGAAAGAAAGAAAGAAAAAGAGGACCACTATCTTATACCATTCACAAAAACTAACTCAAAATGGATTAAAGACTTGAACGTGACCTGCAAACCATAAAACTCTTAGAAGAAAACAGAGGGAGTGAGCTTCTTGACATCATTCTTGGCAATGATTTTTTGTATCTGACTCCAAAAGCAAAGACAACAAAAGCAAAAATAAAAAGTGAGACTATATCAAACTAAAGGCTTTTGCACAGCAAACATCAACAAAATGAAAAGGCAGCATTCTGAATAGGAGAAAATATTTGCAAATCATAGATCCAATATGGGGTTAATATTCAAAATATTTAAAGAACTCATACAACTCAATGGAAAAAAACAAACAAAAATCAACCAATTCCATTGAGATATAGGCAGAGGATCTGAATAGGTATTTTTCCAAATAACATATACAAATGGTGAACAGGTACATTAAAATGTGCTTGACATCACTAATCATCAAGAAAACACAAATCAAAACCACAATGAGATGTCACCTCATACCTGTCAGAATGACTATTATCTTTTTTTTTACTTTTTTTCTTTTATTTTTTTCTTATTCTTTTTTTTTTACATTTTTTTACATTTATTTATTTTTGAGAGACAGAGCACAAGTGGGGGAGGGGCAGAGAGAGAAGGAGACACAGAATCTGAACCAGGCTCCAGGCTCTGAGCTGACAGCACAGAGCCCAATGTGGGGCTCGAACTCACAAACAGTGAGATCATGACCAGAGCTAAAGTCGAGCGCTCAACCGACCGAGCCACTCAGGCGCCCCCAGAATGACTATTATCAAAAGACGGGGAGGGGGAGGGGAGACAAGAAATAACTGTGTTGGCGAGGAAGTGAAGATAAGGAAAACTTTGTGCTCCTCTACAGTGAGGGGTAAGGGCTGTAAATTGGTGCAGCCAATATGAAAAACATTTATGCAGATTCCTCAAAAACTTAAAATAGAACTATCATATGATTCAACAATTTTACTTCCAGATATTTATCCAAAGGAAACAAAAACACTAACTCAAAAAGATATATGCACCCTCATTTTCTATGCAGCATTTTTAACAATAGCCAAGACATATAAGCAAGTGTCTAACAATGCATGAATGTATAAAGACAATATGGTATGTAAATACAATGGAGTATTATTCAGCCATAAAAAAGAAAATCTTGCCAACTGACAACATGGATGGACCTTGAAGTCATTTTACCAAGTGAAGTAAGTCAGACAGAGAAAGACAAATACCATATGATTTCACTTATATGTAAAGTAAATGTAAAATCTGAAAACAAACAAGCAAAACTGCCAAACTCCTAAGTACAGAAAATAGACTAGTGATTGTCAGAGGCAGGGGCCAGGGAATAGGCCAGATGCGTGAAGGTAGTCAAAAGGCACACTTTCAGATATAAATTAAATGTCATGGGGATGAAATGTACAGTATGGTGACTATAGTTAATAACATTATATTGTACATTTGAGAATTGCTAAGGGAATAGATCTTAAATGCTCTTATTATAAGAAAAACACTAGTACTGTGAGAAATGTTAACTAGACTTACTGTGATGAACATTTCACAATATATACAAATAGTGAATCATGTTATACACCTGAAATTAATGTAATATTATATGTTAATTTTATTTCAATTAAAGAAACTAAATCATAGAAGCTACTGTACGATTATATTTCTCTGAATAATTTAAAATACACAGAAAAAATGCTAGATACATAGAAGACACTTAAATTGATAAATTTGTTGATGAATTGCACTGAATTAAATTCTAAATAATGTTTGATTTTAAAAAGCATGCAAATTTGAGTTTAGCCAGTACAAATTTCATTGGAACTTTTTCTTTTTTTTTTTTTTTAACGTTTATTTATTTTTGAGACAGAGAGAGACAGAGCATGAATGGGGGAGGGTCAGAGAGAGAGGGAGACACAGAATCTGAAACAGGCTCCAGGCTCTGAGCAGTCAGCACAGAGCCCGACGCGGGGCTCGAACTCACGGACCGCGAGATCGTGACCTGAGCCGAAGTCGGACGCTTAACGACTGTGCCACCCAGGCGCCCCCATTGCAACTTTTTCTTAAGTGAAAGTCCACATGGAAAATAAGAGATAAAGGTGGAATTGTATTGATTGAAACAGGGGATCCACATCATAACTGCCCACTGTCTCCACCTTCTAACCTAAATACCCATCCACCACAAAAATCTTTGGAGAAGCTCTATGAATCCCCTAAAGTTTATCAGAACACTTAAACATGAGCCTAGTCTCATAATATACCTGATAATCCTTTGTAAGTGAAGTGTGGCTTCTTAATTAACTAATGCTTTAGTAGCTCTTCCCTTTGGACATCTATAAAGGAAAAATATGAATAGTTCAATCTTTAGATTTTAAAATCAAAAGTCATAAGATAGCCCAAAGAGATTTGTCAAGATCTGATGAAAAATGCATTCAAAATGATGACTCAAATGAATCAAAATAAAAACAACAAAGAAAACAAAGAAAATTCTCTTCTCATCCAGACTTCTCAGGAGTCACATAAACAGCCAGCTATAAACCCAAAGAGAAAAATCACCTTTGATCATAGTTTGGCATAACCACATGTCCCTTAAAATCTCTGCTCACTGACTCCAACATTAGGAATGTCTGTGTCTTAATGTTATGTGGATATTCATTTTTTTCAGAAGCCAAGTTACGTGTCTTGTATCAGACACACACTCATACTTCCGAATTTCCATGAAACAATTCTGTCTGCATTTACTCAAAATGCAACCTGAACAAAAAACTATTCAGAACTTGATTATAAATAGATTCTTTTGTTAGTTAAAAATCTGGTTCCTTTCCTGACAACGAAATGCCTTTTGGAGCTTCTAAATATTTATTTTAAAACCTCACCTAGCTCCTAAAATAGTAGATTCACCTTTTATAAATCATAAATGAAAGAATGGTCTAAAACTTAAATGCAATTATCTTATAAAATAAAGTCTTGTGGAGCTTATTTAAACTCAGACTTCAAAATATTGATTTTTACTTTCAATAATATATAACCATTACATTTAATACCTATTTTCTCTACTGATATATCCACATTGTGATTTAAGTAACAGTAGGAAGAATTTTATATAGCTGTCAAATCTCTCAGTCAACTATATTTTAGAGATCTACTTTCCCAGTTGTTTGAATAGCCTTTATAATAAGGTACATGAAATTTGTAAGTAAAGCTAAAATAGATTGTGAAAAATCTTAGATTATTTCTTATTAGACGATGTAAAATTTATGAAATACCAAGAAGAGCTTTTATATTCCATCTTCAAAATTCATTTTATACTTCTTTTATTGTTTGTATGGATTCACATTTGCTTTAAATGTACATGTGTTTTGTGGAGGACGGGGAACAATATGTCCAAAGACGTTGTCATATGACAGTATCTGATGTAGCATTTTAAACATTATTTTGACATCTCTAATAAAAATCAGGACATACTTCAAAGTATACATCAAGAACTATTACTTATAAACCCAGAGCAAATGAAATGGAAAATAATATTCTCAGCAATTTAATTTGGATTACATCTATCCATGTTTACTTGCTTCTGTACACTTAGACGCACTAATGCTAAAAAAATTAATGTTGGCAAGAGGAGCTATGCTAAAAACTTTTCCTAAGACATTAATTCCCTCTTATTTTTTGGAATGCATAATCTGTAAATTTTACTGACATTGTAAATCAATCAAAAGTGCTTAGAATACCAAATGAGTGTATGCTTCATAGTTAAATGTACAATAATGGAAAAGATGAAAAACATTACTGCACCACTGGTATGGTGGGAACGCTTATCTAATTACACAGCTCATCAGTTCCTGCCAAATAAAAGGGCAACAGCCAGGTGGAGCATCTTGATTTGCTATGTAGTTCTTTAACAGGAATGTTCAAAAATATTTTATTAAATTTGAAAGAGGTAATCATCAAAGATCAGTTACTAAGCCACCCAGAAAAATGTACTCCTTTCAGCCTTGTTTTTGGAGCAGTGATTTCAGCCATCAAATATGAATACTTTTTTATAACACACTGATACTACACAGCTATAATCTTCTTTGTTATTTTCAATAATTCTGAGTCTTTCCTGTATGGCATAGGGGTTCTTTGTTGTTGTTGTTTTAGAAAAAAAATTTAAGTTTATTTATGTATTTTGAGAGAGAGAGAGAGCGTGAGCAGGGGAGGTGCAGACAGAGAGGGACAGAGAGAATCCCAAGCATGCTCCTATGCTCAGTCCAGAGCCTGATGCAGGGCTCCATCTCATGAACCGTGAGACCATGACCTGGGCTGAAATCAAGAGTCAGACGTTTAACCAATTGAGCCAACCAGATGCCCTGGCACAGTTTTTAATAAACCCAGCTCTTGAACAATTGTATAATCAGTGGCACACCTAAAAGGGTACAGTTCCTCTTTACAGAGAGAACAACTAATAAAGCTTTTAAAATGAAAATAAAAATAAAATAAAACAAAACATCTCTCTTTATCAATAGCTGCCATTTATCAAGATCCAGGAACAATATAGCTACACCTGCACAATGAATAGTCACCTAGAGATTTAATCAAGCATAATTTTATGCAGTTCTGGAGTAAAGTACCAATTTTTCTTTTTACAGTAAACCTTAGACAGAAGTCACTAGGAAATACGCCCTGTTATGGTTTCAACTGTTTCCTGTTATTACTCAATTGAGTTACCAGCTGGTCCTTCTCTTGTCTTATGGTTCCTCATCCTCCATGTTAGACTGTTTCCATACTATGTAAGAAATACCAGCCCCTGCAGATGTTCACTCTATATATTTTAAAATACAATACAATGTCTCAAACATGTCCACATCAATAACTATGTGTGTTTGCACTTTACAGTGAACAAATGATTGTAATTATAGATGCAACATGTAGCATTACCATCTTCATTTCACATGATGCAATGTGCCTTCTATAAAACGCTACCTTCTGTTCCTTAGTATCAGATAGGTTTTGTGGAACACTTTAGGTAAGCAGAACAATGGGAGAAAGAGGAAAATAAAACCGTTACTGACTACTTACGATGTGCAAGACTATTACACCATAGAAACATTATATTTTGTCTAATTCTTATACTAAGTTTTTAAGGTAGATATTTTTATCCTTAAATTAAAATTAAAGACATCAAGAAAGACTTCAGTAGGCAAAGATACATGCCCAGGTCATATACTAGTTACTGATGGAGCCAAATATGTATAATCTATGGGCCTCAGCTTGTTTTATATTACAGTTTCTAGGCTCTATGGAACCTAAAAAATTTTCCTGTCATTACTAGTGAAGACTTTTGCTTTGCAGTTATTCTCTTCTATGTTTTATCGCATTTCTTCTTATTCTCTTCTCCTGCCTCAGCTTGTAGAAGCAGTTGAGGTACAAACAATTGCTTATAGCGCCACTGGAATTTTCTTGTTTGACGATTATATTATTACTGTATCAAAACAGAGATTTAGCATTGTCTCTGCCAAGGCAAGGATATTTCCAATTGGTGATTCTCAAGTCATATTGTTGTACTAATGCTTAATATTGTCTTTAGGAACTCAAAGACAAGAATAGGAGGCATGCTTGTTCATTTTACAGGTGAGCAACTTTGTATGCAACTTAACATGCAAGTGTAATAGAAATCACTGGTCAGAACCCTTATAGACTAAAAACAATTTGAATTTTGAAGTAAACTCAATAAACTAAAAAGAGAAATAGAATTAAATTCAATAAAAGATGTCTGCTCTCACCACTTTTATTCAACATAGTGCTGGAAGTTCTATGCATTCAATGATGCAAGAAAAGGGAATTAAAGTCAGGGGACAATTTGAAAAGAAAGAAATAAAACAGACCGATATGCTTATGATATCATTGTCTACATAGATAATCCCAAGAATACACAAAACACTTTCTAGAACTAAAAAAGTAGTTCAGCAAGATTTCAGGATACTAGATAAGCACACAAAAATCAATAATATTTCTACATAGTAATAATAAACATCCAGACACTAAAATTTTAAATGCAGTACCATTTATAATCACTCAAAAATTTATATACTTAAGTATAACTCTAATAAAAATACATGATGTATATGCTTAAAACTGAAACCAATGATGAAATAAAATCAAATAAATTTATATATTTTGATCACCTTCATCAATTTCACCCACGAATAAAAGGATAACCTTTTCAGTAAATGGTGCCAGACAAATGGAAACAAAAACAAAAACCTCTACCTAAGTGTCCCACCAATCCAAAAAAGCAAAAATTGATAAATTGGGTTACATCAATTTCAAAAATATTTGATCCAGGAAAGATCCTGTTAAGATTATAAAAAGCTAAGCTACAGAGCCAGAGAAAATATTTTCAAACCACATATCTAACAGGACTTGTATCTATAATATATAAAGAGCCCTCAAAATCTAGCAGATAAAATATAACTAAATCCAAATAGAAGATGGACAAAAAATGTAAATATACATTTCATCAAAAAAGATATATAGGTAGTGAATAAGTACATTAAAAGATGTTCAGTATTATTACTCATTAGGGAAATGCAATTTAAAACCACAAAGAGATATCAGCATATACTTAGCAAAAGGGCTAAAATTTAAAAATAGTGACAACACTAAATGCTGACAAATATGTGGAGAAACTGAATTAGTGTATATTACAGTTGGAAATATAAAACAGTACAGCTACTCTGAAAAACAGTGTGACAGGTTTTTTTTTTTTTTAAGTTTTTAAGAACCTAAAATGCAACTAATAAACCTAGCAATTGTACTACTGGTTATTTATCTTGGAAAAGATGAAACCAGGTTCACACAAAAACCTGCACATGAATGTTACTTGAAACTTTATTTATAATAACCAGCAACGAAAAACTGTCCAGATGTCCTTCAACAGATTAATGGTTAAACAAGCTATGGTACATGAAACATGGAATATTGCTCATCTATAAAAAATCACTTTGTTTTAAAATTCCAGAATAGTTAACATACAGTGTTATATTAGTTTCAGGTGTTCAGTATAGTGATTCAACAATTCCATACAATACTCAGTGCTTATTAAGATAAGCTTATTAAGATACTATTAATTTCCTTCACCTATTTCACCCATCCCGCCACCTACCTTCCCTCTGGTAACCATCAGTTTGTTCTCTACAGTTGAGTCTGTTTTTTAGTTTATCTTTTTTTTTCCTTTGTTTTGTTTCTTAAACTTCACATATGAGTGAAATCATATGGTATTTATCTTTCTCTCAGATAGATCTATTCTATGGCTGAGTAATTGTACATATGTACCACATCTTCTTTATCTATTCATCTATTGATGGACACTTGGGCCGTTACCATAATTTGGCTATTGTAAGTAATGCTTCAATAACCATAGGGGTGCATATATTTTTTTGAATTAGTGTTTTCATATTCTTTGGGTAAATGCCTAGCAGTGGAATTACTGAATCATATGGTAGTTCAATTTTTAATTTTTTGAGGAGCCTCCATACTGTTTTCTACAATGATTCCACCAGTTTGAGTTCCTATCAACAGTGCATGAGGGTTTCATTTTCTCCACATCCTCACTAACACTTGTTGTTTCTCCTGTTTTGGAGTTTAGTCATTCTGACAGGTGTTGAGGTGATATCTCATTGTGGTTTTGACTTGGAAAACAACAACAACAACAACAACAACAACAACTCTTGATATACACAAAAACCTGGATGAATATTCAGAGAATTTAATGAGTGGAAAAAGCCAATTTCAAAAAGGTAAATGCTATATAGTTCCATTTAAATGACATTCATGAGGGGCACTTAAATGGTTCAGTCAATTAAGCATCTGACTCTTGGTTTTGGCTCAGGTTATGATCTCACAGTTTATGTGTTTGAGCCCTACATTGGGCTCTGTGCTGACAGCATGGAGCCTGCTTGGGATTCTCTGTCCCCCTCTCTCTCTGCCTCTCCCCCACTCACACTCTATCTCTCTCTCTCTCTCTCAAAAAAAAATGTTTTTAATGATATTCATGAGAAGACAAAATTGAAGACTTGGAGAGAAGATTAGTGGTTGTAGAAATTAAGGAACAAAGAGAGGAGAGAAGTGAGTGTGGTGATAAAAGGGGAACATAAGGAATCTTTTTAGTGACCTGTTTTGTATTTTGACTGTATTAATATCAATATCTTGGTTATGATACAGTACCATAGTTTTGTAGTATGTTACCATTGGAAAATACAGTAAAGAGTACATGAGATCTCTTTGTATAACTTCTTGTAACTGCATGTGAATCTATAATTATCTTAAAACTAAGAGTTAATTTAAAAATATATGAAGACTGAAGCAAACTAAATAAACTGGAGAGAAAAAAACTAAACAAAATAAAGTATAAATTAGTCTTTGAAAATAACAACAAACTATTTTTTTGCATTTTAAACTATTTTTTGTACGAATTTATTAAAAGCAATTTAAAGAAGTGTCATTTATTCATGTATTTGTTCAATACTTCACTTTTTCATTCAATTGAATATTTTCAAATATTAACTAAGAACTTTAAAGACACTGTCTTTCTCAAGACACTTAAAATTGTATACAGCATTGATTATGTGATTTTTCATGGACCTCCAACATCGACTTAAAATGACTCTATAACATCACTTTCTTGTATAAAAACATGAAACTAAGGATTAGGTTCTCATGCTTATAGTTCCTAATCTTTTCCACAAAGAAGTGTTTGTGACAGCAAATTATATGGGAAATATCTGACCCAAAGTAAACTAAAAATAGAATTTAAAACTGAAAACTAGATGCAAAGAGAAGGCAAAGATCCTAAGTAGTGCCTCCGTAAGTTTCTAAAGGTAGACTTTATAGTTAAACAGAAGCAAAGGGAGTGTAGGTTTCAGTTAGAATTAATACAAGAATGATGATTATGACCTGTCATTGTGTTATTGGACTTTCTAGGTTATTTTTAAACCTTTACAAATTGCTCACTTAACAAAGGAATAAGAGAGTGACTATTTGAGTTAAATTTGAAGTCATTTAGTGTAATTTTGCATTTAGCAAGATACAAAACAAAAATATCAGTGACTGAGGCACTTGCTTTCCAGCAAGTAATTGCTTAGACACAAAGGCATATCAAAATTTTTCCATTTCTTACTTCATTTTGAACGTTAGAACAAAAATTTGAAACATGGTTAAGAAAAAGGCATGTGACATCAACTCTTGCAAAAGCCATCATAAACGTTGTATTGGGTAAGGGGCTTGAATAAAAATTTGAGGTGTTAATAAACTACCTATTATCATTTTTAAAGGACTGTATTTCTCAAGGGCTATGCTGATGAAATATTTGTGTATTTCTTCCCGTTAACTTTTTAAAATTCCTTTAAAGTCTTTGTGGAAATTCGCCATCTCAAGACATATTTACCTAAAAGGAGGTCAGTGTTTGAAAATAATAAAATTATTGGGGCGCCTGGGTGGCTCAGTCGGTTAAGCAGCCGACTTTGGCTCAGGTCATGGTCTCGCGGTCCGTGAGTTCGAGCCCCGCGTCGGGCTCTGTGCTGACAGCTCAGAGCCTGGAGCCTGTTTCAGATTCTGTGTCTCCGACTCTCTGACCCTCCCCCGTTCATGCTCTGTCTCTCTGTCTCAAAAATAAAAATAAACGTTAAAAAAAAATTAAAAGAAAAGAAAAGAAAATTATATCGTGAATTCTAAATGTAAGTCTAAATATATTCTTCAAATCAAAGAATAGGTAATTTGGCAATAGACACATTTGAGTAAAATATCATGAACATCCTTACTACTGGTCATCAAATTAGTCCACCCTTCTAATGAACTTGTCTTTCTCCTCTACTTGAAGGTGTTGATGTTCTTAATTAAACAACTAAAGGGATTTGGCCCAGTTACTTAAAGCAAGATGGAGCATACTGGGAATTATTATGGCCATTCATGGCCTACTTAACATGGCTGGGGCAAGCAAGAGCAAAGGAAGAGAGGAGACACAGTTACAGATGCAACATAAGGAACTAAAGTCCAGTCTGATAGCCTTGTTAACCAGGAATCAGGTAACAGGGTTTGGTTTTGGCAAGTGGGCAAGATAGAGGTTTTAGCTGTTCTAAACAGGTAAGAAGAATATAGCAACAGGCAATTTAATTGGGACACGAGGTTACCTCTCCTAAGTCCAAGCAGGATGTAAAATGTTGACATCAGGAAGTCTGGAAAGTAGTAATAAGAGCTTAGTCACTTTGCTGAGGCTCTAGAGCAGAATAACATCATCTGATATACACTTTAGTAGGGAACTCTACATACCAGCAAGGCTGGGTAGGAAACTGTAACAATCACCCAGGTAACAGATGACACTGGCTTGAATCAGTGTGGTGACAAGGGACATGTAAGAAGTGGGTTTCATTCTGTATATCATTTGCAATAAGGCCCACAGGATTTTCTGATAAACTACATGTGAGGTATGTAAGAAAGAAAGGCAGTATAGCTATCCCTTGGGAGTGTAGGCAACATGGGAAACAGTTATCATTAACTAATGTGAGTATATAATATATCATGACTTAATGAAACTTTTTGAAAGTTAAAGAAGATGCTATTAATAATTATTCTGAGAAAGGCAAAACTGCAGTATCTGGATTCAATGCGTTGAAGCCTGTAGGAGGAGCTGAATTGAGGGTGAGGAGTGTTCAACATTAGGACTAACTTTTAGATATAGTAAGTTTCATAGGCCTATGGGATATCTAGAGGAGCAATTAATTGCATATAGGTCACTGTATATATGTTTCTGGGTTCAGAGAGTTCTGGATGGGAAACAAAAATGTTGGTGTCATCAGTACACTGATACTATTTAATTTCTTTTTTTAAATATCTTTTTATTTTTTCTAATGTTTATTTATTTTTGAGAGACAGAGAGACAGAGCATGAGTGGGGAAGGGGCAGAGAGAGAGGGAGGCACAGAATCCTAAGCAGGCTCCAGGTTCTAAGCTGTCAGCACAGAGCCTGATGCGGGGCTCAAACCCACGAACCGTGAGATCATGACCTGAGCCAAAGTCAAACACTTAACTGACTGAGTCACCCAGGTGTCCCAATACTATTAAATTTCTTTAAGACTGGATAAGAGAAAAAGGGAATGTGTATAATAAGATAAGAGAAGAGGCCAATGGTCTGAGTCTTGAGCCACTGATATTCAAAAGACAGGAGCATGAAGGCACGCCAAGGGCAGGTGGGAGGGGGATACTGTTAGAAGATCTTTGACCCATTTCAGGATAAATTTCTGCCTCATGTAGATTTAACCCAGAAGAATACACCTCTAACTTGTTTTTAAAAATTAACACCTTAGGGGCGCCTGGGTGGCTTGGTCGGTTAAGCGTCTGACTTCGGCTCAGGTCATGATCTCATGGTCCGTGAGTTCGAGCCCCGCGTCGGGCTCTGTGCTGACAGCTCAGAGCCTGGAGCCTGCTTCCGATTCTGTGTCTCCCTCTCTCTCTGCTCCTCCCCTGTTCATGCTCTGTCTCTCTCTGTCTCAAAAATAAATAAACGTTTAAAAAAAATTAAAAAAAAAAAAAATTAACACCTGAGTTTTTTTTTAAACTAAAATATTGGCTGCCTTGTCAAATGCATAGGAAAATGGTGAACCTTAAACCACTGCTTGAAATCTAATCAAATTCTATTTATTCACACAGCTAAAGACACTCCTATCTTCCTTTAAACAGTATGACAATACTCTCATAAACTTTCTGCTAATGCCCCTGCAAATGGATTTCTAAATAGAATACATTGCAGCCTGTGTGCTGATTCAACTTAAGCTAAATATTATAATCACTAATAGAAGGCTGCCAAACCCAAGTTCCCATGGGAGGTGGTTAGAAACAAAATAAACCTTTGTAAAATTATTTGTATAAAATTCACCAGGACAATGTCGAGACGAATCACTAGCCAGAGTATGGAGAATATCATCATCCATCAGACAACTTCTTAGTAAAGCAAAAATAGAAATCTTTTGGCACAAAATCAAAGACCATATTTTGAAGTAAAAAAGATCAACAGAAGAACAATAAAGCCTTTACAGTTTAAATTCTCAACCTTAAAATCTCCCTCAAAAATAATTTCTTTGTTTCTTTAACGTTTCTTTTTTTTTTTTTTAATTGAGGATAAGTATTACTTCCACTAAAAATCTATCAGATTTTTGGTACTTTGTCCTGTGATAAAAAGCATTTCACAACAGACAAGGGAAAAGCTGAACTGAAAGTGTTTAAAACTTAGTTTTGAAGGAATTGGGAGAGACTCATTTTTCCTAAAGTCACTAGTGTCCAAATGTTTTTATAATATGCATAAGTGTAAAAAATTTTAAAACACTACCCTTAAACTTGAGAATTTTTATAACTAATTTGAGGATAACCAAAAGAGAAAAGTTTCAATCTAAGACTTAACTGCATCTCTAAAACCAAATTGCTTACAAGACATTTTGTTTTAAATGCCTAAAAAAGACATTTTTTCCAAAATAAAGAACAAACTTGCCATCTTCTAATTCAAAGTGACAACTATTGGTAGTATTTCTGTCTTTATCAATAAACTCCTCTGCTTCAGTTCTCTAGTTTAAAATATTCAACCAGTTTTTATTCCTTTTCCTTTTTTCATCAGCCTTTATCCAATCACATAGTATGTTTTTGAAAATGTTTTTTCTCAGTGCAACTCTGCATAAGAAACTCTACTTAAAATACTGTGTTCTTGGGGTGCCTGGGTGGCTTAGTCGGTTAAGCATCCAACTTCAGCTCAGGCCATGATCTCATGGTTCTTGGGTTCAAGTCCTGAATTGGGCTTTCTGCTGTCAGTGCAGAGCTTGCTTCAGATCCTCTGTCCCCTTCTCTCTCTGTCCCTCCCTTACTCTCTATCTCAAAAATAAATAAACATTTAAAAAATAATAAATAAAATAAAATAAAATAAAATAAAATAAAATAAAATAAAAGTTCTGTGTTCTCATGAATTCAGAGAAATATGTCATTAAGACAGACAGGAACAAGTCCATGAAGGTTTTGTTTGTTGTTGCTGTTGTTGTTGTTGTTGTTGTTGTTGTTGTTTAAAATCCCATTAGCAGGGAACAAAGCCTACAAAAGCCACACTCACATGGAGCTTGTATTCTGTTTGGGGAGACAAGAAACAAATCAGTAAATTACAGTAGATTAGAAGGATCAATTTCTGAAAAGAAAAATAAAGAACAAGGGTTACTGAGTGTTGGGGAGGGGGAGCAATTTTAAACAGGGTGGTTACTAAAGGGCTCTCAAAGGGGTTAAGTGTCAGCTAAGATCTGAAAAAAGTGAGAGAGAGGCCATGAAGATAACCTGGGGCAGGAGATTCCAGGAGAAAGAAATAGCTAATCCAAAGACCCAGGGTTTTGAGGAACAGAGAGACCAGCATGCCTAGAACAAAGAGTAAGGGAGCAAGGATCAGATGAGAAGGTAAAGGGAGGCAAAACTAGAAGAACCTTGTGGGAACTTTAAGGAACTTTGGATTTTAATCTGAGTGAGATGCGCAGGCACTGGAAGATTCTGAGCAAAGAACAGCAAGATCTGGTTTACCTCTGACCACTACATTGAGTACATTCTATAGGACCCAAAGATGGATGCCAAGAGACCAGTAATCCAGGAGAGTCATGATGATCGGGAGTTAGAATAGAGTAAGAGCATAAAGGTGGTGAGAAGTGGCATAATTCTAGATCTATTGTAAGAGCAGAGACAACTGGATGATGTGGAGTTACAAAAAGAGAGGAAGCGTAGAACCATTAACTGAGATGGAGATATTTGTGGTTGAAACAGATTTGGGTATAAGATCTGGTTCAGTTAAGGACATATTAAATTTGAGAGGTCTATTAAATATTCAAATGGATTGCTGAAGGAAACTGTTTAGGTTAGAGAGATCATTAAAAGCATAAGGTGTCAGATTTAAAACTATAAAACTCCTAAAAGAAAACATAGGCAGTAATCTCTTGGACATCCACCTTAACAATACTTTTCTAGCTAAGTCTCCTCAAGTAAAAGAAACAAAAACAAATGGGGAATACATCAAAATAAAAAGGGTTTTCACAGCAAAGGAAACCATCAACAAAACAAAAAGACAACCTATTGAATGGGAAAAGATATTTCCAAACCACATATATAATAAGTCAATATCCAAAATATATAAAAAACTTACACAACACCAAAAAAAAAAAAAAAAAAACCAAAAACACAAAACCCTTAAATAATCTGATTAAAGATGTACAAAGGACCTGGATAGACATTTTTCCAAAAACATGCAGATGAAAAACAGACACATGAAAAGATGTTCAACATCACTCATCATCAGGAAAATGCAAATCAAAACTACAATGAGATATTGCCTCACAGTTGTCAGAATGGCTAAAATCAAAAAGACAAGAAATAACAAATGTTGGAGAAGATGCAGAGAAAAAGGAACCCTTGTGCATTGTTGGTGGGAATGTAAATTGGCACAGCCACTGTGGAACACAGTATGAGTTTCTTCAAAACATGAAAAAATAGAAATACCATACAATGGGTATTTACCCAAAGAAAATGAAAACAGTAATTTGAAAAGATATATGCACCCGTATGTTTATTACAGCATTATTTACAGTAGCCAAGACACAGAAGCAACCCAAGGGTCCATTGATAGATGAATGAATAAAAATGTAGTATATATGTACAATGGGATATTACTCAGCCATAAAAAAGAATGAAGTCTTGTAATTTATGACAACATGTATGTACATAGAGGGTTATGTACTAAATGAAATAAGTCAGAGAAAGACAATTACCATATGATTTGCTCATATGTGTAATTAAAAAAAACTCAAATGAGCAAACAAACAAAATCAGAAAGATTCATAAATATAGAGAACAAACTTGTGTTACCAGAAGGAGGAAGGGTGGGGAAGGGCAAAATTGATAAAGGGGATAAAGAGGTACAAAATTCCAGTTACAAAATAAATAAGTCATGGAGATAAAAAGTCAGCATAGGGAATATGGTCAATAATACTGTACTAACATTGTATGGTGACAGTGTGGTAAGCTTTTTGTAATGTAGGAAATTACTGTATCACTATGTTGTACACCTGAAGCTAATATAACATGCATGTCAACTATACTTCAATAACAAGTTTCAAAAAAAAAAAAGAGAGAGAGAGAGACAGAGCACATGAGGGAATACAGAAGAGAACTATCTCCAGGGTCTCCAATATTAAGAGGTCTCTGGGAAACACACAAAACATTTCTAGAATTTCTATTTTGTTCTTTCTCAGATGCTATTTGCTATTATTCTCTTTATGTTTTGATTCCTTATTTTGATACTTAATCATTCTAAACATACATTTTTATATTATCTTGCACTTCATTTTCCTAATATCAGAAGTTTTTGATAACAACTCTACAATGGGAGAGTCCTTCCAAAATTGGTGGGGTATTTGTTTCTGCCAAATAACCCAAACAAATATTCATTTTTTTAGTTGATTTCTCTTTGGGGGGAATCTCAAACCTCAAATTCATGGGGAAAATAGCCCAGGATTTTTAAAAAAATTTTTTAATGTTTATTTATTTTTGAGAGAGAGAGAGGGAAAGCAGGAGAGGGGCAGAGAGAGGAAGACACAGAATTTGAAGCAGGCTCCAGGCTCTGAGCTGTCAGCACAAAGCCCAGTGTGGGGCTCAAACCCAGGAACTGGGAGAGCATGACCTGAGCTGAAGTCAGATGCTTAACCAACTGAGCCACTCAGGCGCCCGGCCTGGGATTTTTATTTTCCCCAGGAGAGGCTGCTGACCCTGAGCCCAGACAGAAACATACAAGTTTCCTATGAAATTGTTTTATTTTTTAATTTATCTCTTAACATAAAATGTTTGGAGAAACTAGGCTTTTTCTGCTAGTTTTATTGAGGCATGATTGTCAAAAATAGTATATATTTAAGGAGAACAACTTCAGGTTCTGGTATACGCATATATTGTGAAATGATTGACACAATCAAGGTAATTAGCGTACTCATATACGTATTTCCTCACATAGCTATGCTTCCCCCACCTCTACCCCCATGATGAGAACTCTCTTAGCAAGTTTCAAGTATACAACATACTGTTATTAATTGTAGCCATTATGCTGTATGTTAGGTCTCCAGAACTTACTCATCTTACACTAAAAGTTTGTACTCTTTGACAAACATCTCTCCAATTCTGCCACCCCCAGGTCATGGTAACCAGAATTCTACTCTGATTCTATGCGTTTGGCTTTTTTAGATTTTACATGTAAATGAGATCATATGGTGTATGTCTTTCTCTGTCTAGCTTATTTCCTCCAGGTTCATCCATGGTTTCACAAATGGCAGAATATCCTTTTTAAAGGTGGAATTATATTTTATTATATATGTATACAGTATACATCATATACATATATATCATATATGTATATGATATATACACACACATATATATCATATATGTATATGATGTATACACACACACACACCACATTTTTCTTTACTCTAGGTTGTTTTTGAATCTTCGCTAATATGAATAATGCTGCAATGAACTCTTTGAAATAGTGATTTTATTTCCTTTGGATATACACCTAGAAGTGGGATTACTGGATCATATTATAGTTTTACTTTCTTGCGGAAGTTCCATACTGTTTTCCATAATGCCTATACTAATTAAATTCCTACCAACAGTATATAAAAGTTCCCGTTTCTTCACATCTTTGCCAACACCTGCTGCTTTTTGACTTTTTGATAATAGCCATCCTAACACACTTGATGTGGTATCTTTGTGGTTTTGATTTGCATTTCCCTCATGATTCATGATATTGAGCACCTTTTCATTGTATCTTCTTTGGGAAAGCATCTATTCAATAAGTCTCTTGCACATTTAAAAAAAATTTTTAAATGTTTATTTATTTTTGAGAAAGAGACAGAGCACAAGTGGGGAAGGGGCAGAGAGAGAGGGAGACACAGAATCTGAAGCAGGCTCCAGGCTCTGAGTTGTCATCACAGAGCCCGACGCAGGGCTCAAACTCATGGAAGCCGTGAGATCATGACCTGAGTGAGCCAAAGTTGGACACTTAACTGACTGAGACACCCAGGCACCCTATCTTGCCCATTTTTTAATCAGGTTATTTGGTTTTTTGCTACTGAGTTGTATGTATATGCGATTTGCAAATATTTTCTCCCATTCTTTGTTTTGCCTTTTCATTTTGTTCATTGTTTCCTTTGCTGTGCAGATTTGTTTTCGTTTTATGTAAATAACCTAGGCTTTAAAAGAAGACTTCTATTCAAATATTCCTTCTTCTAGGAAGATTCAAGGCCCAATCCTCAATCCTCCCATGAACATTTAACCCAATTCCCATGAATGGAATCTCCCACCACTCTGGAGCAGCAGCAGATGACTATCTCTGAGTGGTGCAGAACAGGAACTTATAAGTAATTTTAAATTTCTTCTTTTCTGTATTATTATGATACTGTTTTTGTGATAAAAATAAAATGTTTATAATGATTGGAAAGACAAAGCAAATGTGAGTTTATTAGTGTTCCCTGGAAATAAGATACCAATTATATGCATTATGTTTTACTCTACATGACACAGAACTACCCATATGTCTCAAAGAAATAAAAGATGTATTTTCTGTTTAGATCAGAATTGGAAATATGGACATGGCTTGTCCTCAGTGGTACAGAAAGGTCATTGGGAACTTTAAAGAAACCTAAAGCATCTTTAAGTTGTCTGAACAATAAGTTATGTGCCAATTTTACTTTAATTTGGTGCCAAATATCTTAATAACAATGGAATATTTCTTAGTCATCTGAATATTTGGTCTAAATGACACAAACTTGCAGATGAAAAAAAAATAGCTGGGTTGACTTTATTTTTTCAATCTGCTTGTTGAATGCAGCCATAATCTAAATTGCCTACCAAGAATATTTCTTTTCTTCCATTCCATCTTTAAGGTGTCTGAGAAAATTCATTAGATAAAGAAATGGAAATAAAGAAAGCTATTGGAGGAATGTTTCCACTTAAGGACTTCTTCCTGGTTGATATATATTTCTGTGTAAAGTTGGGGCTCTTTCATCTCTGTCAAATCTTTGATCCTAATAAAAAGAAAAATGCCAGATGAAGGCAATGAAAAGAATACTTTTAGGAAGTTTTCTTTTTTTTTTTTAAACTTTTATTCATTTTTGAGAGAGAGAGAGAGAGACAGAGCATGAGAATGGGCATGAGAATGGGAGGGGCAGAGAGAGTGGGAGACACAGAATCTGAAGCAGGCTCCAGGCTCTGAGCTGTCAGCACAGAGCCTCATACAGGGCTCAAATCCACGAATTCCAAGATCATTCCAAAGTCAGACGCTTAACTGATTGAGCCACCCAGACACCCCAGGAAGTTCTCCTTTTTTGAAGATGGTTAAACATTGATAAGTTGCCCCTCCATTATATCTGTCCTTGAATCTTAATATGGTTTACTTCACATTTACCAAAATGAAAACCCAGATAAAGAAGAGCTGTATGATTAGCTGAGTAAATTTAATATAAAATAAATTCTCAAATTGCTACATTCAGAAATTCAGCTACAGAAAAATGAGAATTTCATTCCAGAGGGCAGAAAGAAGAGAAAGGAGAAGAATAAAAGCTTGCAGAGGCTACATTTACATAGCAAAATAAAGTAGAAAGTTAAGATACTCTCTGGGGAAACTGGTTTCTCTGAAATGGTACATCAGCCATGCAATTCCTCCCCCCACCCCCACCCCACTCATGCCCTTCCCTGAGTATTTTTCCTCTCTAATCATCTCTTTCATAACAGTGACATGTCAAAGGTGATTTTTATGCAGAAATGTCCAAAATCCATTTTTATACTTTCCAAAGAAACTTGAACAGAATCATATGGATGTTATTAATTCCCAACTACAATTTCTCTATATAGATGCAGAGAGAGGGTGTGAAAGTCTGTCCTTCGGCTTCTGTCAGCAGATGACAAGTTCTATTCACTTCAGAAAAGTCTAGTCTGCTGGGAGTTCATCCTGGTACATGTGTAGAAAAGTCTAGAAAAATAAGTTTAAATGGTCTTAATTCTCCCAGGATTTGTTTAAAAACTACTTTAACTTCTTGAAGCACTGCAGACAGGGAAGGAGATGGTAAGATTCAGAATGCTCTTGCCAGAGTTAGATTCTCCAAGGGTCAGGGTGTTTACGGCTACACATGGCATGAGAGATCAGCACATCACATTCCTGTCTTCTCTCAGGTCTCCTATACCAGAAAGATTGGTACAGAAAAGTCTCTCAAAATTTCTCACAAAGTGACACACACAAAAGTTTCCAACTGGACCTGAACTGTCACTCATCTGCTCCTGGGTTTGCTTTCCTTTGGAGTCAAAATTAAAAATAAACAGAATTTCTGGGGCACTTGGGTGGCTCAGTCAGTTAAGCATCCAACTCTGGCTCAGGTCACAATCTCATGGTTCATGGGTTCGAACCCCACATTAGGTTCTGTGCTGACAGCTCAGAGCCTGGAGCCTGCTTCGGATTGTGTCTCCCTCTCTCTCTGCTCCTTCCCCGCTAGTGTTCTGTCTCTCTGTCTCTCTCTGTCTGTATCTGTCTGTCTCTCTCTCTCTCTCAAAAAATAAATAAGACATTAAAAAGATTTTTAAAAATACACAGAATTTCTTACTAATACTAATGTAACCCTGCAATTAGGAAGTGCAGGAAAGGAGGTATATTTCTATATTCCCTATTTATGCCATACTTTCCAGAAAAGACATATGGCTTTGTATGTGGAGGTAAAGGGAAGACAGACAATATTTCATGTGTGTACCAGTAATTGGTTTAAAAGTCCCTCTCTAAAAAATTGCTTTTAGCTTCCACAATAAATAAAACTAAGCTTAGGTACCAAAACACACTCCCTATTTAAATACAAAGAAGGCAAAATTTCTTGCCCATTTCTGATTAACAGTCTCTACAGTTCTTTTATAATTTCAACAGACATACTAAGAAGAAAAGTAATTGGTAGTGGAAATTGTCAAGGCATTTCTTTAAATGAAGCACTTTAGAAACATTTCTGAAGATCCAATTTAAACACAGAAAAATTAACTGCTCAAATTGACAAATTATAGGTGAATTAGTGGGAAGATAGTGTGTATTTATAGAGAACTTTTTCCTAATAGGCTTACGATTCATTAAAAAAAAATTTTAATTATGATTCCCTGTAAAGTAAGTAGGAGTTATGCATTCTATTTTACAGATTAGAGTCCAGAACTCTAAAGCAAAGAAAGATTTAATTACTTGATAAAGGGCATTGGCAAGTTCTTTACACCATGGAAACTGACACACAAGTTCTCTGGCATTTTACACAGTTTTGTATTCATTACGATATGCATGATTAATTTTGATATGGACAAATCTTGGACTCAAACTACATTTATAGAAACAGTTAATAGACTTGACCTTAAATGTTCACAAAGAAGAAAAATAGCCTCTGTTAGACAAATATGGTAGTGGCTAGGTGGGTGTGCTACTGATTTTACTAACAAGACTCTTCCCCGAAATATTGCATCACCATTCTGGAACACATGCTTCTTCCCTCTTTAATTATGTGTTTGGATGGCAAGCTACTTTCTGGAACAAGAGACACAGCAGTTCAGCATGTGACCTCTGAATTGAACTGGATAACCCTACCTTATAAAGGAAAGGCAAAAAAGGCACTGACCACAGGCCTGTCTGCTGGATCCAAAGATATGTTTGTGGGCAGCAGGGCTGGATACTCTGGAGAACTATGTGTCCTTTATAATCATCTTTTTAAAGTTCAGAAAGTAGGAGTAGAGGAGAGAAGAAATAAGAGGCATGGGTTGATGTTGTTGATTGTAAGACTGACCATTTTATCTTTGGAAATTCATCAAGCTAAAATCAGGGCCTGGTAATGAACGAAGATAAGAGAGGCAAGATGGCTCCCAGGAGAGATTCAGAAAATGCAGATTAGCCAGACACTCCTATGGATGTCAGTCTAATCAAGCCTGCAATTTGTCAATTATGTAAATTTTAAGCTGTACTAGTTAAATACATTCAAATCGCATGCACCTGTGTCCCATGTTGGAGAGGGTAATAAATTAAATTAAATTGTAACCATATTGTTTTTTATTTTGTGCCAACATAACTGAATCCCAAAACAATGCAATAGGAAATTACTAATATGATCAGAAGACATTAATATGGCATAGAGTTATCTTTCTTGTCAAGTTTGATATAGAGTTTCTGTATTTTTCCAAAACCAGTTTCAGCCTGACTTCCCTTAGTGGTTTGAAAACGCAAACAGAGCAAGCTGAGATGGTGTATTGCCTCCAACTCTATTCCCACAGGTGGATTTAAGTTAGTGCTACACAGTCCAAACTGTTAAAAAATTGGCAGTTGTAATATTGTAGTCTGAAGTTCATTCCAGCAATTCTAGGAGAAAGCAACACAGAAAGATTTTTTTTTTTAAGAAGGTGGATTCCTTTACAAATATTTCAGAGTTGTGTGTGTAGGAGGGATCTTGCACAATCATTTCACCTAATAGATAAGGAAGCTGAGTGCAGATGGGTTGATTGTCCAAGGACACAATTAATATGCAGAGTTAGAGGGCCAAGAACTCTAGTTTCTTGTAATGATATTGTAGATATTTGTAATGGTAGCCATTGTATAGGTGCTGTTTTACTTTTTGATGTGTTTAGTTGTGATATTCTTTCCCCAGTAACTATATAAAGTTCATCTCAAAGTTCTCAGTGGGAAGTAAAAAGAGGGCATGGACCTTGGAGATATTAGAATGCAAATGTTGACAGGCTTAAAACAGAGAAATGGACTAACAAGGCAGTCTCAGAAAACTTGAGATTTTTGTCCTTGCTTCAGCTTTCTTAAAAGCTGTGGACTGCAGCTAACTTCACCTTTTAGAGTTTATGCTCTCCTTGAGAAAGTAAGAACCACATGTTTGCCTTATCTACCTCCATGGGTGGTAAGAAACCTGAATGAAGATCAATCATTTTGGTTAAAACATTTTATAAACTGTAAAGTGTCTCAACTGTAGGGTATCATCACACAATGCCATTTCACTTTTTGAAGATTTCCAAATTGGTTCTTAACTGATGAGAAATAACACTTGTATGGAGAGATACTTAACATGAAGCCATTGGTTAGAAGCAAATTTGGCCCCAAGTGTTCTACTCCCCAGGAGTTTCAAGAATCCAAAAGGTTAACACACCTAACACCTAGGGCACAACCCTCAGGCAATCATACTCTTTCACAAATGAAGAAGTTTTTACCCTTTTCAGACTAGAGTGAACTGCTATTATTTACTTGATCATCAATTTCCAAAGTACTGAAGGCAATTATTTCTGATGACCTTTACTACCTGAGAGAAAAAATAGGTGATGCTATATCTTATACAAAAAATATTGTTTGGGCCTCAAGCATTGTTACATAGGAAATGCTTTTCTAAAGTAATATTTTAAAATAGCATTTATTTTATAATCTTTACAAGCACTGCACTGCTTGTATTTAGTGTTTAAAATCCTTTGGAGGGAATAATAACTTTCAGTTGCTATTCTACTTCAAATTCTATACCTTTTCCTGATAAAACTTTCCAGATTATGAAGGTATTTGAAAGTCTGGCATGAGACTTAGATTAAGTTTATCTAAATGCGGGATGAATTCTTTTTGGACTGACAGACTAAATTAATTATAAGAAAGAATGAAAGAAAGAAAGAAAGAAAGAAAGAAGCCCTTAGAATGAAGTACTCAATAACTGCTCATTTGTCCATGTTTTTAAAAGTTACTTTAAATATACTTTTAATGTTCTGAAGTTTTTTCTTACAACTTATGCTAATTTATCAATACTGTTTTAGGATCAAAATATTTACAGGAAATAATATTTATATATAATTAAAATAACATTTTTAATGTTTAATTATTTTTGAGAGCGATAGACAGAGCATGAGCAAGGGAATGGGAGGGGTAAAGAGACAGGGAGACAGAATCTGAAGCAGGCTCCAGCTTCAGCTGAGCTGTTAGAACAGGGCCCAATGCGGGGCTTGAACTCACAAATATGTGAGATCATGACCTGAGCCCAAGTCGGTCATTTAACCAACTGAGACATCCAGGTGTCCCCCAAAATAACATTTATTATCTTCTATTCTGAAGTATCTGCACCTTCTAAGGGCATCAATATCTTCTTCATTGCCTAGTAAATAATACTGTTTAATCTATTCCTATGTTATTCTCTATCTCTCCAAATAGTTTATATCTAGTAGAGTGTAACTTATTTATAAACTTTTACTAACTTACAACTCAAAAGAACTTTGCCTAATTTACTTAATTACTCCCACTTTATTGCTTTAGAACAGAGGCCAATAAAGTATTGCCTGGGGACCTAATCCAGCCCTCCACTTTTTATTTGTAAATAAAGTTTTATTGGAACGCAACTGTGCTCATTTCTTTATATATTGCCTATGGCTACCTGTGCTCTACAGTGGCAGAAAGGAGTGGTTGTGACAGAAACTATGTGACACACAAATCCTAAAATCTTCACTATCTGGCCCTTCTCAGAAAAAAGTTCAGTGATCTCTGCTTTACAGAATCATTGTCTGCTCAATCTTACTATTTGTTGGGGCCTGAATACTTCTTTTCCCAGCTCATTCTTCTTGGAGATCCTTAGGAAAAAACATGCCCCTCAGAAATTCAACAATAAGAGATATAAGTATATCCATGTCCACACTCCTTCCTTCTCAGTGGGATTCTACATGGCATCTTGGTGATTAGAAAGTAGCTATTCATCCTAATGCCATTGCACATCATTAATATTGAGTTACTGATCTGTGATGTACAAAACTACCATAAAAATGTCACTATCTTCCTCTTTAGACATCTCATACTATCATTCTTCTTTAGACACCATACTATCAAATCTTGAGTCAAACTTCAAGATAAGTGCCAGAGTGTCTTCTTTTTCCAGCATTTAATGAGATCACCCTATTTTTAGAGCTCTGCTGTAAACCTTTTTTTCCTAAGATGGTTCATAATCTCTCACTTCTTTTTTCTTTCTATTAATACACCCCTTTATATCCATACACTCCTAAATCATATAGGCCCAACCTTTTTTTTTTTTTTTTTAATTTTAGAGAGTGAAAGCACCAGTGGGGCAGAGGAGCACAGGGGCAGAGACGGGGAGAGAGAATCTTAAGCAGACTCCATGCTTAGTGCAGATCTTGAAGCAGAGCTTGATCCCATGACTGTGAGATCTTGACCTGAGCCAAAATCAAGAGTTGGATTCAACTGGCTGAGCCACCCAGGTGGCCCATATTGGCTCAGTCTTTGTTTCCTTTCTCACCCCCAAGTGTTTGTACTCTTAGACCACATACTGTGTCTAGAATGCACTTAGCCATGAACCAGCTTCTACCATATGGATAAGGTCAACATCTTAAAAAGTAATAGAGCAAGATAAAAGAAACCTGGGTTTCTGGAAGACCCCCTGAGACAGAGCCACCTACCTACCTTGAATCTTCCACTTACCTTTGTGATGATGAAATAAACCTACCTTTTGTCTGATCTGCTATGTTATTGGTATATTTATTATATTAGATTAGTCTGTACTCTAATATATAACTAATTTCATTTATATGATCCCAGATTCCCATTAACCCTGTTTTTTGAGTAGTGTTACTGGCAATAGCAAATTAAGTGCAGAACTGTGGATAAACTATTAATTCTTTTCTCTTTTCCTATTTATTTCCTTAAGTCCTCATGGAACTTTAAACCATGAAATTAAAATGTTTCTTCCATTTTGGATTAATTTAATTTCTGTTTGAAATAGCAATACATATTACCTTTTTGGTAAAAATCCAGAATTCTTCCTGCCTGATGAAACAAATTTTTGATGCAATCCCTGAGGCAAGTGAAAGCTCTATACCTTATGATTTTGATACACTAAAATCTCTTAGAAATCAGAGGACTCTCTGTGTCCTGATGGTTGTTTATCCTCAGATAAAAACATGCTACTAAATTAACTTTGATTATATTTAAGTTTAGTCACATTATATGTCTTGGTGAATGCTGATAGCCAAATATTCTCCAGACTAACTAAGCATTTTTTTTCATTTATTTTAAACATACTTACTTTCATAATACACTAGCCATCATTGATTCCTTTGCCTAATTATCAACGTGAAATGCGGAATGAGGTGTTTGTTTTATTTACACAGTAAAGTTGAGTAGGGTAGGGTCAATCAAATAGTTATAAACTTTTAAATTCTGACCAGATATTTTAACCTTCTGATTAAAAAAAAATTGAAATGTATGGGGGAAAATCTTAACACAATTATAAAATTCTAGGAAATATATATAGCAAATATACAAATATTTTCAGAAAATAGACCCTATAGAAAATATAAATATATTATAAAATATAAAAAATAAAACCTCTCCTACAAAGGCCCATTGATGATCTTAGAAGAAATTAAATAGTGACGAGTAGTGAGTGCAGGATCAGCCTGAGTGATTTTGACAAATAGATTGAAAATCTGTAAATTAGAGTTGTTTTAATTCATCATTAAACCAATGTCCTTTAAAAAACTAATACTCTTGAAAAAATAAACCTGTTTAAAATTCGTGGGTTTGATTTATGTTCACATTGATTTTATTTATAGGCTTTAATTTTTCCAACAGGATGACAATTATAAGATAAATCTCATATATATCAGGGATTTTTTTTGACTGACAAGTAAAAAAAATATACAACAGCAAATAGGAATGTGATCAATCACAAGGAAAGAAACACAATTCTTTATATTCAAAGTGCTAAAGATTTAAATGCCTTGTTGGTGAAGAATATTTGGAATAAGCTAAACTATAAACTTCAGGATCTTGTCAGCCCTTAATAATACCCCCCTGGCATGAGGATTGCAAAACTGTTTTAAGATAGGTAATGTTTGTAGTAATCTGTTTCAGAAGGGGAAAGAAGAGTAAAGCAAAAATGCCTTAAAAAAATAATGGGCACAAAATAACAAGAAACAGACTTAAGCTACCAGAAGTTTTCATGGGGCAGTAAAAAAATGTCACCTTTTCTCTGATGGGCTCAAATGTACCACATTTTTCAGACTTCAAACAGCTTTTATGTGACTTCTTCCTAGTTTATTTCCCAACAGTGCACCATACTTTTAGCTCATTAAATATCATAGTAAAGATGTGCAGGAAATACAGTTAAACCTTAAGTTTTTGTGAAGCCTCAACCAAGGAAATTGAACTCGTTTTTTTGTTTTGTTTTATCTTGTTTTGTTTTTATTGAAATAGTGAGTTCATAGGTACCAGCCAAATGCCAAAGTTAGGTATTAAGGAATATTGGAGTGTCACTAGTTTTAGTAGGTTGAACTTTCAATCACATTATCATATTCTGTTTCAAATAAATTTCAGTCTACTGAGAGATACATGGATGTCAAGCTTTATGTTCTTTTCTTTGAGAATTGTGCTCTTTCATTTGGGGAGGAGTATTTCTTTGTAACTGTCTTGGACTTTGATCAGAGGAAAGAAGAAAAGATAAAGATACATTGTGTGTGGATTTTTTTTTCCATATGAAAAAGGAGAAGAGAACAAAATATATTACTAAAGCGTTTTCAGGTAGTTTAGGATAAAATCTTATTTTTATCTGCATGTTTTGAGTGATTTTCCCTATGAGACCTTAAGCACTTCAAAAATCAAAACAATTTTAATGGCATTCCCCCCCAACACTGGCAAGTGCATTTAGGCCTCTGAAGAAAATCTTTTCTAAATCTGTTCTAAATGTCCTTTAGTGGTGTTCACAGTACTTGGGAAAGTTGCAAAATGTCCAGTGCAAAGTATGGATAAACTAATAGAAGGGAAAGATTAATAAAAAAATTTTGAGGTGAACTTCTAGTTACAAAAATATAACTTTAAAAATCCTTAATCATTTGTATTAAACATATTTACTAAGCTACATAATCAGTGGGGATGATTAGAGAAGTAAGCTGCAAGGTGACTGATACAGTTAATAAAGGAAGTTTCTATCTGGGATTACGATGTCATGCATAGTGTTGGCCTACATTGGTTTGGGACCCTTAAAGAGGAATGGATTTTTCAGATGGCAGCTACCTTTCTCTGCCTCAAGAAATACAGAAAAATTAAATTCTAGAACTAATTAGTTAAGGATGTAAATGTAGAACATTTGTTCCATCAGGATACCTAACAGAATTCCATAAGTATCAAGAGTAACCTTCAGAGATAGCCAGGTTTGAGTCTTGGTTCTACTATTTACTGAGTAGTGTAAGGGAGGTGAGTATAGGAGAGAAAAGTCTTAGACTGACTTAGTCTTAGTCACTTAGACCAGTGACTGCATGCATTCAGCACATTTTTGCTGAGAAGTTATCATGCATTCATCTATCTGACAGAGATAATAATTCCCATATCATAACATCATTACTGTGAAAGTCAAGTGAATTAGCAAATATAAAGTACTTAGCAGAGTGTCAGGCATACACTAATAGCTTAATGAAGGGCAGTTACTGTCATTCTAATAAATGCAAATAGCTAATAAAGTTAGTTTACACAGAGATTAGCCATTAAGACTTACAAAAAAAAGTTCTTAAATTCTCTCTAGATATTTGTCACTTGCTTATATTGTACCCCCCAAATTAATATCCAGTAAGTAAAATAATATGCTGTATTAAAGAATAAAGTTTTAGTAGAAAAAGCATTACCGAATGTGTATATTTGTACCTGTTCTTATTGCCTACAGCAATAAGCAATTGCCTACAGCAATTGCCTACAGCAATTGTCAATCTTTGGAAGATTTGCATAACTCCATGAATTGAGTCTTCTGAAAACCAATGCATGGTGTTATATGTATACATATACACACATACCACACACACACAAAAGATCTAAAGATCCATTTAAATTTAAGGTAGGTCAGTAGATTTTAATACAAGAAAGAATGAAAAGTTAATAAACATGGTTTTGGATTCTACACTACACCTAACTTTTGAAAAACTACCATTTGTTGAGTTTTGGGGTAGTATTAAAAGAGAATACCCACAATTATCTGAAGAAGCTATTAAAATAAATCCTCTCTTTTCCAACTATATATTTGCGTGAGGCTGAATTTTCTTTATAAATTCCAACCAAAACAGTGTATTTCAACAGACTGAATACAAAAGCAGGAATGAGAATCCAGCTATCTTCTATAAAGCCAGACAATATATATGAAGAGTTTTGCAGAAATTTAAAGCAATGTCACTCCTCATTGATATTTTTATTTTTGAAAATAGCTATTTTTCATAAATATGTTACTTTGTTAACATGTATTATTATTTCCCTTTTAACATATAACATTTGTTTTAATTTTTATATGGTATATAATATTAATAGTCATAGATATAATTCACAAATCAAAAGCTCTTTGGGGTTGTCCATAGTTTTTAAAAAATGCAAATTAGTCCTGAGACCAAAAGGTTTGAGAACCTTTAAAAACCAATGACCTGAGATTCCTTAGGAAGTCAGGAAAAAAAAAAAGGACAAGGTAAACCCAAATAAGCTGACACAAGCTATAATATAGATAAGAAAAAGCAAACAACAGAGAAATCTAATAAGGCCAACAGATAGTTCCTTGTAAAGGTCAACAAAATTGAGAAGCCCCTAACCAGATTCATCAATAAAAAAGGCAAAAAAACATAAATTACCAAAATCAAAGATAAAAGGAATTCATCACAACTGATTCTATAAACCCTAAAAGAAAGGCAAATTTCATAGGCGTATAAGGCAATATCAAGAGCCCATCTGAAAGATATTATGAATTTAAAGTGAAACAACTTAGCTGAATTGTGTATTTCTTTTCCAGTAATTTTACTTTACTTTGATTTAACTAGGAATAATTAGATAATTAATTAGGGTTGTGGAACTGTCAGAACAAACATTTGAAACAGTGAGAGAGAGTAGGGAGGTTATCAGGATTTTCACAACCATCCACTCTCCCTAACATCATCAGAGTAAAACAATTACCAGGGACCTTTCGCTTCAGACCTACTGATAAATACGGTATGAAAGGGACCCATTTTTCTAGCAGCTGTAACCATTTGCTCATGACCTCCATAATTTTCAGTGGAAAAAGGAAATGGTACTGGCCTGCTGCCCTGATAATTCTGTCTGGTCTTTTAAAAAAAATTTTTTTTTAATTCAAGTATAATTAACAGGCAGTGTTATGTTAGTTTCAGGTGTACAATATAATGATTCAACAATTCTATACATTTCTCAGTGCTCATCAAGATAAGTGTACTCTTAATTCCCTTCACCTGTTTCATCCATCCCCCACCCACCTCCCCTCTGGTAACCACCAGTTTGTTCTCTGTATTTAAGCAAAATGAAACTATTGGGACTACACCAAAATAAAAAGCTTTCGCACAGTAAAGGAAACCATCAACAAAATGAAAACAAAACCTAATGAATAGAAGATATTTGCAAATGATATATCTGATAAAGAGTTAATATCCAAAATATATAAAGAACATATACAATCCAATACCAATAAAACAAATAATCCAATTAAAAATGAGGAGACAACCTGAACAGATATTTTTCCAAAGCAGCCATACAGATGTAAAACAGACACAAGAGTATGTTCAACATCACTCATCATCAGAGAAATGCAAATTAAAACCACAATGAGATATCACTTTACATCTGCCTGGCTTTTGGATTCTGCCTCCCTGTATTTTCAGCACTCATCCAACCATGAACACCGCTAGCTCAGGTATTTCATCCCCTAGTGGCATAGTGAGAACTTCTCTCTCTCCCTGCTCAAATGAAAACTTGGTTGTTCTGTATTTCTTGAGCCTCACACAATTCTTAACAGAAGAGAGAGCTGGCTCCTTTTTCCTGGTGACAGGAATCAGTATGACAAAAGTTCAGACATCAAAGATTGGATACAAGTTAGAACATGATGACCACCGAAGTCAATAACATTGTCCTCATACAATCCTACTTATCTTCTAAAAGGCTCACTGTGGGGTCATTACACTTTTGATCTTTAAGCCAGCAAGAGATCAGTTCTATGCAGACTGATGATCTATCTTTAGAACTTGCTGGAGTTCTTGGCTCTTCTAAAGATCACCATGTGAAATGTTGAAGTATCTTTGACAATGTTATCACCCAACAAGCACATGAGCTTACTTAACACTACTAGTCTGTACTAAAATATAGTCCTGGGTTCTGTTGCTCTAGACTCAAAATCTATTTCAAAAAACATAGATCTGCATATCTATTTCATTTCTTTCACAGTGTCATTTGGCATTGGTAATTATAAGTAGCCATATTTATAATAGCTAACATTTCTTGAGTGCCATCCGAAATGTCTTATGTGGATTAACCCATTTAATCCTCCCAGCATTTTTATGAGAGGGGTATTATTATCATTCCTGTTTTAAATGTAAGGCAACTGAGTCACAGATGGAGTAAGTAACCTGCTCAAGGGAAAGGTAATGTGTTGTCAGAGCTACAATTTGAACCCTTCCATTCTGACTCTAAATGTTAGTAATAACCACATGGTATGGCTCCAATAACTGGGTTTAAATAAGACCGATGATTTTTTAAACAGATTTTTCATCCTGTTTCTACTAAAATTTGATTTTAGATTACCCCATATTAAAAATATTATAGATCTGATCATTTAGCCTGAGGAAGTTGTTTGCATGAAAAAGAATCCGACTAGCTGACTATAGGATTCTCTAAATTCTCTTTCCTGTATTATAGTCAGAAAAAAAAATGTAAGTTTAATTCATATGAAGTTGCCATCAGTTTACCTTTTTGACTAACAAAATGGCAATTTTGTATGGCTCAACTTAATATAAAGGGGAAGCTACAAATCCATATTTAGTCTAGCTCTCTGCTTTATTTCAGTATTATGATGATTTTCACTGTCATTCATGATCTTTTTTATGGTCTCCCTTGTGTCAGGAACAAACATCATTTCCTGGTGAGAGAGCAAGTCAGGACCAGAGGCGTGGGCTATAACTGAGGAGAGAATAATTTCTTACAACATGGCACTTGTCCCATGATGTCTGAAGCCTCCTGACCTTGGCCTCATTTGCCCTATGAGCTCCTCAGTCCAAGTGCCCAATAATGTGAGATGTGATTTGCCTCAGAAAGCAGATTCAACACAAGCCCTTGCTATTTTTAAAAGAAACTCCTCTTGAAATCCAACAGCAAAAGTCAGTTTTTCTGATTGAAAAGTTAATTATAATGGTTCTGAGAATGCTGTCAGACATTCGGGAATCATAATACCTACAAAGCGCTAAATTCCTCATTTTTCCCACAGGAGTTTTCAGTGCTAAAAACAGCATCAATGCCAGTATTCCCAGCAAAAGCACTGCTAATTGACAATCAGATGAATCCAGCTAATGTGTTTACTGAGTGTGAACAAGAAAGGTTGTCATATCCAGGAGTTCCAAAATAGTTTTCTTTCTTTAGAAAATGCCTATCTTCCCCGGACAAGCAGCAGTTCTCACGTGTTTTGGTCTGTGTCACTGGCCACCGCGGAGTCAGAAGAGGTGACTTCTGGGCTGTTGCAAGTGCCATTTTCTGTACTTGGCAAGTGTAGCAGTCTGCATGTCCTCACCACATGAGAAAATTGACACAATGGTCGGTTAAAAATTTCCCCAGCAAGCCTATAGAAGGTAGGAAAGGTGGCACCCAGCAGATAAATGGTGGGGTCAGGAAAGAGGAACGTGGTTGTTACTGCTGACACAGACCATTCTTCCTGTCAGCAAGATATCACCAACATGTCTTTCACTATGAGGTGATATGTTTCAGAGATACAAATAAGAGAATATAATTTCTGTCCACTTCAGAAAGAGATAAGTATGAACGCCTAAAATTGACACACCAATATGAAGCAGACTGTTGAGTAACTAATGACATTTGGTTTTAAAATCTCCTCCTCCAAAATTTCTAACAGTTAACAAAATTAGTGTCATTAGATAGGAAGATGTATAATCTTATAAGTATTTTGGAAGCCATCCCTATCAGCCATCATATATGAATGTATCACGCTGGAAAATTGTCTACAGAGTGATGAAAAGAAAGAAGAAAAGCTACTAATAGCTGGGAAAAAATGTAAGAACTTTCTTCATAACAGTGAAATAATCCTGCTCTTGGCAGGAACTTAGATACCATATAATCCAATTGTCTTCTCTTTACAAATAAGGAAATTGAGCCCAGAAAAGCTAAGTGATATGTATTTTTAAAACGCATTTTATTAAAACTCTGTACAACATTCAATTTTCTGTTAAGAATTTTTTTTTTAATTTTATTTCTGTCAAGATTACAGAATGTCTGTGCTACCAAGGTTGACTGAAAATTGAAGACTTCCAGCTCTGCTTCATACTTGGAAACCAGAGGGGTATACTCTGTGATTCTTGGGAAAAGAGAGAATATGCTTATCCATTATATCCTAACTTCCTCAGACATCCCAATTAGCAAAGCCCTCAGCAAAAAGGCATTAAGACAGTTTATTATGGAAAAAGAAGTGATTTCGAGGTTAAAAAAGTTAGATTCCAAAGAGTTATGGCTATTTGATATGAGATACAATTCTGCCCAAGCCACACTTTGCTAAATTTTAAAATGTATTTAATACTTCCTGACCTGTTACAAAGTCCTTCAAGGCTGGATTTAAGCCTTAAATTGAATGATTCCCAATTCATGACTGCATACATTTACCTTATTATGGGCAAAATTCTTTTTTTTTTTTAATTTTTTAATGTTTATTTATTTTTGAGAGAAAGACAGAGACAGGGAGTGAGTGGATAGGAGCAGAGACAGAGGGAGACACAGAATCTGAAGCAGGCTCCAGGTTCTGAGCTATCAGCACACAGCCTGATGCAGGGCTCAAACTCATGAGCCATGAGATCATGACCTGAGTTTAAGTCAGATGCTTAACCAACTGAGCCACCCAGGCACCCAAAAAAATTCTATTTTAAAGAGTAAAATTAATTTATACAAAGATTAACTATAAAGAATAATAAATCACTACATTTTACTCTTGAAATTATTATTACACTATATGTTAGCTTGAAATAAAATAAAACAAATCACACACACACAAAATAAAATAATAAAAATAAATTTAAAAGTAAAAAGAAGAAGAATTTATAGGGGCATTAGGACATTCGATGAGACACTATATATCAAAGTACAAAATATTACAAAAATGGTAAATATTGGGTACCCTTTATTCATTAATTAACATAGTCAACAAATATTGAGAATTTATTCTGTGTAAACCACTACTGTGGTGGGTTTTTTGAGTAATAGAGCAATTAACCTTACCCAAATCCTATCTTGAGGTATATTACTATAAATGTTTTTAATAAGATGGAAAAGAGGTACTATTATAGTTTTTTTAACGTTTTATTTATTTTGAGACAGAGAGAGACAGAGCATGAACGGGGGAGGGGCAGAGAGAGAGGGAGACACAGAATCAGAAGCAGGTTCCAGGCTCTGAGCCATCAGCCCAGAGCCTGACGCGGGGCTCGAACTCACGGACCGCGAGATCGTGACCTGAGCTGAAGTTGGACACTTAACCGACTGAGCCACCCAGGCGCCCCAAAGAGGTACTATTATAAATGAACAGCCAAGCTACCGTTAGTCAGGGTTCATGGAAAATAGATAGTTCATACCAGCTGGTATACAAGAAAAGACTGATGAAAACTGTTATTGCTACAACTGGACATAAGCCAGAATATAGGGGAAAGGGGAGAGAGGAAAAAAAACAAAGAGAAAGAGAGAGAAGGAAGAAGGGAGAGAGGAAAGAATAAATTGGCTAATGTTTTGTGACATTTCTTTCTTATAGAATCTCTCCCAAATCACCAGCCCTTCTCATCCTTCAGCCTCCAACGCATTATAGTTCTCCTCTCCATTGACTTATCACTGTGGCCTTTTTCTAGATACCATGAATACTCAGGCTACATCTGGACTCTTTCCAAGCTTCCTGTCATCACAGTGTTTTCACATATTGGGCACTCCAAGAATACTGTTATATTGATGAAGTGGCGAATGGGTGAATAAATAAATGGAATGCATTAAATGTCAGATTTTAACTTTTCTTTTTATCTGTATAAATCTGATGATCAAATTGCTCCCAATCAGGAAAAATTCCCCTGGAAAATAGGTGAGGTCTATCCCTTTGGCTGGGAGACAATAGTGTATCCATACTGTTTAAGTCTTCCTTGTATCATGTTCTGGTCCTTTCTAGGACAATATTAGGCATATTCACAGTTAGTGTATCCAACCAAATCTCTGAAGTTAAGAAATTCCTCCTAGAACATTTTAGACAAACTACCAAATTAGCCTCTTCTTGAACACTTAGGATAAAACTTACCTTCTGCCAAAGCATTATCATCCACCGCTAGTAAACTCTGATTAATAAAACACACCTTTTATTTTGAGCCCAAACCTTTTCTCTTTAACATTAAGCTGATAGCACTAATTCTCTAGCCTTGAGTAGCATATAGCATATCAACTCTTTCTCCTTCAGACTTATAGTATTTGAAATTAACTATCATTTCTCCTCTTAGTCTTTGCTTCTATATACTAAGCATCCCAATGCATCTGACACCATCCAGTTTCTGTCTCAAATACGACACTTAACTAAATACCAAAGGAAAAGTTGACCCCAACAATGCTGAGCTCTTTGCAGTCAGAGAGCTCAACTAATTTCACTGCTAAAATACAAATAGTAATAATTCCTTACATTTTTCAGCCCAAATATTTTTAAGAAATATATATATCTATATATATACATATATATCTATCTATATAGATATATACATATATATCTATATAGATAGGTATATATATCTTAGATCTATCTATCTATATGTATATACATACATATAGATAGATAGATAGATAGATAGATAGATAGATCTAAGATATATATCTATATATATCTTAGAAACCCTATGCAGGCATGGCTGACATTATTTCAAATCATGGTTGACATTACTTCAGAAAGTTTTGACTTTGGGAGTGATACAGAAGCAAATCTCTAAAGTCTGATTTCCAGGCTGTGTGACTGATGATTGAAACAGGGAGTGTATACTATGTATGCATATGTTTTGTAAGTCATTTTTGGTAAAAATATATTTATGTGCTTCTCAAATTTTACCCATATTATCTATGCTAGCTAGCATAGCTAGCATATTATCTATCATGAAGCTAGATTTTTATAACACAAAAGACTTGTGAGTCCTTTATTTATTGAAAAATTGAAATAGTTAGTTGTTATGAGATCAGCTATACTAAACAGTCACTTTACATAACTATAGCATTACTGGGGAACATGGTACAAGGTAGCTAAAAACTTTTTATGTTATTTCCAAGTATATCCTATACAGCCAGAAATAATTGGAGTCTTGGGAAGCTGACTTTACTCATTGCAGCATAATCCAAATTATTTTGAATTGTAAAAATAACAATGAAACATAGAACACTCTTTTGCTTTTCCTATGAACTAAGCATTAAAAATAGTGTTTGATCACCAAAAGTTTGGTTGCTTTAGTCTTTGAATTTTAGTACAACATATCCAAATGTTACTTCTTTACAATTTTTGCCAAGGCATTTAATGTCATTAAGTCCTATTCTAATAATAACACTCCTATTCAGCAAAGGCATTTGTTACATGTTTGATTTAGAAAAAAAATCTTTGTTCTATCAGGGAAAAGGATTTATTAAAGCTCTTGGATTTTCTTTCTCATTATAAAATTCATTATCAAATCCGTTGAACTCCATGTCACTCTTTTTTTAATGCCTTTAGCATACAATTTGCTAATTTATTCTTGGAACCATGAAAAACACTATAATTTTTAACTGTGAATTCAGATTATTTTGACTAGACAGAATAAATACTTTACAAAAGATTATCTCTCTCTTCATTTGAATTGCCTTGATTTTCCATTGTCTTGTGATTTTGACCTTTTATAACATCACACTCTTGAAGCTTGGCTCTGTCACTTACTAAATTGGTAACTTTGGTTAAGTTATTTAATGTACATGAATGTGGGTGTCATCTGTACAATGGGGATGAGATCAGAAGTTCTTTAGGAAAATTAAATGAAGTCACGTATGTTGATGGCTCAGCACAGTGCCCAACGTCCCTTACACACTCAATGACAGTTTTTATTGTTTTATTAGTTATTCACTTTGGTATCGCGCTAATGAGATCACTGTTTTTATCCTCTTTAAAACTCTTTTTCTCAGCTATTTTGGGTACAATAAAAGAAGAAGTATAGTATCAGAGTAGCATCCTGATGATTTGCATATTCATTAAAATGAGTCCAGCTATAATTCAAGTACATGAACTCCACACACTTTTCTTTACTCATTTCATAAATCATTCTTAATAACCTGTTTTGGCTTTTTAAATATGAGGAACCTCATTAGTCAATGCTCTGTCACAGCCAAGCCACTTCTTCATGGGCCTGAGCCGAAGTATTACACCTGTGCCGACAAGGCAGCCCAAATTCGGGAAATTTTGTCAAAAGGCAGCAAGATCCCTTCAAATTTTGTGATCTTTAGCAAAGTTATTATTTTAGACATTGTTAAGACACTCATCAAGATGTCACTGACAATGTAGATTCCATGTGTACTGAAACTTGTACTGTTTCAGCCTTCAGCCTCACATATGACCACGTGCCTTGGGTGCCTAACCTGCTAGAAATATTAAATGATCAATAATTGATGGAATTCTGTTCAGTTCTTTTACACAAATATGTCACCCTACCTTCCCAAGTCACACATGGACCTGGAGAGACCAGGGCGTTTATTCAGTGAGTCAACAAACATGTGAGAGCCAGAATAAACAAAGAGCAATAACACAACAGCGACCAAGACAGAGATCATTCTTGCCTCTTGAACTTATATTCTAGCAGTAATTGAGAAACAGACACCAGTTTTAAGAAGCAGAATTGCGACACCTGTAATGAGTAAAGTGAATGATGTAACAAACATTGAGCTGAAATAGAGAATAATGTTAAAGAGTGTTAGGGATGCATGATAATGGTAAGGAATCTCCTTCAAGTAGGAGAGATGCTGAAAATGGAGTGTGAAACCCTATACATAAGAGTTAAAAAAAAAAAAAAAAGGTCAGTCATACGGGTTCTTGTGTAGAAGTTTTAGAACTTAGATTCTAAGTGTAACTAGAAGTCATGGAAATGTGTTTTGGGGGGTGATATTTACTTATGTTTTAAGATCACTTTAAGATTTTCCGTATATAAATTTTGCTTAAAGAAAAATGCCTTTTGATAAATTAGATTTTTTTTTTCATTTTGGAAATAATGTCATTGCTCAGAGTCAGTTTGATAAATATATATTGGACTTCTGTCATGAAACATGTCACTGTGCTAGACATGGGTGATGTAAAGATGAGTGAAAAATGATCCATACATCTGGCTATTGGCTTATTCTAAATGTTGAACACCTACATGCGTTGCTTTGTTACTAGGTCTATACAATCATTTAAATTTCAAAGCCAAGTAACATATTAGAATTATGCTACTTCCTCACAGGAAGTGATCCCTAATCCCTGCGCCACTCAAGGAGGAATGTTGCTAGCATCAAAATCAAGTGTACAGTAAAACCTTGGGTCATGAGTAACTTGTTCTGCAAGTGTTCTGCAAGATGAGCAAACATTTTGAATAAACTTTAACTTGATAAATGAGTGGTGTCTTGCAATACAATTAGAACATGATGCCAAATGTCACATGATGGCAACTGAGCCAATGGTTCTTGAAATTCACTTTGATATACAAGTGTTTTGGATTACAAACATGTTTCCAGAACAAATTATGCTTGCAAACTAAGGTTTTATGGATTTTCTTTTCCAATATTCTGCCACATTCTAGTTTTCTTTGTATTTTAACCATGACAGACTCATGCAATTTTTTTTTCTTCCAGAGTTTCAGCTCTTTTCCCTCTTGGTGAAAGAATAATCTGTCTTCACAATATTCTAGAGTTTCCATTATTTTAATCTGGTTATGTGATGCATGGAAACTCTATTTTTTTTTCTCCTGGAGACAGACTAGTCCCCTTCTCCAACCTGAACTACTTGTGCTCTCAACTGTCTTCCCAGCTTACATGCAAACACTTCCTCTTCCCTGGTACTTGAATTTGATTCTTTTGGATCTCAGATCTTCCACTTCTATGGTTTTCCCCCACAACTCACTAGAGTAACATCTTAAATAATTTCTTGAGAAAAAAATCCATAGATGGTAGGCTTCTCAATCCTTGTATGTCTCAAAATATTTCTATTTGGCTTTCACACTGAGTTGACAATTTTGGTTGAGTACAGAATCATAAACTCAAAATCTTTTCCCCTCAGAACTTTAGAAGCCTCCCTCCACTACCCCCACTGTTCAAAACAGGGTTCCTCTTTCTCCTTTTTTTTTTGCCTCTATTTTCTCTTCCTATTCTTTCTCCTTGTCATCACTCTGGTAAATATTGGAATCTTGCCTTTATTCTTTGTGTGTAATTTTCATGTAACATGGCCAGGCTATTGAAAGTATTTGCAATCAGAAGACATTTTGGTTCTTCAGCTCTGGGAAATTTCATTTTATTATCTTTAGATCATTTGTTCCCTTTCACATTTTTTGTTGTCTTCTGGGACTCCTATCCAGTAAGATGCTCAGACATTGGGCCATTGGAGCACTCCTCTATTTCTCTTTTTTTTTTCATATTTTCTCTTTGTTTTCTTCATATGTATTGGAAGAATTCATCAATTTCATCTACTAACTCTTCCATTAAGCTATATTTTGGCAATCCTTACTTTTTTTAAATTTCCATGAGCTCCTTCTGTTTTTTTTTATACATTCTTTTTCATTATTTTTCTCCTGGTTATATGAATATAATAACTTCTGAATTTCTCTAAAAATAGAAATTATAAATTTTAATATTCTCTTCTGTTCCCCAAATGATCTCTGCTTGCTCTGGGTCTTGTTTTGTTAATTATGATCTTTCTCTTACATGCTGCTGGTTTGACTCACATGCCTAATGATCTCTACCTGTATCTTTATTTTTAATAATAAATAATAGGTTGATGATTCAAAGTAGTTGAATGGTATCTTCCGCTGTTGAATTTATACATGCCTTGTTGAAAGAGAAGGAAGAAAGAACTCTCAGTCACTAGGCAGAGACTGTCAAAGAGCACATTTCAAGTTGGAGAGTATAGATGAGAAGTCTGCCTGGAGTTTTGGGTCCCCAGATGTCAACATAAACACAGTTGTTGTTTTTTTGTTTGTTTGTTTGTTTTTTAATTTTTTTTCAACGTTTTTTATTTATTTTTGGGACAGAGAGAGACAGAGCATGAACGGGGGAGGGGCAGAGAGAGAGGGAGACACAGAATCGGAAACAGGCTCCAGGCTCCGAGCCATCAGCCCAGAGCCTGACGCGGGGCTCGAACTCATGGACCGCGAGATCGTGACCTGGCTGAAGTCGGACGCTTAACCGACTGCCCCACCCAGGTGCCCCAACATAAACACAGTTTTAATCTAAACACCAAAGTCTACCTCAGGCAACCTTAGCACTTCTTTGGAAATTTTGTTCAGTTGTTCTATAAAAAGCCCTTTGCTGTATTTTTTGCATGCGCTTCAATCCCAACTTACTGTCATTAGTACATACACATGGGCAGGTAGGAGGAGAGGCAAGACCAGAAAAACAGTTCTAGAAAAACATCTTTAATTGTTCTTATTTCAACTGCAATCCTCACCCTCAAGTTTTTCGCTAGGAGATTAAGTTCTTCCTTCCCTGTAGCCCTGACATAGAGTCATCTGGACCATAGTTTCTTTTATTCTGTTTAGTCATCCCTTCACTTCCATCTGCCTTCTGCTGTCCAGAAATGTGTTCCATTGTTGCCTTGCTAAAGAGCATGTGAGATGGTAAATATTATTGCAGCCATCTTTGGGAAATACAATCTGCCACATTAGTCAATGCTACTGAAATTGCTACTAGTCAGTTTCAACAACGCATGTAATGGAGGAGGTATTGAGTAAGGGGAGAGGTACAGACAGAAACAACTCATTTCACCTCTGTATTCCCAACTCAAGAGTTGAGTTAAAACATGCTTATTTAAAAAACATTTATTTAGAGCATAAGCTTTCCTAATATTTGATTTTTGTCCATGTATTTGTTACCCTTTATTCCCTCCTCTTTATATTCTTTAAGACATTTAAGATCTTGGGAAAAAATGCTCACTCCTGTATTCAATCCAACTTAAAGAATATTTACTGATATTGACTCTGTTCCAAATAGCTCATAATTTTTATATTGCCTCCTCTTCCACTCAAAAATGAGTATCCCCTGATTTATTAGTTTTTATTTATGTATTTAAGTTCATGTTAGCATGTAGCATAGTATTGGTTTCTGGAGCAGAACCCAGTGATTCATCATTTACCTATAACACCCAGGGCTCATCCCAGTAAATTCCCTCCTTACTGCCCATCACCCAATTAGCCCATCCCTTCACCCACCTCCCCTCCAGCAACCCTCAGTTTGTTCTTGGTCTGTAAGAGTTTCTTATGGTTTTCTCCCTGTTTTTTAAAAATTTTCTCTCCCTTCCTCTATGTTCATCTGTTTTGTTTCTTAAATTTAAACACATGACCCATTTTGTACAATTTTATCTACTTATAATATTGCATGTTGTATTACTTGATTGTAAGGTCTATGAATTAAGGGACAAGTCTTCTCCCATTTTTTATATATGTCACCTAGTGTCCAATGCTTAATGTGCATTTGTTGGATTAATAAATTTGTCTCAGAAGCTCAGGTTCTAAATATTATACCTTTTGGTGAGAGAAGAATTCCTCAGGCATATTTAATTTTGTTTTACCCAAAGTTCTTAAAAATGTGGTTATATGATTTCTCAACCTACAGAATATGAGTGGAGTGAAATGAAAGCACTCTCTTGGATTATGAAGGGAAAAATGACTCAAGGAGCCAGTTAGTAAACATAAGACCAAAAAATTATTAAGAACCACAGCCTGAACTTGTAAAAGCACAATCATATCTGTCTATTTAGAATATTCAGTGTAGGACCAAAAAAAATTTTAGTAATTTTTAATAGTTTTTCTGTGTTCAAGTCCAATATAGGACTTGAAATTCATATTATGGCATTAGGGATAAGCATGGGAATTAGGGGGTTCCAAATGCTTAGGTTCAAACCTTGGCTCCTCCATTTAATCATTAAATGGCTTTGCAGATGTTGTTTTCCTTATCTGAGCTTTTGTTTCCCCATATTTAAAAAGAGAATGATGACTATGAGTCTTAGGACATGTTAAAACTCAATAAATGTTATTATTATGTGCTTAGTCTCCTACATCAAAATTTAGATACTTCCAATTTAAGAAAAGTCTGAACAGTACTCTAGAAAGATTTCCACTTAAAATGAATCAAAAAGAAACAAACAAAAAAAAACAGAATTAGGAGAGGAAATTGATGTTTATATAACACCTATCAATTTTAAGCAGCTGTTGTATTTCGGGCACTACTATAAAAATTATATACAAATTTCCTCATTAGAAACAACACTATTATAGGTATTTTTATCTTTCTTCTATATATGAGAAAACTAAGACTCAGGGATAATCCCCATCTATTTTTAATCATTCAAATAACATTTACTGAGATTCTACTGTCTACCAAATCCTAGCATAAGAAGCAGAGCCTACAGATTTGGATCATCTTTTAGCCACCATCATTTATTTCACACTTCTTTAACTGAAATTAGTTATTTTCTACACTAGATAAGTGATTTATTATTTTATATAAATAATTATCAAATATAAATTTTCAATGTGATAAATTGATGTACTAAAACATGGCCAATAAATATTCAAAGAATATTTACAGATGAAAAAAACATGAAAAATGGAAAAGATAAAAAGTATAAAATAAATCTAAAGCCTTCGAATACAAGTACTTTAACATGCAGGTCAAAGCACATACAACACCCTCTAAAGGTATCCAAATTATTCTGTTAAACCATGATTTTATGGCATTAAACACTTCCTAAAATAGGAAACTTGAAATCTGTCTTTATCCAAAAACCTTCTTTGTAATATTTTCCTAAATAAGATTTACCAATGTAAATATAGCACAGTTTTTTTGAGGGAAGTAATGGTCTACCCCTTTTCCTGTCCTTCCTAGATGTGCTGGGTATTTTGTTATTTGTTACCATCTTTATCATGTTTAAATTTGGCAACTTTGGAATCATATAGGCAAAGGGCTAGATCTTAATGTCATTTTAATGGGACATTTAATAAACACCATGATATATTGGCTTACTTGCATGGACTCTCAAAACTGTGGTTACTTGTCAGCTCTTGACGGTTGCTTTCATTGGGCTGAATGTTTGAGATGTGATTCAAATGGTTTCATCCTCTAGGTCTCACTGAGGGAGGAGTTTCCTGGCTTCATTGCTCTCTTGGCAGAAAACAATGGATTCAAAAAAGAGATATTTGATCCAGGCATTTTAAAGTTTTTTCCATATTCATTACTTTATCATCCCATAGCCAAACCATCACTGAGAGTATGGCTGAAACTATACTACTTTAGAAGGTAAAATCCAAGGTTCTAATGCTGGCCTGACATTATTTAGCTTTATGATCTTGGCTAAGGCATTTAACCAGTGGGTATCTCAGTCTCTTCACCCGTCATATAGGTTAAAACATATCCACCATGCAAAGATTGAGCAAATTAAATTAAATCATGTTTATGAAAGCAATCTGCAATTTTTAAGGTACATGATTATGCTGGCATAAATCAAACACTAACCCTACAAAATTATGCCCAATTATATCCAACCCTTTCTTATTTGAACAGGTGCCTCATTCTCTCACCGTACTTTTCTCATGGTATTTCAACAAGGTTTAGAGTCATGATTCTCTTCACTAGAGTTTACAGTCTGAACCTATAGTCTAATGCACTTTCTCAGCATTCCCTAGCTGCCTTTTTCTGATCTTAAAAATAGTATTTGTGTAGTGCTTTACTGTTTATAAAGCTCTATATTGTTAAACATGATTCATTCAATAATCCAGTAAGCTATCTATGGAAAAGGTTATTTTATTATGGCTGTTGCATTGTAGCTTATGTACTACCTCTTTTTTGCAAACACTTGAAATAATAGAAATTCTAAGCCACATTTTGTAGATAAGAAAACTAAGACTCAGAGAAGCTAATTGGAAAAAGTCATAGATAATTACTTATAAATCCGTTGGTAAATTCAGGTCTTTTCACTACATATCCTAAGCTTTTCCTGCTAGGCAATCACCTCTTTTCTTTGCAATGGTTATTATTGAACCATTATCCCCATCTGTATTTAGTTACCTATATACAGTCAGCAGTTCAGTTGCTAAACTACATGTTTTAAAAATTATAAACCTCTCACTTATTTATTTTTCCAGTCCCAGAGAAATACAATATAATATGAAATGAAATGAGATGAGAGAGAAAATAGCCAATGTTTTATATTAAATAAGGTGACAAAGGCAACCAATTTAAGAATTCTCCATAAAATTATAAATAATAGATAAATCTCTGTCTTGCCAATTATTTTGTTGGAATTGCTGTAGTTCTTAGAATATCAATTATGATGTTGTTCAACTCTAAGCACAAAACATAATCCAAAATAAACATAACTTTTCTATATTACTGTGTCATTTCCTCTCTATATTTTTTTACTATTATTTCTATTCACATGTAATCTGATCTCAAGATTCAAAGTTCATAATATTTCAAAAACACAATCTTCTTTGAAAACCAATAAGCCAGATTTCTGTAAAAAATAGTTATCAAGCTATGTAGCAATTATTAAATACCAGATATGTAGCATGGATATTTCAAGACAGTTCAAAAAGCAGTTAAACATGAGGAAAAAATGTCTTATCTCCATTTTTCTCCACTTGTACCTTGGGGAATTAAATTCAGGTTTATTCATTGCATCAGATAAGGAGTAAATAAAGATGCATTCCAAAAAGTACAATTTTAATATTTATAAAATGTAAGAAAGATTGAAGGCCTTAGAAATTCTTTTAATTGTAAAGCCTTAACATGAAAAAAATAAATCATAATATTCAGGTAAATGACAAAAGGTATTTAATATTATCATCAAATATAGATGTAGATGGAATAATTTACATTTGTGCAAAAGATTATACTTTTCATACCTTTTCTCACATCAATTCACTGTTTACTGCCTATAATTTCTGGTACTCAAATCTTGTTTATACTGATAATTCCCAGGAAGTATGAAAAATTTTAACTGTAACACTCAGAACTACAAAGAAATCCAGAGCAAAAAAGTTTAGATTTCCTTGAAAAAAACATCCAAAAGGAAATAACAGAAGATGACATTTGGACAAGATGAGAAGCCTCCTCTTCCTTTGCTGTTTCATATAGAAAATGAAATGAGTTTGTCTCATTACCTTCTGTTTTCAACTCAATTTTTTGACATACTGTTGGCATATCATATTCTTTCTCTTTATAATTTCCACATAGAAAGGAAAACCATTGAAGAGCCCAGCTTTCAGGATGCAGTAAATCACCACCATGAAAAATTTAAGTTTGTCACCTATTGTCCTTGCTTTTGATATTTTTTCCTTTTTCTATCTGCATGTCTTTCAACACCTACTATATTTCCCCACACCTGTTTAGGTCTCTTAGTTGGACAAATACTAGGTGAGTCAAACAAGTCCAAAACTGCAGACTCATCAGCCATTTTGCCATACATTATGTACTAAATCCACTGATAATTGAAATGTAGGTGGAGTTCCCACATTTTAAAAAGGACAAATTTATTACTGCCAAATAGGCACTTTGCTAATAAGGAAACTGGCTCAGAAAAGAAGGAAATTATAAAGAAATTATATCACTGGGTAGAAAATTATATGGAAAGTCAAATCTCACCAAGTGTGGTATTTTGTGGTTCTGCTATAATGGATCAAGACAAAATGACCTTCAACTGAGTTTCCACTAAACATTTTATTTCTTATTACTAAGACATTGGATCTGTATATAGGAAATTTCAGAACTAGAAAACAAAGAACTAAATCAGGATCCAAATGTAAATACTGATTTGGATTATCCTCATTAGTCTAAATGTGGATAAGAAAGGGAAAGCCTGAAAAATTATTTAATTACATGACATTAAACCCTGGGAGGCTAAAAAAAATAGACCATGAAAAAAGAATATACTAATTCTTCACAATTTAAAATTTTATATCATTAATTTTATTTTAAATTTTGAATCATGACTCATTATTTATGATTTATACTAAAATTGTTCTTTTTTTATTTATAGAGAAAAGAAAGTGTCCTTTATTTAATAAGACCTTGAACCCAGAAAAAGCCAATTCTTCCTACTATTTCTTATTACTTGGACAAGAATATTGTTGTAAAGAGTCAAGTAATAATTTGGTCTTTGGGAGACACTTTTGATATCACCAAGTTCCCTATTAAAGATGGAAACTTCAGTGAAGTCTAAACCTGAAGAGACCCACTTTGGTGAAGAAGAGTTTGATAAATCAAAGATCAGCCATTTGATTGCCAAGTTCAAGCTCAATCAAGTGCCAAGTTCAGCATCCAAAGGATATCAGGAAGAACAAGAAGAGCAGCTTTACCTCCACAAAGTTTATACATTTTTCATGCAAATTAGTCTTTTCTGACTTTCAACCCAGTATAAATTGATTTGTTTCATGAAGAAAACTGATTTATATACATCCATCCATCATTGAACCAATGGAAAAGGTCTTTGGACATGCCAAATGACAGGAGACACAGGTCTGACATTAACTTTTTGGTGGTACTAACTTTATCATCTGAATTCAGAAACACCTCCAGTATTTTTCTTAATGGCAATGAGTCAAACTACATCATAAAATCCTTTCAGTCTCTTCATTGTAGTGTGTAGTGTACAAATTCCTGTCTGGTTTGTATGGGTATAAATCTGAAAATATCCAGGATTTGCTCCTCTTGGATGTCACACTTACTTAATGCTCTCTGATATTGGAGCTGATGGTGAAGTAATAACTGCCATGATCAGGCATAAAGTACCAATCCTCTCCCACCCCCACCACACACAAAACATATTACTTACTAGGTCAACCAGGCTAATGTCTTTGTTCAAATTTATAAATGTAAGAAAGCAATAACCACAGATAGGAACTTGTTGACAAACTTGAGTTCGTGGAAATACAAATTAATTTGATATTAATTCTAATAGCATTCTTAAAATGTATGCTACTGAGAAAAGTAAAGACAAATGACACTATTAAATACAAAGCAGAGAGTTCAAGGTGTCTTCAAAGGAACTCACATAGATCCTTCCACAATAAGACCATGATAGAAGTGAGAAACTGCTGTTATGAACAGTAATAAAGGCAAAAAGATTATTCTAATCCAATTGGCTGGTTAAGAATCAGACTGTTGAGTAGGAAGATGAGAGCATCAACAGAAAGAGATGAAGGATGTATGTAATGCCATCATTATTATGCTGTAAGAAGGCAAGGATGAGCTAGGTAATGACCTGTACCTTCTAATGGGTGAAGTACCGCCACCTGGAGGTGTCTCTTCTAGACCCAAGATCAAATAGGATCAAATAGGCTAAGTAGATCAATAAAGGCATATTCTATTAAGCTTGTCACAGAATATGAAAGACCTACATTTGTAGCAACGTTGGTATAGTGGCAGTTTAAGACTCTTGTTTGCAATGCCATTCACAATATTCTCGTCTTGAATATAAGTTTTCTCAGCACTCTAAATTAGCAGAAAATACACTGCGTGTTCTTTAAAATAAAGACATTTAAAGCTGGCACCATTAAATAAGTAATGATAGAAACTGCTTATTTTTAGAGTTTCTAAAAACTAAAAATTTAGTTTCAGTGGTCTAATGACAGAAGTAATAAATCCTTTTTTTTTTCATCCCATAGACTACCCTGTTGCCCAGTATCCAGGAAGAAGCAGAAAGCATGCTTTGGCTGAGTTTGGGGCTCTCTAACGTGGTGAAAATTGGGGCGTTTCCTAGGGAGAAGGGTAAGTGGCATTACATAATTAGATGTACCAAATTTTCTGCTTAGCAACAAATTTGTGTAAGGAAAAAAATGTATTCAGCTTGAGTTACTCTGATGAATGTTATAGAGGCCCTTGGAAGCCTGGAAAAATCTTTTAGCCACTTAGGGATGCTAGTTTACAGGGGACACAAAAGCAATATGCTAATTTTTGTAAACAGCTATTCTTTGGAAAAACATTCTGGAATACTACGAAAGGACAAGAAGAGGGAGTACATCTCCATTATTCTCAGAGAAACAAAATAGCCTGATCCTAATATTCTAATTAAATGGGGTTCTACAGAAATTTTACTTCATGGACAGAGCTAAGATTTCTCAAAATGCTTGTTTAGATACCAAGTCCTTGTGCCTTTTTAGTCTGACAAAGATTTAAGGTTTTCTGTCTCCAAGGTAGTGTTTTCCCCCTTCTAAAAATATTTTTGGTGACCTACTTCAATGGGGCTCTTTTGGGGAAAAAAAAACAACTTAGAAATCTCTTTTTCGCAAACCCCTACCAGCTCAGAAATTTTACTGAAAGTATCCCTGACATATGTCCCTTCTACCTCTGTCTGATACTACCAATAAGAAGGAGTTCATTACCTAAAAATGTGGGTTATTCTATTTTTGAACAGCTTTAATTGTTCTAAAGCTCTTCTTTACATTGTCTTTTTAAATTTTCCTTTCTTAATATTTCTGCCCATTAGTCTTAGTTTTGCCATTTGAATATAACAAAGTTAATGAACTCCTTATCTTATGCAGCAAACTTCTCATATTTAAAAGCAATCATTAGAAATTCCTCTTATAGACTAAAATGCTCCAGTTTTTCCAACATTTTCTCTTTCAGCTTTTATCATTGTCATTGTACATAATATTTCTATTTGTGATTATTTATGCACTTCTTTCATCCCTCAAGAAAATATATGTGTCTAATATGTTGTTTAACTTTGTATGATTACCAGAGTTTCTCTGCACATACTGAGCATCAGCTTGTTATAGTAAGGTCACAGTTAGGCCTTGACCAGTAGGCTCAGTGATACAGCAAGAAGTGAACCACAAAAAGGGCACCTGGATGGCTCAGTTGGTTAAGCATCCGACTCTTGATTTTGGCTCAGGTCTCACAGTTTATGAGATAGAGCCCCGTGTTGGGCTCCATTCTGACAGCACAGAGCCTGCTTGGGATTTTCTCTCTCCCTCTTTCTCTGCCTCTCCCCTCCCTCTCTCACACTCCCTCTTTCTCTCTCTCAAAATAAATTAAAAAAAATTTTTTTTCATAAGTGAACCACAAAATAAAGTAAGATATTAACCATACTACAGGAATTAAGAAAACCCAGATGTAGACATTAGGACCAGATGACATGAAGTGAACTAAAATAGTACCTTCTCAGACAACCCCAAAGATGTAAAGGAATAAAAGATAGGAATCACCCATGGTTATAGATTCCCTACACTGGCTTCTAGGACCACTAAACTGAGAGTATGCTTTCTTAGATACAAGAAAGTTTGTGGGGAGGTATACTTCCTCAGGCTGTCATTGTCCTTAATATCTGGCATATCTTTCATATGGTTTATATCTTGACTTTATAAAAAATTAAAGCAATCTCAGCTGAGACTGACATCCTTGGATCAGATATCAACCAAACAAGTTTTAAAAGCTCTAGTTCTACTTGAAAATTAGTTAACCTGGGGTGCCTGGGTGGTTCAGTCAGTTAAACATCCAACCCCTGATTTCGGCTCAAGTCATGATCTCACAGCTCATGAGATCAAGCCCCACGTCGGGCCCTGCTCTGGGTATGGAGCCTGCTTAATATTTTCTCTCTCCCTTTCTTTCTGCCCCTCCCCCACTTGCGTATGCAAACTTTCTCTCTCAAAATAAATAAATTTAAAGAAAATCAGTTAATGTAATTCCCCATACCCACAGGTTATTGCAAGATTGTAGGATATCAGAGCAGTACACATAAATAAATTCTATTTCTACATACTAGCAATGAAAAATTAGAAATTAAAAAATTTAAAATAGATGTCATTTATAATAGCACCAGACACATGATTAATTAGCTATAAATGTGAAAGATATAAATGCTGACAACTATAAAAAACTGATTTTAAAAATTAAAGACAATTTAAATAAATGGAAAGATACAATTTTCCTTCTACTTAAAGAACTTCCAAACATATGTTCTTAGTGTTGGTCTACTGGTGTTAAATTCTCTCAGATCTTGTAAATATAGAAAACATTGCACCCTCTTTTTTGAAAGATATTATCATTTAGTATTGGATTCTAGTTTTAAAGGTCTTTTTTTTCTTTTAGTACTTAAAAATATTCTGTTGTCTTCTCACATTCTTTTCGAAGAAAAATGTGCTCTTATATTTGACTTTGCTCCTCTGTACATAATGTATATTTTTCATTGGGTTATTTTAAGGTTTTTCTCTATATCACAGATGTTTAGTACTTTAATTGTTGTATGTCTTGCTATACATGTATTCATGTTTCCTGTGTTTGGTGTTTGTTGAGCTTCTTAGATCCATGGATTTATAGTTTTTCTTAAAATTTGGAAATTTTCCAGACATTATTTCCTCAAAACTTTTTTTCTGTTTTCTATTCTTTTTTTCTCCTTTTGGGACTCAAATTACACATATAGTGGGTCTCTTAAAGTTCTGCTATTAATCACAAATGTTCTGTATATGTTTTTCCTTTTTCTTTGCAGAAAATTTATATTATTATATATTTAAATTCAATATTTTCTTAATTTTTCTTTCTTCAAAATCTAATCTGATATTAATCTCATATAGTGTATTTTTATCTAAGACATTTTAGTTTTAATTTGGGAGAGCTTGATTTGGATCTTTTTACAATTTTATGTCTCTATATAACATTTTGAACATACAGAATACAGTTATAACTTTTGATGTCCTTATCTACTAGTTCTAATATCTGCTTAAATTCTAGGTATATTTTAACTGATTCTTTTTCTTTTTATTATGGGTCATATTTTCCAGCTTCTTTGAATGTCTGCTAATTTTTGATTGGATGCTAGACATCATAAATCTTACCTTATGGGGTGCTAAATATTTTTGCATTATTACAAATATTCTTGATTTTTTTTTCCTGGAAAACAGTTAAGTTATTTAGAAACAATCATATTGTGCCTTGCTTTTAAGTTTTGTTAGACAGGACAAGAGCAGGCTTTAGTCTATAGCCAATTATTTCCCACTAGTGAACCAAAACTCTCTTAGGTGCTGTAAGGTTTCTAGTTTGGCTGGTAGGAACAGGCACTATTCCAAGCCCTGAATGACTATTAGGCACTTTTCTGTTTAATCCTTTTGGATTGTTCAGAGGGTTTCCTTTCCTTACATGCACAAACAGATTAATACTCAGCTGAATACTACAGAGGGACTTTCTGCATATCTCAGAAGTTCTCTCTCTATGTAGCTACCTTCTCTCCACTGCTTTGTTTTGTGAACTCTATGTGCCTTGATTTCCCCAAATGGTCAGCTCCATCTTGACAACTTAAGGAGTCTATGGGGTTCTGCTTGAGTTCTTCCTCTCCACACAAGGCTTGGACTCACTGTCAAGGAGTTCACTGGGGAAATTGTATACCTCACCTCATTTGTTTCCCATCTCTCAGGAATCACTGTCCTGTGTTGCCAGTTATACAATGTCTTAAAAACCATGATCTAAAATATTATGTCTGTGATTTGATTGAATCAGGCATGGAGGTAAACCTGGTCCTTATAATTCCATATTTTGCAGAAGCAAAGTCTCAAGGGAACTATTGAAATAGCTTCATAACTGGTTTCCCACATCTAAATTCATTCTTCTTAAATTTTATTGTTACTTTCCTACTTACAATATTTCTGTAACCCCAAATTACCACAGCAATAGTGCCCAAATGTCTGTCTTTAGACAATTGCCAGGTCTGTGGTAAAGTTCTTATCAGAAACATGAGAAAAATGGGAGTTTTAAATACAATTTTATTGAGAAGTACAGAATCATAAATATTCAGTCTGTAATACAATTTTATTGTGAAATATAGCATCATAAATATTTAGTCTACAGTTCAATAAATTGTCATTAAGTAAAAGTTTATTTAACATCATCAAATTAAGAAATAGAAATTTTGCCAGCTCCCCAGAAACCCCACATAGGCCTCTTCCAAACCATAGACAGATAGACAGATAGATACTTTGTTTTATCTTGCTTCTGTTTTTTTCAATAATTGTTTATAGTTAACTAATGTTACCAAAACAGTAAGATATGGTGGAATACAGTTGAAACCTCACTGAACTGAGGCAATTTGAGTAACCTCCATAAGGAAGTTCTATTTAAAGTGAGACATAAAGGAGATAACCAGTCAAGAAGAAGAAAAGAGGTACTAGGAGAAAAACTGTGGTTTTCCTGGCAGAAGTAACTTTTGACTAATCTAAACTATCAAACACGCACATACACACACACACACACACACACACACACACACACACAACTGGAAATGAGAAGGGAGTAAAACTACAGAAGATAAATATTAAAACCTTCATAAAGTAATATAAAATGTCATTCCTATTAAACTTGAAACTTCCAATGAAATTAATATTTTTCTGGGGAAAAAATGAAGTGTTATTGAAAAAGGAAGAAATCAAGTACCTGGTTGCTCTGTTAATCATGAAAGGATTTCAAAAGTCATAAAATAATGATTCAAGTTAATTATTCAGGTTTTAGCAATTTCATGGATGCTTTCTTTCATATTTATAAGGAAAAGATAATATTTCTTCAACAGAAAATTCTGAGGCATAAGAAAATGTGGAAGGCTGCAGTTCATTTTATGAAGCTTTTAGAGATAACACAAAAATTTATATTAGTCTCATCTACAAATATCAAAAAAATACTAGAAAAAATTATTAGACATCAAATTAAATGGAGCATGATCAAGAAGGGTTTAGTCTAGGAATAAAAAGATAATAGCAACTCTATTAATAAACTAATTATATCAACATAAAATATAAAATTGTTTGGTAATTTCATATAATACTAATGTTGATTTATTAAACACATATTTTTGGAGCAGACACTATGTGGCAGGCACTGTTTAAGTTCTAGGGATATAGGATAAGCAATACAACATCCATGCCATCATTGAATTTATAATATAGTGAGAGAGAATGGTACTAAAAATTAATGAAAAGAATATATATTATTTTAAAATTTTTGAGGAAACTCCATACTGTTTTCCAGAGTGGCTGTACCAGTTTGCATTCCCACCAGCAGTGCAAAAGTGTTCCCCTTTCTCCACATCCTTACAACTGAGCAATTTCACTACTGAGTATTTATGCAGAGGATACAAATATGCAGATTTGAAGGGGCACATTCACCCCCATGTTTATAATAGCACTATCAACAATAGCCAAATTGTGGAAAGATTCCAAATGTCTATTAACTGACCAATGGATAAAGAAGATGTGGTATATATATATACGATGGAATATTACTCAGAGATCAAAAAGAATGAAATCTTGCAATTTGCAACAATGTGGATGGAACTAGAGTGTATTATGGTAAGTGAAATAAGTCACAGAAAGATAAATATCATATGATTTCACTAATAAGTGGAACTTAATAAACAAAACAGATGAACATAGGGGAAGGGAAGGAAAAATAAGATAAAAAGAGACGAGGAGGCAAAATTTAGAAACTCTTAAATACAGAGAATAAATTGAGGGTTGTGCAATGGGTATTAAGGAGGGCACTTGTTGAGATGAGCACTGGGTGTTATATGTAAGTGATGAGTCACTAAATTCTATTCCTGAAATCATTATTACACTGTATGTTAACTAACTTGGATTTAAATAAAATTTAATTGAAAAAATAATATATATTATAGTAATACTAAATACTATGATCAAAAGTGTAACAGGATGAAGTATAAGTGTCAATTAAAGAAGCAGCTGTTTTAGGAGGCAAGTGAAAAAAATATTCTCAGAGGTGTTGGACAATGCAGAGAAGCTTGCTAAGAATATGTGAAAGAAGAACTTTTCAGGCAAAGAACAAATACAAAATCCCCAGGGTGAAAATGAGGATGGTAAGTCTTGGAGGCAGTAAGAAAGCCAATATTGGTAAACAGGACGGGGGTAGGAAGAAAAGGATATGCTATGTAGCCAGAGAAGACAGAGGCCAGATCTCTAGGGAACTTTCTTGCCAGGATTTTAACTGTTAAAGGATGTAAACTGAAGGGTTTTAAGCAGAAGTGATATAATTTGATTTCCATTTTTAAAAAGGTACTCTACTGGGTGGATAACATATTATAACCATAAGAATACAAGTAGAAGAACAGTTAGGGGGATATTAGACAAGTTGAGTCTAGAGGGAGAAGTGCTAAAAAGTGGCTGCGGTGGACATATAGTATGAAAATATGGGTATAGATTTGCCGAATGGATTATGTGTGATAGATCAAATCCACTTCATAACAATGTGGAATTTCGGGGAAGAGAAGATGTGAGGGAAGGAGCAGTAGAGACTAATACGCGAAGTGTGCTGCTTTGGACACAAAAGTTAGACATTTATAGTGGTTTAGTTGTTTTTGCATTCTCAGAAGTGACTTCCATCATGGAGCTGAGGCAGCAGACCCTGTCACCCAATCCCAGTCAGCAGAAAAAGGAAAGAGAATAGAAAGCAAACTGCTTCCTTACAATAACATGATTCAGAAGGTGAAGCTATCACTGCTACTGCCATCACACTGGACCAAACTTACCCCTAACATGGTCCTTAGCTGGACAGCCAAATGCTCGGCTGAAACTCAGGGAGCTCTGTTATTAAAAGGAAGATGAGGAGAAAGCATACCAAAAAAGAACTGAGCATTCGACAACACAATAATTAACAGTCTCTTGCAGGCACTCAAGTAGGATGCCAAATAAGCATTTGATATACAATTTAAAAAATGGTTTCTGTAACTTAATAAATGATATTTATGTAAAACTGACACCTATCATATTTAGTGTAAAATATTAAAATCAGAACTAACACATGGTTACTGACAATTATTTAACATGTGTCTGGGTTGCTAAATAATAAGACAAGAAACGATAAGTACTATTTACAACTCATAGTAGTTCAATAATGGAGACTAATTTCAAAAATATGCAAAATAGATACATTTAATATATATACACGTTTATATGAATAATTATATTTGTAACAGAAATAAAATATGTGGTTCATTGTAGAAACCTTAGAAAATACAGTAAATTAAGAAATAGAAAATATTAGATTTCTTCTTTAATTTCTTGGTTGACCCATTAATTATTTAGTAACATGTTATTTAATTTCCATGTATTTGTGCTCTTTACAAATTTTTTCTCTTGGCTGATTTCTAGTTTCATAACATTGTGGTCAGAAAGATGCACAGTGTGTGACTTCAATTTTTTTTTAATTTGTTGAGACTGGTTTTATAGCCTAATTTATAATCTATTCTGGAGAATGTTCCACGTGTACTTGAAAAGGACATATATTCTACTGTTTTAGGATAGAAGTTCTGAATGTGTTTGTTAAATCCATCTAGTCTAGTGGGTCATTCAAAGCCACCATTTCCTTCTTGATTTTCTGTTTATATTATCTGTCCATTGATGTAAGTAGGGTGCTAAATTCTCTTACTATTAATGTATTACTATCAATTATTGCCCTTATGTTTTTTTGTTTGTTTTTTATTAATTTTATTTTTTTAAGTTTATATCCAAATTAGTTAGCATATAGTGCAACAATGATTTCAGGAGTAGATTCCTTAGTGCCCCTTACCCATTTAGCCCATCCCCCCTCCCACAACCCTTCCAGTAACCCTCAGTTTGTTCTCCATATTTATGTCTCTTCTGTTTTGTCCCTCTCCCTTTTTTTATATTACTTTTGTTTCCCTTCCCTTATGTTCATCTGTTTTGTCTCTTAAAGTCCTCATATGAGTGAAGTCATATGATTTTTGTCTTTCTCTGACTGATGGATTTCACTTAGCTTAATACCCTCCAGTTCCATCCAGGTAGTTGCAAATGGCAAAATTTCATTCTTTTTGATTGCTGTGTAATACTCCATTTTGTGTGTGTGTGTGTGTGTGTGTGTGTGTGTGTGTGTGTATACACATCTTCTTTATCCATTCATCTATCAATGGACATTCTGCCCTTATGTTTTTTATTAACTATTTTATGTATTTGGGTGTTCTCATGTTGGGTACATAAATATTTACAATTGTTATATCCTCTTATTGAATTGTCCCCTTTATTGTTATATAGTGTCCTTCTTTGTTGTTATAGTCTTTGTATTATAGTCTATTTTATCCAATAGTAAGCATTATCTTTTGACATCAGTTTGCATGATAAATATTTCTCCATACCCTCACTTTCAATCTGCAGGTGTCTTTCGGTTTGAAATGTGTATCTTGTAGGCAATATATAGATGGGTCTTGCATCTATAGCAATATGGGCCTATCTCAAGATGCAAGACAAATCTCAAATAAATAATATAACATGAATTCAAAGGGATACATGGACCCTTATGTTTATTGCAGCTTTATTTACAGTAGCAAAATATGAAAACAGCCAGAGTGTTCACCAATTAATAAATGGATAAAGAAAAGGTGGTATATTATACAATGGAATAGTATTCAGCCATAAAAAACTATCTTGCCATTTGCGACAACATGGATAGAGCTAAAGAGTATAATGCTAAGGGAAATAAGCTAGTCAGACCATATGATCTCACTCACATGTGGAATTTAAGCAACAAAACAAATAAACCAATGAAAAAGAGAGAGAAAGAGAGAGAAAAACCAAGAAAAAGACGGTTAACTATAGAGAACAAACTGATTGTTCCCAAAGAGGAGGTGTGCGGAGGATGGGAGAAAAGGGGGATTGGGATTAGAAAGTACACTTACGATGAAAAAAAAATAAAATGACAAAAAGAAATAGAAAATAAAGATTACCCAATATCACTCTTCAGAAGTGTCCACTATTAACACCTTGCTGTGATTTCATTTAAATATCTACAGATTATTTATTCTTACAAATCATGCTCATAATGCATTACAAAGCAAGTTCATATTGCTCACACACACATACACACAAACACAAATATATATATTTTAACATGTTTTTGCTACCTAACACAAGATTACAGTTTTCCTAAACTTTTGTACTGCTGGGTTTTTTAAAATATATTTTTATTATCATATAATAGTTCGTAAGTAGTAATGACTTGAATTAAATTTTTGGGTTCCAACACTAAAAATGCTGACATTTGTTTATTCAAAAAGAAGAAATTATTCTCTAGGCAGCAAGAATTTATCCTATATTCCAAAAGCTATATGACATTGACATTCTAATTCCTATCTCTTTAAAAAATCGCTGGTGTTAAGAAAAGACAACTGACAATATAATGACAGGATCATTAGTATCTGGATTCTTTATTTTTCTGAACTACCAACAAATTCCATGCTTCCCTGAATTATTGCCTTGAGACATCACCGTCACAAGAAAAAATCCCCTACATGTTTACCTGTAGTCACAGGAAACTGCTTTGCTTCCTGAAAGTAGTAGTCAGGGGTAGACAGAAGGATACACATCTTTCTTAAAAATGACGAAGGATGCTTCTAGAAGTTCTTCAAATCATTGTCTAAGGATTCTATAAAACCCAGAGAAAGCCTCCTGGCAGCCTCCTCTCCTTCAGTCACAACAAGGTTACTCTCATCATCGATATTAAAGAATAAAGGAAAGGAAATGAAGGAAATTATAATCTGAAAGGGAAAAGAAAATTTAAATCAGCCTGGAGGATAGGAAGCCTAGAAGGCCAAAACCTGGAAAGCTGTAGAAACCCATCTTGTGTTCAAGTCTGAGCCTCTGTTTTCTCATCTACAAAAGAACCAGTAATGACACCTCTACCTCTGCCAAGCACTTTTTAAAAAAATGATTTAACTTAAACCTCACAACTGTCTATGGTAGTGATCATTATCTTTACTCTATAAATGAGGGGTTTGAAGTTCAGAATGATTAGAAAACATGTCCCAGGTGATGCACCATCCTGCCTCAAGCAGGATTCCCCACCCAGCTCTCAAGACCTCCGAACTCTGTGTCTTCCGTGTGTCATAGTAAATGCAACTTATCTCAAGGCTTGCTGTGAACATTAAAGGTTTAAGTGCCTACTATTACATCTTAATAAATGTTAGTTGACTGAATGAAAGCAGATTATAGTCAACTGTTAAAGGAAAATCCATATTGAGTTAAATTTGCCAAAGACCTAGAAACTGTTGTTATTTAAATGAGTCCTATAAATGGCATAGTTATGGAATACAGTGAAAAAGGGAAAAATTTGTTGACATTATAACTGAAAAAAAATTTACTCCATTATATTGTATATAGGAAATTTATACATTTTCATATTTTAAAAATTTGTCATAGTTTTAAACTCATATTCATTTTAATAGTTAGAACTCAGTTCACAAAAGGTCTTGGGTGCCAGACTTATGAATTCCATTTTTATTTATCTACCTTGGGAACCCACAAAAGAATTTTGAGCATAGTAGAAACAGAACCAGATTTGCCTATTAAAAACAAACAAACAGGGGCGCCTGGGTGGCTCAGTTGGGTTAGCCGTCCGACTTAGGCTGAAGTCATGTTCTCATGGTTTGTGGGTTCAAGCGCTGCGTCAGGCTCTGTGCTGACAGCTCAGAGCCTGGGGCCTGCTTCTGATTCTGTGTCTCCCTCTCTCTGGCCCTCCCCCGCTCATGCTCTGTCTCACTCTCTTTCTCAAAAATAAATAAACATTAAAAAAAATTTTTAAACGAACAAAAACAAAAAAACAAAAAAAAAACCCTAACACTCTTCAAAGATGTACTCTCTGAATAGAATGGTATATCAGTGAAGAAAGCCCATGTTACGTTGCTGTCAAAAACAAATTTAAAATACTCAGTGGCTTAAAACAACCAAGGTTTATTTCTTGGTTTTCTTGGGTTTAGGGATGGGGACAAGGGTGCTATTCTATTTCATCTTCACTCAAGTACTCTGCTTAGCAGGCCAGCAATAATGACAAGAGTAGGGGACATAGTGACTTGAGCCTTTGCCCTGATAGCCCTTGCCTACCAAGAAGTGACACATGTCACACCTCACATTTTACACAGGGAGAGAAGAGTGCAGCTTTACCATGTGCTGGAAAGAGAATTGAAAATATTGCTGAAGGGCACAAATATTTTGTCTCAAAAGGATATAAGACTAGAGGTAAGATCATTCCAGCAAGTGATGAAATTCAGCATGAAAGAAATGATGAGATCTTAAGTCAGACAGTGATTGGGGGGCCAGAAAGAATGATAGGGATAAAAGCAATATGAATTAAAGTAATAAACTACAGGATATGGAAATTTCTTAGATATAGATTGGAAAAATAAAACACAAAATACATATATATATATATATATATATATATACCTGCAGCTTTGATAAAGCATTATTTTTTTTCGAAGTAGAAAGTAGTTTTAACTAACTTTCTAAGAGGTATAATCTGTTTTTTTTAAGTACTCAGATTACAGAAAAAATAAATAAGTAATTTATCCAGAAAGTTGTCTACCAATTTCTTTCCTCAATATAAAAAAGACAGCTATTATAAAAACACACACACAAAATTCTGCTTAAAAAGGTGTTGAGAAGAATATATTTAGAAAACGAATCCAGAAATTATGTTTAACAAACTGACTTCCAAATCTCATTTCAAAACACGAAATCACCTCCAGTATCCTTCCAACAAATTTTCATTATTAATTTGTCCTGAAAATAGCACTAAAATTTGGGAAAATGATGGGAGCAGAGCAAATTTATAGCCTAGAATTGGCTTCTGGGACTCTATTTCCTAAGCAAAAGCTATAAAATCTGTCCCTAAAGTAATATATTATTTAAGCTGGAAGGAGCAAAGTGTTTGTGGTAAACATATTGAAGAATCTAGAAGTGAATATTAATTTAGCAATAAGATGTACTTAAATTATTTATGCCAAATAAAGGCAATTTTCCCTGGCAAGAGTGTAGGAAGAACTATGGTATTGCTGTTAAAATTCTAGAATGGAGAAACACTGAGTCAGAATTTCCTTACCTTAGTCACAGTGTTGCTTTACCACGATGGAGAGGTTGTGAAACAAAGCACATTCCATTTTGATACGGTGCTATATGGATATGTTGGCACTTGTTCATTTCTCTGTAGAGAATTGTATCACAAGCCTCAACAGAACAAGGAAGAATGTTGAGCAAATAAAAATTCTACTTGGTCTAATTTATGTAATTACAGTTCTGGGTATGCACTTCTCTCCACATTTTAAGTTGAATTATTAGTCACAGGAGATGTACACATAATTCCCTTCAAATGTTTCAGTTAATTTTCATAAAGTCATAAACCTGACTAATTTCCATAAAGTCATACATTGGGAGTTTATCTCCCTAAATGTAGACTTGGGAACATTCTTGAACAATGCCAGGCAACTGATAATCCATAGAGAAATAGCATGGTAGAATATCCTACATTCTTTTTTACTAGTCATCAGCTTCCTCTTTGTCTTCAAATCATGGGAAGGAAGACTCTAATGAACATTATTTTTATATTCAGAAAAATTACAGATTTTGGATTGAGTGAAGTATAAAACTCCACATTTCAAAACTAATTTTTCTTTAGACTTTTAGTTGCCTTATGGGGCACCTAGGTGGCTCAGTCAGTTGTGTGTCCAACTCCCGATTTCAGCTCAGGTCATGATCTCACAGTTTCATGAGTTTGAGCCCCACATCAGGCTCTGCACTTGGGATTCTCTCTCTCTCTCCCTCTCTCTCTTCCCCTCCCCTGTTCATGCTCTCTCAAAATAAATAAATAAACTTAAAAAATTTTAAACTTTTAGTTATCTCAATTTTACAATGATGTAGAATATTTATGTAGATATTTAGACCCCAAGAATGGGAAGATTTGTATTATATTTCTAGCTCTGCCATTGATATTATATCAGAAACAAAATTTTTCTATGTGCTTCAACACCTCTGTCTACTAAAAAAATGAAATAAATTTATTTCCTCAAACAAATCTGGAAAAAAATCCTTTGGAAAATGTATAAGCAATTTGTCCTTCTGAGTGTAGAAAACCAAAAATTTCCTTTCCATCAAACTCCTGTAGTTGTCTTTATATTGAACTTAAAATAAGAGTAAATGGACTTTCTTAAATATATCGAAAATAATAGCTAAAACATTATTTATGGATTTCAGATTGTTCCTATTTGTAACTTCTAACAATCTCTCAAAGTGGATAGAAATGACATTACTCTCTTATTTTATAGGCAAAGGACTGAGGGTTAAGTTAAGCAATGTTTCCAAAGACCACAACACTATTCTGATGGTTGGCCCAGGGCTCATTCTCTTACATGATAGCTTATGTTTACCAATAATACCACTATCAAATACTATGCTAGTTCTTTTAGGGCATACAAAGAAATCTAAGATATTGTCACGAACCTTAGTAAGTATTAATGTATTAGTGAGTCAAAAAATCTGAATCCAAGGAGGAACAAACATAGCAGGGGTCATACCGAATGAAAGGTTACATAAAATGAAGTCTCCCTACCATATACAGAAATTGAGAAAGGCTTTATATAAACCGGAGCATTCCAGAAATATTTCATGGAAGAGGGTAATATTTAAAATTCATTATTTGGGCAGACAAGTGATGTTGGGAGGCTTTCTGATTAAGAGAGAGGAAATATTTGCTAAATCACAGAAACAGAAACAGGTATGTCTTTCTGGCACATTGAGATATAGGTATTCCTGAAGCAAAGCTTGTGCATCAGAGAAGGCTGAAAAAATAAGTTTGGATAGGTAGGGTAAGACAGGCCTTCAAAGTGTTGCAGTTTGTCTGTGAGGTAAATATTGAAGGAGGATAGTGTTCTAAAGTAGGTAAAAACTCTTACAGAAAATCTGTTTAAACTAGATTAGCAAGACTGGCTAATACATGCAATGTCTTTTGGTCATTGGACATTCCAGCCAAACTGGAAGGTGTTGCTGCAATTTAGGTTTGCAGGGATCGGCCTAGAATGGTAAGCCATGACAGTGAAGAAGAAGGGATATCCCTTTTTTTCCTCAAAGAGTAGGTAAATAAGAAAAATTAAAAGAGATTTGGAAGATATTACATCTGGGTGCTCAAAACAATGAAAACAAGAGTTTCACGGAGAATGTGGTTAACAACGATTAGTGTCAGATATGGAGGAGAATGTGGACAAATGGAGAAAAAGGTCAGAGCCACTAAAGAAGAGAAAGAGAAAGAAAGAAAGAAAGAAAGAAAGAAAGAAAGAAAGAAAGAAAGAAAGAAAGAAAGACACACATCCCTGGATAATCCCTAAAAGTTTATAATCATTTTTTCACTAATAATATGGACATGCAAGTGAACATAAGCATAACTGCTCATAGGTACACTTATAATGCCTTATATAAAGCTATGTTATAAAACTGATGGGGCTATAAGTGCAGCAACATGATGAATGGGATGTTCTTGCTGCGCTGTAATTGGTGGCTAAAATCCAAGTCTGAGATACTAAAGACACCCTATGCTAACCAACCTAAAGAGAACTGCAAACAATTGGAATCCTTCCTCCAGGACTTAGTGGTGGTTGACCCCACTACTCTCCTTAGTAATCACCACAAGCCCCTACCTCTATCTACATAGGCTGGGATGGAGAAAGAAGGGGGAATTGGAATAAAATTGTTAGAGTTGGAGGAAAGGATTATTGTTTTTCTTTCACTTCCCCAATGTCAATTTGGGGAAAGGGTGGGAATCAAGACAGTTTTTCACAGAGAGGTGCCAGAAAGAGCAGAGAAGGAAGGAAGGAAGGAAGGAAGGAAGGAAGGAAGGAAGGAAGGAAGGAAGGAAGGAAGGAAGCAAGCCAGATTAGAATATGATATTACTTCCCCGTCATATCTCCTATTTGTTATTTCTGTAATGCATAGTGTTTACTTGAGAGAGAGGAAGGTAGAAAGAAGACGGAAAGACACTGGTATTCACTCCTACATTAGCTTATGAAGTACACCTGATCTTCATCAGTACTGTTTTGAACAAGAGGAAAACAGAAGATAGAATAGAAAGAGGGGGCAGCTGTGGAAAGTCTAACCTACCACTGTGAGGAACAGAAAGGAAGTAGGTCAAGTGGATCCCATGGAATCCTGTAGGACTTGCCTGTTCCAAGCCCAAGATGGCCACTTACGTATGCCAACAGTAGGAAACTCTACAGTAAATATTCAGGAACAGATTCTGATAAATGATTAGGAAGAAATCAAATTAGACTTGGTCCCTTACATCAGGGAACCTTGAAATAGGATTACCACCATCAAACTAATTAACATATCCATTATCTCACATAGTGAGGTGTGTGTGTGTGTGTGTGTGTGTGTGTGTGTACATTACTGGGAGGGGGGCGGATTTCATTCAAAGTTACATAAGAAAACAAAATGGAAGTGAACAAAAACAAAAACTTATTTTAAAATGAATTTTATTCCCCTATGGGAATGCCAAATAGTAGCTCAGGTCTTATTTCAGATTCAGTGAAATATCTTTGCTCCTTTAATGGGAATAATAAAACAACTGCTCTTATCAGAGTGATATTTTGTAATTTGTACAAAGTACTTCAAAACTTCATTCTTGTGAATTTCAGTATAACTGGAATGTCTGTAGGATTCTCCTACAGGACATGTGGCCACAGAAAAGAGCTGAATCAAAGTGGTTTTCTCCAACAAAAAGCCTGCCCGAAAACTAAAGCATTAAGAAACTCTGAGAAATAGTTCTAAGGATAAACCATTAGGATTAAGATAAAGTTAGACATCAGGCAACGTATTAAATGCCCTAGGTCTCTATTTAAGTAAGCCATGATTCCCATTTTGAATCTGTATGAGCCTTGTTTTTGACTGGCAACTTGGAAATTAAATTCTAATATAGTAGATGGATTTTTAAAGTCTGACTATCTTAAGCACACAAAGCAGTAAGTGGTTCGAACATAAAGTCCACAAGCCAGATCAGAATATGATATTACTTCCCAGTCATATCTCCTATTTGTTATTTCTGTAATGCATAGCGTTTACTCGAAGCATTCACTCAACCAACAGCATTCCCCTTATGGGCAGGAGAATGTTTGGCATTTACTTGCTGTAAGATGAGAACTCTGTGCACTAAGTTCTCACAGCGGCAGTCCAGGCCTCCTCCTCTTCCTAATGCACCCTGAAATGGTTCCAGTTGATTGTAAACACTTGCCAGCAAGTTCTGAAGTGTGTCCAGTTGTTTTTTCAGCTTGCCGTTAAGAGCTTTCACACCACAGCCCCAAGCTTTAATTTCTTCCATTTGAGAAGAAATGGTCATCCAGTCATCTTTCAGCTCACAAGGTCTGAAGAAGTCATCTTTCATTGCAGATAACCCTGGGTTCTGGCATGTTCTTCATTAATGAAATCAATCCCCAGGAATATAAAACTGAGATAGCTCAATGTGATCTGACAGATAGTGTCCAGAAACATAAGCCAATTGACATCTGAAGAGCCTTGAGGGATTAAAATGCATTCCGTACATCTGTTCAGCTGCCCAGCATAGGTTTTCCCTCAATACCTCCCAAGTTTCATTCTCTTTTAGTCTAACAGCCTTCTCTATAATATCTGTGTATTCAAAGAAAACAGAGCTATGTAGAATATGGTGACATAAAATATAACACACTTAAAATCACAATCCAATGACAAAAAGGCTTTGAAATAATCCAATGAGTAAGGTTTCCTATATGTTTTCCCCAATCAATACGACCTATTGTGAATGATGAATAACTTACTGTTTTAAAATTCTATTATCGTGGCACTGAGATTAAAGTTACAGTCTGATTAACCAAAGACATATTTCAGGATGATAAAATTTCATGCCTATCAAGTTTCTGTATTACAGCCTGAGAAATGACATTTTACCTCTCTATTGTATTATCACCCCAACGCTATAACAAAGTTCTATAAACTCCATTGGCAAAGGCCCAACTCTCCTGATTAAGTACAGCTTTAAGACCCCAAAATGACATTGGAAAATATTTTCATAATGCTCAAAACTCAGGTGCCATTAAAAAATGTACTTTTAAGTATTAGTAATGCATAAAGCTCACCCTTTGAATTTATTATTTAATGATACATTTTAAATGGCTAAAACTCTAATATACAAACTGCTAATTCCACCCATTAAGACTGAGATATGTTATGAAGAGCATGAAGATTCCTGAAAGATATAATAATTCCAAACAGATAAAGTAAGATTAGCACACACCTTCATAAGAATTCTCCAGTTCTAAGAAACAGAACAATTCCTTTGAATTTATTTCAGAGGCAAGATTAGAGTCCTTGTGATGTCAACAGGCCTCCTCCCCAGCAGTCTTTGTGTGCCTTCAATATGTCAAAGGAGATAAGTAGATCTTATGTTACTGACAATTAGACAGGAAGCAATAACTATGCCCTGTTTGGTATTTCAGGCAGCTCCCCCTCCTAGACTACATCTCCAGGCTTAGCTCCAAAGAGACAAGAATTTTCCTTCTGACAAGAGAGCCTCTCCCACACCAGGAGTTCAAATCTCTCCCTACAATGATTTTCTCTAGTCACAGAGTTTTTTTAGTCCTGTGTTATAGATCTTATCTATAGTACTGGTATTTGAAAGTAAATTCCATATGACATTAAATTGTAATCAACTCCTCCATCAGTCTTGCCAAAATTCCATCAAGTCGTGTTTCCAAAAATTCCAGTCAGTCCATGACATTATTAGGCTTTCAAATTGTACCACCCATCTTTTTCATAATGATACTGAATTTAATCAACTCTCTTCTATGTACTGTATTTTGTGATGTTTGTTTTAATCTCCCAAGAAGTTTCTTCCAGATTTTCAATGTGTTTGTCATTTTCCATAATTTAGAAATCCAACTTTGCTATTTTAGGCAAGAGTACTTCAAGTTCTCCGCCCCCCACCCCCCAACCCCAGGGAGGTCATGGAGTTATATAGTTTCTTGATTCTGGAAATAATTTCCCAAACAAGCCTTTCATGTGGAATCCAGAGTTCTTGACAGAGTCATTTTCCCTGTAACTTGCCTTATTGTTTAGATATTATAGAAAATTAATCATTAATGCACCTGATGTCAAGCTAAACGTGTGGCTCATATGAAACACATATTTAACTGTGCTTCCATGATAGAAAGCTGAATGAAAAGTGGAAAATCTACTAAATCATTTAGATGGTTGTCTATTGTTGGAATCAAAGTTTTAAATGTCATTTTAGAAAAGTTGAGCTTTGACTTCTCTAACATAATCCAATGATGAGTTAGAGAATTAGTCTCCCACATAATAGCAATCCATTTGCTTAATTTGTAAAACCAGAAAATGATAGTAAATTTGGAGAAGTTTTCATATTTGAGTAATCAATCAACCCCCATTTAAAAATATATATAAATATATATGTATAACTATTTGATTTGCTTTGGTCAGCATTATTAAGTAATAATTTACATAAACTATAATTCTCCAATTTTAAATGTACTATTAGGTAAAATTTGAGAATATATGCAGTTATGTAACCACCACCATGATTGTGATATAGAATATTTTCATCACCCTAGAAAATTTTCCTTGTACTCCTCTGCAGTAATCCTCTCTCCCACTACCCCAGACTCTGCCACTAGAAATCATTGAGCCACTTTCTATCACCATTGTTTTGTCTTCTCTAGAATTTTATACAAATTAAATCAAACGGTATATAGTATTTGTGTCTACCATCTTTCATTCAGCATAATACATGTGAGATTCATCCATGTTTCTACAAGTATCCGGAGCTGTTCCCATTGCTGATTAGTATTCTACCAGTTTTCCTTTCCAGTTCCTCAGTTCCTAAATCTGGGTTAACCTAATTCCAGGAGAGCTGGTAGTGGGAAGAGTAGCCCAGCTATGGGAAACCCTATTCCTACCTACAATGATGTGGTCTGATATCATAATCTCCGATAGATAAAAACACTATTGGTTTCAAATGCTTTCTGGATTGACTGCAGGTGGTGTTTCCTTGGCTTAATTTCAACTGACTTCTGGCCAATGAGAGGGAAGATACTGGAGAGTAGGAAAAGTGGAATAATTCTAGTATTTATCTCTCCATGCCTTGCTTTTGTCAGCTCTTTTGAAAAAGTCTGCATTTCCTCTTTGGCTTCAGCTCTCAAGTCCACCGTGGTTCCATTTTCCATCAGGTCAACACAACCCCTGGGCTCTAATAACATCAATTTATCTCATTCCTTTGTCTTTCAAGCCTAGCAAAGACTTTTGTTGCTGCCAATTTCTGGATCCTTAATGATCTTTGTTTTGTTTTCATCTCTACCATCATCTACATAACCAATTCTCTGCATTACATTTCCTTGCTGTAGGCTACTTGAAGTGTATTCTGCTTTTCTTGATAGATTCTGCTGTTGGCTGGATGTTTATGATCCCCCAAATACATATGTTGAAACCCTAATCCCAATGTGATGGTAGTTGGAGGTTGGCCTTTGGGAGGTAAATCATGAGGGTAGAACCTTCAGGAATGGAACTAGTGCTTTAATGAGAAGAGGCCAGAGAGCTAGCTTGTTCCTTTTTCTGTTATATGAGGATACAAGAAGTTAGCAATGTGCAACTCAAAAGAGGGCTCTCACCAAAACCCAACCATGCTGGGACCATGATCTCAAACTTCTAGCCTCCAGAATTATGAAAAATAAATCTCTGATGTTGATAAGCCACTTAGCGTATGAACATTTTGTTACAGCAGCCCAAGTTTAAACAGATACTGACACTATTTCACAAAGTCTGAGTCACTTGGTCTTATTCATGTTCACCTAACTTTTCATAAAAAATGTATCATATTTAGTCCTCATACTAATGCTGAGGAATAATTATTATTCCCATTTATAAGTAAAGAAATGAAGCTTAGAGAAGTTATATATCTCACACACAGAAGGTCACAGTGCCAATAAGTAACAGCAGTTGAGATGCTAAAGAGTTGAGAAAAAGTTAAAGTGGCTGGTCATGGGCAATGAGAAGTGCTGAGCAGGTGAAGTGTGGTTAGCAGACACCAGGAGAGTTTACATATCCTTGGACAAAAGTGTAAAACCATTCTGTAATCTGTTTCATGTGAACACAAACTATTTTGTATTCTCACATTAATAATCAGAAACAATGCACCCAAGGTTGTGTTAATCTATTCTAGCACCAATATCACATCTGACACAGAAGCTAAACTTCATCACTACGTGGTTGAGTTTGTAGTAATCTGCGATCATCTTCCAGGATCCACCAGGTTTATGCAGGTGCCAGACTAGTAAATAGAAATAGAATGGCAACCACTATCTTAGATTTTTTACAACTTTAACGTTGGTGCTGATCACTGCCATTCTTCCTCAGATAAAATATTGTGATTTTCTATTTGGTCAGGGTCTGGCAGGCAGAGTTAGATACTCTATTTGATTTTTCCTACTACAATAGCTCTTATCCCAAAGACCAAAGACTAGGGAATGTGCCAAATATAAAGCATGTCTATTCCAATTATACAATCAGAAACTGGGGAAATGATGACTTTGGAGCCAGGCCTAAGTTTACTGCATTTTATTGCCTGGCTCCCATTATGTCCCCACTCTAACATGGCATTCTGATAGCAACCTGGACCCCATACCTAATAGTTCTCAAAAGGTTTGGGCATTCTTCTTTCCACATTCTAGAGTTACCTTACTAAATGCCCATAAGTACCTTTGGAGAAACAGCTGGGGACACATTGCTAAGTACATTGCCATGGTGTTGCAGGGTTCTTCCTCTAGGGGATCTGGCATTTGGCCTCTCTTTCAGTCAATGGAATCCTACTGTGAAACTGCTTGAGGGCCAAGGATCAAGACTTTTAAGTAAGGCAACTGCTCTCAAGCTTCTGATCATTGATTCTTGAATTCTTTGTAGAGATTAAATAGTAAATTGTTGGTTATCCATCTATTTAACTGCTAGAAACACCATGTTCTATTAAGCATCTCCACACTTAGAATTTCATGAGAAGACTGACCATTTCTTTCCTATTGCATCTTTTCTCATCAGGAGAGGCCAGTGTCTTTAATTTGATATAAAGAATTTCAGAACCCTAAAACAATTCTCATTACTAACGTACCTATGTCTCATAATATCTATGAGATGTCAAAGTCAAATATAAATATCAACTTGCAGGTATAATCCAGCCTATGAGGTGGTAACTGTACCCATCCTGCATTAGGAAGGGCTTCCACTAAACTTGAAAAGAACAGACTTTGTTGACATTTGAATATTTAAAATTGTGCCAATACCTTACTTACTTTTAAACTAGGAAGAGAAAATATAAACACTACTTTAATTCCTTCATCCATAAGGTTTTTTTTTATCTCACAAACTGCTTCTACTTTCCTTTCTGTCGTATTGCATAAGAGTGCAAAGAAACATAAAAGTTAGAGAAAGAACACTCAGGGAATGACTTCACTATTGAAATGGCACTACTAGGTAGTGGAAAGATGTTGAAAAAAAAGAAACTGTGGCTTCACTGCAAGATTTTTAACTATAAATATTTGGACATATCTTATCCAGACCCAACAGGGCTGAAAGAAGGAACATTTTTATTTGTTCAAGCTTTCAAAGATACCGTGGAAGAAAATAAAAAATCAGTAATTATATATTAACTGTGGCAAACCATATAGGATATACGTAAACTCAGCAAATACTGACTTTTCCCATTTTTAGAGCTGAACTTGAAAGAATCCAACTGCTGTGTAAAAATACTGACGGTGGGGGGAAATGGTATGTATAATAATCAGAAGAGAAAATGGGCTCTTAAACATAATGTGAGCAAGTAGAGAAATGGGGTTATTTAGAAAGGTGTCAAACAGAGGGTGAGTGATTTTAATTAAAAAGAAAACATGGAAGAGGTACCTGTGTTAGTAGAAGGCAGGTAGAATTGGGTGGGAATGCAGTGTCAGTCTTGTCAGGTTCCTTACACATAGGTTCTATGAGGGCAGAAGTAAGGAGGAGGGCTATGTACACTTTAATGGAGTGTGTAAATCATGAAATAAAGACATCTTACACGCTATTTGTCCCTTCATAATCTATTATGTATACAAAGGGAGAAATTATACAGGTACATATACTTTTCCCCAAAGTTGTTATTTTATTATATTGTATCATAAATCTCAGTTTCTCTAAAATACCACTGGCTAGACCCAAACTTGTACCTGCCTTTGGAATGTGTTTCTTTGTTTAGTTTAGTTTTGTTTTTATATGAATGGTTTTTAGTATCTGTAATCCCTGGAAGCTCTCTGTTTTTCAGGTAAACAAACAAAAAGTACAAAATATATTAACGATATAACTGTTTCCCTCTGCAATCTGAGTATGACAGAACTTCATACTCTCAAGCTCAGATTCAGCTCAAACCAGAACTCACCAGTTAAACAATAATAATTTTGGATCACTCATTCTACTATTAAATGGAGTAGAACTTATTTTAATCTAAAAATCCTTCTCCTCTATACTTGCTAGACCATAAAAACCAAATATCATCTAAGAAAAGGACATTATTGCCATTGTCTTAAATTGATTCGTAGAAATAAAAACAATATCCTCATTCTTAAATATTAAAATAAGTAATTACCACATTAATAAGGATATTGCTGAAACAGCAAATCATATCTCAATTTTAATTCTGAATTCAATTAAGTGATATCCATACCAATGATAGAAACAACTTTCTTATGCAACAGATATATAGATATTGAATGGATTGTGTCCATAAAGTTCTAATTATTGAAATTTGTTATAATATTAACCAAATTAATTGAATATATGTTTATGAAAAGTCAATGAGTATATTCATCTGATATTTGATATAATTGTTTTCAAACTAGAAGACCAGACTTCATAACCCAAACAAAAAAACAGCAGATCCCAGACAACAGAAGCTGTATTAGGGCAGGTAAAGACAAAGAATTAACGAATTTTGGGAGGTTTATGTAAAGGTCTGCAGCTAGTTTTTGTCTCTAGAAATAGTCAAATGTGTAATTGCTTTTCTCAAAGTGTTCAGAAATCTAACTGATGAATGAAATTAAAAACATGGAGACTCTGAGGTAGAGATGGGAAAATGAAATCAGATTACAGACAGACCATCTGCCAGAAGGTGATAAATGAACAATGGGGGGAGGGGGGTTGGAAAAGCTCTGAAATTCACCAGTAGCAGCCATACAAAGAAAGAAATCCAACTTCCTTCTATGAAATTTGAAAAATGATAGCCAGGAAAGAAATAGGATTCTGGCCAGAAGAGCAGAATTCCTAACTAGGGCCTCAGAAGCTATACTGGAAGAAAGAAGAAGAATCTATCAAATTCTGACAAATGTCACCAATACTACATAATTTCTATGTAATTAGAAAAAAATCATGGTAAAATCCTCAAGAGTAGGTGCCCAAATTATTAAGACAGGGTCTTGGGCCCTCAGCAAATGCAGAAGAAACTTCAAGACTTTCTATTTTACAGGGCTGTCCTCTGAATTGAGAAAATGACGTGAGACCCCAGATTATACTGTCACAAGACTAAGGGTCCAACTCCAACTAGATATGGATAAATTCTACAAACAGAAAACAGAAGCTAGGTCATCCAACATACGCTGCGTTCAGGCCTTAATAAGATCACCTCTTTCCAGTCCTATCCCCATCAGCAGCAGGCTTGAAAAAGTTTAGTCTTACCCCATCAGCAGGCTCTGAAAAAGTTGCTAGAACTCACATAACACAGCTCTAGATCTAAGCTCACAGGGAGGAATAGTTCTCAAGTATGGTAAAGGCAAATTGTAACCACCCACTCTCTGAATCAGTTTCAATTTTGTTTACAGCTGCTCCTATTTATCATAAGCTAAATGAAAAGTAACTAAGGGAGCCTGGCGCCTCAGTTGGTGGCACATGTGACTCTTGATCTAAGGGTTGTGAGTTCAAGTGCCCCACGGGGCATGGAGCATACTTTAAAAAATAAATAAATAAAAATAAATAAATAAATAGGTAAAAATACTCTTACTTCAGATGGAGACTTCAAAAAGAACCCTTAAAAAATAAATGAAAAGTAACTACACATACACTCATACACATTACACCAAAATAAAATAAAATAAAATAATCACAGGAGATTATGGCATGCAAAAGCCAGATGAACAATTTATTTGGGGAAAAAAATAACCAAACTCAATGAAAAGAAGATATTCCCTACAAGCACATCATGCTATAAAAGAACTTAATAAGGGCATAAATTTAAAAATATAAAAGCTCAAAGCAAAGATAAAAAACCAAATGAAATAAAAAGACAAACTCCAGAGCTACAGAAACAGAGATCTCAAACACCACTTGTAAAGCAATAAATAAATTATAAACATCAAGCCACAGACATACAAAAAAGTATGAGATTTTTTTTATTTAAAAAAAAATTTAATGTTTATTTATTTTTGAAACAGACAGAGACAGAGCATGAACGGGGGAGGGTCAGAAAGAGGGAGACACAGAATCTGAAACAGGCTCCAGGCTCTGAGCTGTCAGCACAGAGCCCAAGGCGGGGCTCGAACTCACAGATCGCGAGATCATGACCTGAGTTGAAGTTGGACACTTAACTGACTGAGCCACCCAGGAGCCCCAAAAAGTATGAGATTATTAAGTGCATGTAAAGGACATGAACTAAGAGTTTAATCAAGTAGAGAGAACATGCTACGTGTAGAAGGAAAAGCTGATCCAGGACAAGAAAAGAAGTATATGTGGTGTGGCACATGCAACAAATGACACAGAAAATATGTCCAAGACATAATATTGAAGTTTTCTAAAGTAATGAAAGAACTAAAATGGCAGATTGAAAGATTTAAGATGTCCTGAAATATAAAACCTATGTGGCTTTCCAGAGAACCAAAAGGTCCAATCTATCAGAAGATAAACCAAAAGAAGATCTCAATAGAAACAATGTTAAAAAAGGATTATGCTGCCTGATGGGCACTGAATCCACCTACATGCAGAAAAAAAATAAAACTAAAACATCAGTGACATTTACGTTCTAGAAAAAGAATGCTATTCTAACATTTGACAAAGTAAAGGGAATAGTATAAATAATAAAAACACTGAAGGTCAAGTAAGGAAGTTGAAAGCAATATAAGGACTCACTTTCTTACTTTCACATAAATAAGAAGTCACATAATACTCCATAAAAATTAAATTTAGGGGTGCCTGGGTGGCTCAGTCGGTTATGCGTCTGACTCTTGGTTTCAGCTCAAGTCATGATCTCACAGTTTGTGAGTTCAAGCCCTGCATGGGGCTCCACGCAGGTAGTGCAAAGCCTGCTTGGGATTCTCTTTCTCCCTCCCTCTCTGCCCCTCCCCTGCTCACTCTGTCTCTCAAAAACAAACAAACAAAAACAAAAACAAAAAAACATTAGATTTGGAATTTTTAACATCATATTGATGCTTTTATAATCTTTTTTCTTAATTTTAAGGGGATATTTGTGAACATTTGTGGTAAAAATTATTTTCCAAACTAAAAAATCTGTTTAATTTTTCTTTGTGTTAAAACATTAGTTAATATGGCTAAACTAGAATTATTACATAACTCATTTTATGAAAATCATTGCTATCTGTGTGTATGTGTGTTGAGGAGTATACATCTTTGTCTGGGACCTGAAGCATAGCAAATTGTCTGTAATAATATTTACTTAAAGCTAATGATTTTTTTTTGAGATTATAAAATTTGTGGTGATACTTTGCTTTTTTTCTTTGTTGTTCTCTATTTTGATTCAATTTTCACATATCATTATTATACCAATAAGAAAATCATTTTCCCCTAAAATTAGTGAAGAATTAATGGCTAAGATAGTGACAAGTCACACACACACTTGGAAATATTTTGCTATTTCACAGTTTTCTTGGCTGAGACTTTGTTGAGCTAAACAATTTTATCCTAAAGAATAAAAAGCTTTTAGCCAGCTAAAAATAATGAGTTTTCAGAGAGGGAACTGGACAACAGAAGTGCAATTTTTTTTTTTTTGAGTCCAACAAAACACTTGGGGAAAGCCTTGTTGACAATAAGGGAATAATAATAAAATTTTTCATTGCATAGTGCTTTCCACCTTCAAAGTTTTCTTCAGAGAATATTTATTTCTTATAGAATACCCTGAAGATACTAGGAACAATCTTGTTTTTCATTACTGAAGAGGAGAAACGGTTACAAAAATAATGTCTGCTTCCCTCTAAATTTATGGATGATTGTTGGTTTTACAACATACTGAGTGTGGAGCAGGCAAATTAGTGATTTGAGAAAAAGATCACAATTTAAAACCTAAACAACACTTGACTTTTACATCAATGCTAGACCAATACATTTATATTTCAACCTAAATGTACATCATTCTCATGAGACTCATCATCCACCATTTGCAGAAGCATATTATGAGTTCAAATACCTACTTAGAGTGATAGAAAATTAAACTAGAAGAGTTTCTAGCTCAATTTCTCTCATTTTACAGGTGAGAAAACTGAAATCCTGAAGCTAAAGGGGCATATAATTCACCAAAATTCATTTAGCTTGAGTTCAAATTCACATCTTCTCTCAGGCCTTTGCTCTTTCTATACCACACAGAAAGATATAAGCCATCAATGCCTTCCAAAAATGGTCATTGGATCCTTAGAACAAACTTTCCTTTAGTTATACTTTTACATAAGTGACTTTTGTTTTTCCAGAAAATTGAAAGCAATAGGAAAATAACACAGAAGCAACAGTATGATTAAGAGAAAGATGATTAGAAAGCAGAAGACTAAGATTCAAAATAATTCATATGTTCTTGCACAGAATTTTTCAAAAGTCCTAATTAGAAATACAAAGTCCTCATTTTACCTCATGTCGAGGAAGACTGCTGTAAAATAATTATAACCCAAACCAAAGGATTTTATCATGATTACACATAAATGCATAGCTTACAGTCAGTGTTCCATTTAACTTTCATCAAGAAGTGGCAAAAAAAATAACTAAAAAATGAAGCCCACCAAAAAACATCTATAATCTAACCAAAGACAAATTATACTGTTTTGTCCAGATTTTTTAAAAAAATAGAAACCTTTATAAATGCATAGTAAAATAACAAAGGCATAGGAGACATATAATTTAGACTTTGGACAGCTAACCTTAGGACCCCAGGTATTCTGTGCTGCTAGCTAAAGACTCAGTACCAAATATGGGCATTTTTATAGAGTATAAGCCCAGAAGGTACAGCCAATAACCAAAAGGTAGGCACAGGGCAGAAGGAGCCAGAGGAACATGAGCTACTTTCACAAGGACCCACATATGTGGGTGATGATTTGTGCATGATACCAAACTGAAGTGGGTAGAGGCATGAATAAATGACAACCCACATAGAAAAAGGGAATTCATGAGAAAGAAGCCTGGCACTTGGAAACTGAGGGTAGGACCAAAACACATGTACTAATGTACTAGTTGCAGAAAAAACAAAACCAAACTCTTAATTTTTCCCTGTTTCAAGACATAAATCTGAAATGGGGCTAAAATAGTAGAAAAGGATTATTAAATCCAGGATAAAGGGTATGGAGACAGGAGCCAACAAAGACATTGTACCTAATTTGATGTCTGGCACCAGGTCAATAATCTATATTGATTTGTTGACTTTAATTGATATAAGACAACATTTGGCATGGTCTGTTCCTTGCAAAATAGTATACATAGCAACCTCTAAAGAGAACAAAACTGTAGGTGGAAAAAGAAGAGGGTGATAAAGATTTTCCTCTTTCATATCCTAGGAACTGACTCTCTTCAATTTAAATTTCTGAAAGCTCGTTAGCTAACCTCACTAATAAAATATCTGTACCCAAGCAATGGAGAGTTCTAAACTTTACAATGTCACTGACAGCAAAAGATAAGCAATGCTACAATGCAATCCAACAAGAATCCATCATTTCTTTAAGATAATCTTTTCCCTACATTTTTGTTAAATATCCAAAAGTGGAATTCAATGACATCTTCAGAGGCTGCCAAGAGTAAGTCTCTTACTTTGCTAATTAGGTACATCAAAAGCAAATGCAAAAAAGCTAGATGTACCTCTACAGTTTCACAATACACTATATACTTCTCAGTTTATATTTACACATTTATAGACTGAATATTCAGAATGATTTGGTTAAATTGGCATCAATGCCAAAATCAACCCTTCTGACATCTTCTGTCTTTAAAAGACACTATGTTAATGTACCTTTCTGTGACCATAAAAGCAGTAAGGATAATAAACAAAAAGACATCATTTGAAAGCAACAGATGCTACTTTACAGTAAAAAAAAAAAAAAGACTTTAAAGGATACTGTGAGTACTAGGAAAGAGATTTTTGTCATTTATACTTTATTAAAAATACAATTTCACTCATTATAAAATAAGAATTATCAATACTGTTATTCTGTCAAGCCTATAGCCAGAGACCAACAAGATTTATCCAGATTGTGCATCTCACCGACCTTGTGCTATTTCCCTCTGCTCAGATTTGGGCCTTTGTAACATGTGGAAAACCAGAGAAACTGACATTCAGGCAAATGTTTTAATGGTTTTAAAAGTTCACATGGTGGCAAACATTTAAATCTATAATTAATGTGAAGTTTTAGGAATTTCAATCTTTCAGTTACCATAGTTCATCATATAACCAACTGAGGCAAATTTGAGATTAATACAGGGGTAATAGCACTGGCTTTGGAATCAGAGACTTGAAATGGAATCCTCACCCTGCCTCTTATTAGTAACTTGAGATAATCATTCAACCTCTCTAAATCTGTTTCTACTTCTATAAAAAAAAATAAGAACAATATTATTAGTTATCTTTTGGAATGTCGTGAAGATTAAGTCACATCATATATGTAAAGAACTGAGCATTGCTTGGTGCAGAATAGCTATTCATTGTTCTAGAATCTTTGTTACTCTTAGAAATAGGATAGCGCATAGGAAGCTTTCAGACAAGTGTTGGAGATGTGATTCTGATCATTAGCATTTAGCAGTTAACAATGCCAGCCACTGCTAGTTGGCAGACAAGTACTGACCTTCACCAGAAAGTCCCTGTGATTGGCCGAATGTTAGCTCCCAACACTACCCACACATAAGCTAGTGGGAAAGCCTCCCTCTAATAAATGTCACTAGTGTTTCTAACGTGCCCATGAAGTATTGAAAGAGAAATTCAGAGGGCTCTTCCATTTCTAAGCAAAATTATTGGATTTGATTCAAACAAATAGTCTGCCCATTCCCAAACTGTTTGAAGCAATCCCCAGACCACAGAGCAAAATGTTTTTTGTTTGTTTTAATTAGGAGTGTCTTTTTGATGCTGTGTCATCTAGCAGCAGGGGCCTAAGGAATACTTCCCTTGCTAGTCATTAAAGCTGAGACCTACGAAGCATTCACAAAGCTGAGACTCCCACTTTGAACAACCATCAATCTCTAAATTTAATAAACTTTGTAGCCAGAGCTTCCACTGCCAGTATAACGGGTGACCAGTATACACTAAATGAACCATGGTTCTTTGTCTAGCAACATATTGATTCTGATAGATGGCAAAGGCCAACACAGAAGAGACCCTTAGGGGAGTTGTTGAGAAGTTAGCAGTATTGCCTATTAAATTTAACACCATCCATCTACACATACGCTGCGAAAGGTCTGAAAAATCACGTTATTCTTCTCACATGTCCATTCCTGTCTACGCATTCGTTTTAATGTAGGAGGTCTTCAGGGATCTCAATGTCCGGTTCTTTTTAACATTTTATGTGCCACATAGACTAAATGGAGTACAAGGAAGAATGATTCTTCCTTTCTGTGTCCTAAAGGAGAATGCAAAAAACATTTATTCCTATCAGCCCTTATGTGGTACTGAATTTGAATTGGAAATGAGAATTATTTTCTATCTCCTTATTTACTTCCTTGAATGCAATGTGAAGTAGAAAGAAAGGGCACTAGAAGCCAAATAAGTGATTTGCCAACAGACAGAAATTACCCACTTGCATCACACTTGAACTATTAGTATAATTTACTTCTTGCCATTTCAGTGCCATTTTTACCCTACAGTGTGACGATTGAAAAGAATCATCATCCAGGCACCAAGCTGTCATGAACCAGGAGTAATAATTCCTCAAAGAAAGTGCAAAATTATTTAACTCTGCTAACCCTTGCACACTAGCATAAGTATCTTTCCAGTCACTTTGAGTAGAATCTGCCATGATACTCAGTCCCCTTGAGCATTAACAGGAATGCAGCATGAGCAGGTAGGAGGCCCATCCACGTCTTCCACTCCCAGCCCACTCACTCACCAGCCAGGCCATGGTGAACCATGACTCCCCCTGAGTATAGCTGCTGTTCTTTACTGCTCCTGTGGAAAGGAAAGTGAAACATCCTTTCCAGAAAATCCACTGCAGCTGCAGCTTTTGGTAGAGGATACTGAGAAAGGCTTTCTCCTGCCTGGAGACAGAGTTGAGGGGTGGGGAATGCTTGAAAGGAGACTAAATGGGTTGAGGGCATTTTTTCAACATGTGGGTTTCAACATGTTCATTTCACTTCAAAAGAGGATGGTTAGTAATATACAAGGAGGGGAAGGAAACAATGCAAATACAGTGTTTTGTATATGCTAGTAGTACCTGCTGGTTTATGATCACCACAGGTAGTATGAACTTCTACAGGTAAGATATAACCTGAGCCGATTTTTGAGGAAATACCAACACAGATGGAACCTGATTTTGAAATAAAAGGTGGAAAAAAAGAATTAAATCCTCCAAATGCAAACATTTTCCAAGTTTTCAATGACTATTTTATATGACTACATAAAGAATATTTCTTCAATAAAACTTTATTTTTATCAAGCTTTTAAGGAACCACTAGACTAAGTCTTCTTGAAATAATCTGAGATGTGAACAAAAATGTATTCAAAACAAGTGCTAACTTCAGATCAAATTTATAATAGTAAAAAACACGAAACCTTTTAATGTCCAAAGCACTGCTAATTAAGAAAATTATGTATTCCAATATAAGAGGATATGTATACATTAAAACTGTTGTTCACAAAGTTTTTATTTACATGGGGAAATACCCATAACATAAAGGTAAATAGAAAAAGTGATGTGAAATAGAAAAAAGAACATATTTGACGAATCTGCCAGAGAAGGTGGGGGTATTTGTTTTTCTTCTCTCCTGGGAGAAATGGGGTTGAGGAGACAAGGGAGGAAGGAGAGTAGGAGAGATAACCAAATAACATGAGGAAATCACGCAAGATCTTTAAAGAATAAGAATTCCCAATATTCAATTTTAAAACTGCATTTGCCAAAGTAAACTCTTTTTGACCCTCTAAGACCCCCACTTGGTGTATGTTACAAGCAAAGTCTTTGTGAGAGAAGGGTATTTGGGAGGAATTCAAAGACAGATGCTGATTTCATCTTTGGGTACATGCTTGGATAGATATAGAGAACTTCAAATGAGAATTTGCTAGGGACAGTAAGCTGGTGCCTGAAGTGGCCGCAAGGTTTGTGAAGGGCTCCAGGCTTGAAAAAGAGCATGTGACCAAGGTCCTATAGTGAGCAAGTGGCAGAGCAACATCTACACTTTTAAAACAATGGTTGCCTTTTTTTTCTACTCCCTTGCCCATCAGTGGGCTTTCCAAATCATTCTCTAATGGAAATAGTTACTTTGACAATTAGGAAAAATAGCAGCCCATCACTGTAAGGAAGATATTTTAGTACCTACATGGTTTAGTACCATGCAGAAGCTGTCCAATGGCACTTGGGAAACAACCAGGCCTATAGTTCAAGTGGTGGATAACATATCATTTGGTTGGAAAGGGAGCCCAAAAGTGGTCAAGCAAAGAAAAAACAATTTAGACCCCAGGAAAGAAAAGTAGGCATCATAGAAATCAAACAAAACATGCTGGGTATTTTAAAGGAAAGCAGCAATATCTTGGAAAGCTAGAGTCGTTTGGTAATAACAATCATGGGGCGTTGACTGAGAAAGGCCCTGTGATAATTGCTCTGTGTGTATTAGTTCATTTAAATTCATTGGTTTAACAAATGTATGAGGTAAATGATATGGTTATCACCAACTTAAATATGAGAAAACCAAGGCACAGAGTGATTAAATAACCTAGCCAATATTACTCAGATAGTAAGTGATATTGCCAGGATTTCAACCCAGATAGTCCAACTCCAGATTTCCAAAAAATAACAATAATAAGGGCTTACTATGTGCCCTGCACTGTGTTAGGGGCTCTTGCATGAATTACCTATATAATCTACACATCAACCTCTTGAAATAGGTACTACTGTTACCTATATTTATAAATAGTAAAACCATCTCATCCAGGCTTATGGGGAAATGTAGCTCGTTGGTTCATACTTTACCATAACTTATGCCAAAATCTTTTTATTCTCTTATTTAAACATAAGCTTTTAATCCCATGGGCAAAAAGCAAACTAACATTATAAATATGTTGATTATTTATACAATCATGCATTTATTCCTTCAGATGACATTGTATAATAACCAGATGTTAGTGTTTTCCATGACAAAACATGAAAGTCACTTTTAGGCAGGAAATGCGTTTCAGTATATCAACCTTGGCTTACATACACCTGCATCATTTTTGTGAACTACCTATGTGTTTGTGATTCATGGTTGTATCAGCAGTTAAGGCTCAAGCGATCTCAAATGATTTAATATTAGTTGACATAAGATATGATTAAAGTTTGGTAGAGTTGTTGAAGGTAATATGAGGAGAATGGAAAATAAAAAGGAAAAAACAGAGAAGAGAGAACATTTTAACAAATGTTTTCCAGGCAAAAGTCTGAGCTCTTGAGAATACCTGAAGATTGGCTATGCCACTGTACTTTGTTTCAGATGGCTATAGCACCCTCTGGTGAATAGCACATGTATTTCACAATTTTCTCCAAAATAATATAAATAATAACATAGAGTGGCTTTTAGAAGTAGCTCTCTGTTTTTTGTTTGTTTCTTTTTGTAAGGAAGAATATGCCCAAATTGATTCACTTCATCTCAGAAGCTTTTCTAACACCAAAGTGAGCGTTATATAACATGTAAATTCTACATATAGAAACAAATAAGAAAAAGGGGGACCTGGGTATTTTGAATTAACCAATTTAGTTGTGAAGCATGATAGTTTAGAAGAAGCAGAAGCCTGTGAATTTTATATATAATGTATACCACTAATTTTTTTCTTCCTTTTTATGTTTAAATTTAAAAATGTCACTGAGCTGAAGCACATAAACATAACCATACATCTTTGCTTCCCTACTTCTTTTAGGTCTCTACTCATGTGTCACTTTCTCAGTGATATTTTTACTAATCATCTTACTTATATTCACAGCCCTCAACACCCTATACTCTCTAAGCCCTTCTCTGCTTCATTTTCCACCAGTTAGGATGGCCAAATAAATTTTTGTCCAAACCAAGACATTTTTGAGAGTGAAAAGGGATGTGTGAGTATTTAAACTGGGACAAACAGGCAATGGGAACACTGTGGCAAGGTCATCTCACTCATAACACCTATCATATTCTAATGTACTACACATTTTACTTTTTATTTATTTTTCTTTTCCCAATAAAATGAAAGCTTCACAATGAGCAGGAGTTTTGCTTGTTTTTTTTTTTCCTCATGGCTATAACCCCAGTGAGTTCCATACTATTGGTTGAATAAATGAACATGTTTACCTGCTGTGATTATTCAACGTGGCTGCAAATTCTTTCACTCTCCTCATTGACAGGTGACACTTATTTCCCCTTTCTTTGAATCTAGGCTGGCTCTCTGACCACCTCAACCAATAGAATGTAGCAGAAATTTGCCATGACAATTCCAGGCCCAGGCTTTAAGAAGACCGGTAGTTTTTATTTTCTGATTCTGAGAACTCTTGTTCTTGGCATGCTTTCTCTTGCAACCCAGCCACCAGGCTGTGAAGAGTCCAGACTACTCTGGTAGACCAGCCCAGCTGAGTTTCCAGCTGACAGCTAGGTTGAATGACCAGTTTTCAGTGAGCCATCTTGTCTGTTCCAGCTCATTTGAATCCTCAGGTGACTACAGTCCCAACCATCATCATATGGAATAGAAGAACTGCCCAGGTAAGTCCCAGAGAAATAATGAAATAGTTGCTGTTAAGTCACCAGGTTCTGGTGGTTTTGGCAGCAATAGGTAATTGTAACATCTGCTTTATCTATGGTAGGCACTGTAAGGACACAAAGTGAGTAGGAAAAGATCAGTCTTAAGGGACTATGAGTTTAAAGGGAGAAAAAAAAAATCATTCCCATGAATAATGTTTTCTTGTAAGGTCATTACTGCTAGAAAAAAGCCAAAAGTAATTTAGGAGTCTATAGGAAGGATGCATTCAACAAGAATTTGGGAAGTAAAGACAACTACATTAAGTTGGTGGAGAACAAGGAACACATCACTAGACAGAATTTGGCAATTAGAGTCAGAGGGGCAGAGTTACTGGAGGAACCAAAGCTAACAGCACAAGCACAAAGGTAAAGAAAGAAGCATGAATAACTATTCACCTAACAACAAGAAGCTTGGTTTGACCAGGGTGTGGGCTTTATGAAGAGAAAGGAAAGCCAGAAAGGAGGATTAGAAATATGTCATGTAGTCCCAAAAGTTGTGCTAGTACTTGGATTTCTTTCATGGTCAGAAGTAAGTCAGATGGATTTTATTTTTAACATCCACTGAGTTTTCCATCAGTGATTATAGACATTATGTGTAATCACTGTAAGTGGAAACTTTTTAAAATATGAGAAAATAAAATCATTTTAAATTCCTCTTCCCAGAGTTAATCACTGTTAATCTTTTCTTCTTACATTTCCTCGACAGAAACATGATTACAACTGGAATGCGGAAGTTTGTATCCTCACTCTTTCGCTAAAATTTATTTCATAACTATCCACTAATTAAGGATCCTCTGAAGACAGTTTTAATTATGACATAAAATTTATCATATGAAAACACAAAAATTTCGTTAATAAATATCTTGCTAGTAAATATTTACATTGTTTCCAAACTTAGATATAGCTATTATGAAAAGGAACACCAGTTGTGCCTTTACCCAAATATACTTGGGATAGCGCCATTGACCTCTACTGAAGGATTCTATAAAAAAAATAGTCTTATAAAATATTGTCATAAATACTGAATGTGCCCCACTCTGCAAATTCATATGTTAAAGTTCTAACTCCCAGTGTGGATATATTCGAAGATAGAGCCTGTAAGGAGGTGATAAGGGTTATATGAGGTCTAAGGGCAAGACTCTACTCCAGTAGGGCTGGTGCCCCTATAAAAAGAGGAAGAGTTACCAGGGTGCTCTTTCTCTCTGCCACAAGACAAGGCAGACCTCTGCAAGCCAAAAAGAGAAACCTCATCAGGAACCAAACTGGCCAGTGCTTTATCTTGGACTTCCTAGTGAGGGCTGGGAAGAAATTGTAAGAAATACTGTTGTTTAAGCCACCCAGTATGTGGTACTTTATTATGGTAGTCAAAGCAGACTAATATAGTTTCCATAAAGATTTGGCTGAGAACATTGTTAATTACATTGTAAAGTTCATGTTAATGAAAAAAATTTCATTTTGCAATGAGAAAATAATTTTATTATCTCATGGACATCAAATTGAATACGAATCTTTATGTTCAATTTGCTTCGCTTGCTTGAAATCTTCTAGGCAAATATGTGGCTCTTTTTTCTTTGTCCCAATTTCCTCATTTCTTATTTCATATTTAATTAGAGCATATGTATCTTTATAAATAACATTAATCCTTTTTTGAAACAGGCAGTTTGCAAATAAATAAATGAAAAGATGAAATTAAATGAACATTATTTTAGCCACTTAAGAATAATTAAATACAACAGAGTAGTGTTATGATGGAGCTAAGCATTATACAACTGTTAAACCAGAATCGTTATATGAATTGATTGACAAATATCACTATTATTTACATATAAATGATATAGTGGAACAGTAACAGAAATCATGGAAATTGCACATTCGGTCAGAGGCAAAGCTAAAGAAATATACTTCCCAAATCATAGCCAGACAAAGAAATGAGATTTTAAAATTCCTTGAATAGAGAAAGTTTAATAATTTAAGGAAAGGCAAGTGTTGCCTTCATCATTTTCATTAGGAGAGAAGACTCGGAGGCTGGGAGGATAATAACAATAGGACTCTAAGAATATCCAAGCTAAATAAAGTAGATGATATAAATATTTTGCAATTCGATCTTATTGTAAAAAATACAATCTTCATTGTATTTTCAATGTGATCAACACAATGTGCCTTAATGTTGAATGAAAATTTAATTTTTTCACATCTCCAAAATAGCATCATACTAATAATATGCAACCATATGGATCACATGGCTTCCTAAAGGTACAAAACAGTTTTCTCTGACAGCAATACTAAGTTTTAAGAGGTTCAGTTAGGCATACAATGTATGTGGTAGTTTGATCTGAGCTTTGAGGAAGGTTTTAGGGCTAAGTGAATGATTGCAGAGTGGGAATATTTTGGCAGTAGCTGAACAGTACTATGAGATTTTCAGCCAGTGAAAGTTAAATGCAAAATCTGTTCAGATATCTTATGTAATAAAAAAAAAAGGAAGGGGTGAAGTCTTTAAAGGGATGTAGTTCTTTATATTTTGAAGGGAAATGTGTAAAATATACAAAGTGTCATTTTGTAAGAGGTAAGATCCTCAATCCAACCAATACTTCTAATTAGGATACTTGGGGTTTTTTTCCTAAAAAAATCTAGTGAAAAATTAACTAGAGACATTGAAAGTGTATTTATGATAACTATGGCTGAAATTAGTGAAGCAAGAGAAAGAACAGGCTAGACAATATATCAAATGGCATTTCCTATCAGATTTATGTGGTGCAGTATATAGAACATGGCTTTGAGGACCAAATGACCTGGCTCAAAACATTATTTCTATGATCCGTTGAAATATGGAAACCCAGTCTATATACATTCATTTTCTTTCTTTTTACATTTATTTATTTTTGATAGAGCGAGACAGAGCACAAGTGGGGGAGGGGCAGAGAGAGGAGACACAGAATCAGAAGCAGGCTCCAGGCTCCGAGCTGTCAGCACAGAGCCTGTCGCCGGACTCGAACTCACAAACCGCGAGATCACGACCTGAAACCTAAATGGGAAGCTCAACCGACTGAGCCACTCAGGTGCCCCAAATATACATTCACTGTCTAATCTTCAACATTAGCCCGTGTTATGAATGAAGAGACTGAGACAGAGGATATTAATTTGTATGAGATAACAAAGCACGTGAGTGAATCAGAATTCTGATACAGGTTACTCTAAAGTCTGTATTCTTTCTGCTTCATGAAAATGAAGTGGAATAGTTGCAAGAACTGTGAAGGACCTCAGATTTTAGCCTATCATACTTTCATAAGTGTTAGCAGAAGACATGAAATTCCTGGGTCAGAGACAAAGGGCTTTATTACTCATAGCACAGAAGCAGCATGAGCTTCATATTTAAATCTCTTCTCCCCCCAACTAGTAAACCCCATGGGGCAGTAGGAAGGCCCCAGTGGGCTGAGCACACAGTGGGTTTGGTCACATTTTATAAAGCCTGAGTTTAGGAAACCCCTCAATCTTTAAAGAGTAAAGCTAACTAACATTGTCATTCTTTGTCCAAGAGGGAGATAATACTTTCACTGTCCTGGTCAGGAATAAAATCTGCCCTTTACCTCTATAGGGGGTATGGAGACCAAGACTGTATGATATACAAACATCCTTTAAAACATAGCCAGGGGCAAAAGCTGCCACAAGTCATAGAAAAAAAGCCATGAAGAATTTTCACCCACACTTCAAACAGTATCTAAGGAAACATCTAAGTGAAGTAGATTGTGAGGTCCATCAGGCAGTCTGACAAAGGCCCAGAGAGGTGTGATCAAGTTGTGTGTGGTTCATGTTCACATATATTAATATCTAAATGTGATTCAAATTCAGGTCCTTTAGGCCTGGGGTCTATGCCATCAGCTCATTCACAAAGGGACACAAGGCAGAGATGGTTGTGAGCAAGGAAAAGACATGTATCTTGGTGACAGAAATTAGTAAAATCAAGTAAGATATACGGGCTTCAGACACGGACACTATGCTTAAGGCAGAAATTCATCCTACACAGGAAAATCTAAGCAGAAAATCAGTTGTATAAATTAAGTCCATCTGTAAGGACAAGCTCCATTCAATTTACTGAGCACTCAGGAAGTTAGTATCTCACTCCAGGGCAGGGGCAATTTGTTTTCTGACCAGAATAATAAAGATAATGTCTCCCTCTGGGGCAAATATTGTGCAGTTTAGCTTGATACACGGATAATAGCTAGAATAATTCTAGACTTGGTGGACTTAAAAGCTTTAATACTCTTCTCACCTAGATAACAATTGGCTTGCTAGCTGGGCAGGGCTGTGCTTGTTGATAAAAGCACTTCCAGGGAATAGAGATCCGGGGAGGCAGAAATTGACAGAGAGAAGAGATAAAGAGCAAAGTTGGAGGTCACTTTTTCCAAAAGAAAATGACCAAGTGAAATGTCAACAGAAAAAAAAAATACACATGCCTTTCTACACAAGCTAAACTACAGCAATCTTTGCCCAGGAATTAGAAGTGAAATGTCAAGCCAATTCAGAGCAAGAGCCTACCTGATAGCAGAGCCAAAGAATCAGAATTAGAATTTGCAGAGAAAATGTTCTCTCCTAGTGATTTAAAGAAAACATTATTGAGAGCTCAGTTAAATTAGGTCCAAACTGGTTTGAAATCCAACATATTACTTTTTTCATGTAATCCCTAGTCACTAGGTAACTAAACACTTGCAAGGTTTTAGGAATGCTCCTTTAAGCACTGCATTGGGAGAATATGATCTTTTTGCATAGTTTTCACTCTGGTAAGCAGTCTCAGAGTCCGTTATATTTGAATCCTGCATTCATTTCTTATAAAAAGGTAATATCATCTCCTGTATTATATTTCAGTCATTTCCATAATAAAAGTTATAGTTAATGCTGATAATATCACTAATTAAAAGAAAGTCATATATATATATATATATATATATATATATATATATATATATATAAAATATCTAAGAATAACTGAGAATAAGCTAAGGGACATAATTTTTATCTATCTACTTAAGAATCATTGTATTCTCTTGGTTTAATTTAAAGTTTTGATCATAATAAACTTTTCCTAGGTCTGAGAGAGCAAGAGCAATAATCATTTATCTTCAAACTTTCTGTGGAACAAAGAATAATTCTCATTTAACTTTAAAAAATTGATAAAGGAAATGACAAAAGATAATTTTTTATTCAAGTAACTTTAACTTCTTCAGTATAATGATCATGCTTGCATAGAAAAACATTTATTAAAAATGTAAAATGATGAGAAATCTGGTTCATTTTCTCAGTTACGATTTATTGCCTAAAAACTGAAAATATTTTAATTAAATATATTAACATAGTTTGGAAAGGAATCTAAAACTTAAACATATTTCGTTTCCAAAATTTCAGTGGAATTAAAAATATTTCTTACAAAATATAATGTATAGTGTACAACATGATGACTATAGTTAATAACATTGCAGTTAATAGATCATATGTCATCTACAATAATGTAGTTAATGTTATATACTTGAAAGTTGCTGAGAGTAGGCCTTAAGCATTCTCACCAGAAAAAAAAAAATTACTTATCTGTGTGAGATGATGGTGTGTTATCTTGGTCTTCATAACCACTCTACAATGTGTGTGTGTGTGTGTGTGTGTGTGTGTGTGTGTGTGTGTGTGTAAAAATCATCACATTGTACACTCTAAATGTATACAATTAATTATATTTGTCAATTATTCCTTAATAAAGTTCGGGGGGGGGGGGAATTCTGTAATTCGTAAAAGTAATGTGATCTTGGGTGCCTGAGTGGTTCGATAGGTTAAGCATCTGACTTAAGCTCACGTCATGATCTCATGGTTTGTGAGCATGAGCCCCGCTTCAGGTCAGCACAAGTCCTGCTTCGGATGAGGCCCGCTTCTCTCTCTCTTTCTCTCTCTCTCTGCCCCTCATGGGATTCTCTCTCTCTCTCTGCCCTCACTCATTTGCACCCTCTCTCTCTCAATTAAAAAAAAAAAAAGTAATGTGATCTTTATTTTCAAGATTGGTTTTTTAAAAAATCTTTATAGATGAAAAAGTATTTTATAATTTCAGTATTATATTTATTATTTATTCTTAACTGAAGTGAGAAAGTTAAGTGAGGGATACAGAAGCCAAGCAAGTCTACCGAAAATATTAATATGCTACATTTTCAGTTTAGCACAATTTAAGTTATGAATTTATGGTGCCAAGAATGTAATGAGATTACCTGAGAAAATTAACTCAGGTCAAAGAAAAATATATTTAATGATCTATAAGAAAGAGAATTTCTCTGCAAGTATGGAGAGGTCCTTCAGTCTAAGCCAAATGTTCTAAACCATCAAATCTCAAAATGCTGGAAGTGTTGGACCTAGAAGTTATTACTGCTCTTCCAAATTGTGAGAACATAAACATGTCAAGGGGAGACAAGTGCTTGTGGGTCTCTGAGTTAGAACATTAGGATACAACAGCCCAAGTTGTAGATATATGATTCCTGGGCTTGACTTCTCCTAGCTGAAAAGATTAGAAAGGTAGGAGGGAAAAAAGAAAGAAAGGAAAACCTCAAACTCAAACTTACTACTTTATTGTTAATAAACATGGGTAATTAGATTTTAGCTATAAAACTAACAAGTGCTTAACTCACTACCTCCTCTGACAAACTAAAAGCTACCTTGAGCAGGTAACCACGAATTTTTAGTATTTTTAAAAATTATTAAACAATTTCATCTACCAATTTAATAAAGAAAGGATTTATGCTCAATATAGAAGAATAAAGTTATACAGCATGTTACAAAGGAAGCTAGGCTTTACTTTTTAAAATCTTCATATGAAAATATCCTATCTATCCAATACTCTAAAATTATAGGTAGAAAACCAGAACAAGGGAAGGACTATTTTTAAATGAATTTTACTGAACAGAAGGTCTTCAATTATAGAAAAAAAATAAACTCCAATTCTAATCTCAAAAATAGATTAAAAGCAGTATGTTTGAAGCTGACATAATTCACAAAAAGAAAACACCTTTTACCCTGGACAGCAGTAAGAAGGGAGAGCTGTGGCCAATCCCTGCCACTGACCCTGAGCTGAAGCTGGGTGCTTCACCACCTTGCAACGCTTTTCAACCGCTCTGCTGAAACCAAGCTAGTTACCTCTGAGGACCCTAACCTGGAATGACTGACTTCAGAGTTAGGATATTTCAGGATATCAATTCTGTCCATGCATCTTACCTCTCATTCTTTGTTACTGCCTTTTCCTGAATTTGGACTTTTTCTCCTTCACTTTCATCACCTAACTACCTTATGCTTTCTTCACAACTTCTGCACAATCAATTGCCTCTTTCCACACTGTTCTCTTCTTGCAACACAAATTCATGCCCAGGGCCTTCTGGAATCTCCATTCCACAGCAAACACTCATCATCCCCTTCTGAAAGTGCTTTCTCTACTGTTATAAACTAACCTGCCTCTCCCACATTGCCCCTGCCTCCAGTCTCCCCACCATCTTCTAACCTATGCAACAACTCATTGTCCCTTTTAGTCTCGTTTCTCCCCTTGCCGCTATCATCTCCTGACCTCTGAGTAACTCCTCCAATTCTTTGGGGATTTCCTATTTGACTCAGGGTCTTGTCTCCTCTCCCAAGTGCTTTTGTCATCTTGAGTCATCTAGACAGATGATCTATCCCACATGGTAGCATGATTTCCGAACCTTTTTAGTGTCGGCTACCTTCAACCTACTCTCTGTATCAATCACCCCCTCCCAGAGCAAGTTCTTGTCACCCAAGGAATTGGCCCATGTTTGTTTTCTTTCATGCAAACTTTTCTACTTCAACCATTATTTCCTTTCCTTTCCATATCTCATGCCCTTACTGACAACATCTCTTCTGCCACAAAGAAGGATAAAGGCCCTTGAATTATCCATTTCCTTCCAACCTATTGATCCCTTTCTACCCACTTTTCATCCCCAAGAGCCCATGGTTTGTCACCAGAACCACGCTAGCCAGCATCTCCAAGTCCCTAGTACCCACATAATTCCACTGAAACTAACCAGGAAAAACTCTAACCTGGAGGAATACCACAAACCCATCTTGTCTGTTCCTATACCTTGGGTGACTAGACTCTGCTAGAGAGAAATCACATGACTCTAAAGCTTGGATCTACCATAAATTCTCATTTCCAACCCCAGCTAAGCTCTTAGCACTGCCTAGCAATCCTGCTATGACTTCCCCATCAGTTATTCATAGTTCACTTATTCTTAATATAGCTCATTCATACTTCTTCCAAATCTAGATGCAATTTGTTAATTAAGGGACATTTCTGCCACAACTAATGTCAAAAATACAGTTGATATGTCATTTTCGCCAGGTTTCGAGGGGGACAGAGATAGAAAGTTAACCAAATGTTAATTTTCCCTACATAAAACTGAAGGTTTGGTTAACCCTGTAGCCATACAAAAGTTTCATGTTTTATTGATATAGTTCTGCTTCCATATCTATTTTCCACACTAATCAGTAATTTCTTTGAAAAAGGAACTGAATCTTATTTGTATGTATAGTTCTGTAGATAGCTCAATAACTACTGCAGTCTAAAAATATTTGGAGAGCAGTGAAAGAGCTCTCTTACACTCTCTATGAGCCTAAAATTAATCTATGACTGAAAGTACAGTTTACTTTTCATAATCAGAAAATACTGGTACATAAGATGAAATTATGATCTGAATACCACACTATAATTAAGGAATCAAGAAAGTATGAGATATACTTTAGTAATATTTTCTTCAAATATGCTTTAATATTTTGAAACTTTTAGTATTTGAATAGGTAATTCTGTTTAAAAATACATTAAGTATCTGTGATAGACTGATAATGGTTCCCAAAGATATTTCCATGGTCTAATTCCTAGAACCTGTGTATGTTACCTTATATGGCAAAATACATGATTCAGGTAAGGATCCTGAGAACAGAAACTTATCCTATATTATCCATGTGGGCCATAACTGTAATCACATGTATCCTTATTAGGGAAAAGTAGATGGAGTTTTGAAACAGAAATAAGAGAAGGCAATGTAAAGATGATGGTGAAGATCGAGTGATGTGGCTACAAATCAAAGAATGCCAAAGACTGTTGGCAGGCACCCAGTAGCTAGAAGAGGCATGGAACAGATTCACCCCCAGAGTCTCAGAGGAGACTGTAGCTCTACTAACCCCTCAATTACAGGTTTCTGGAACTGAAACCATGAGAAAATAAATTTCTATCATTTTAAGCCACCCAGTTTTTGGCAATTTGTTTCAACACCCATAGGAAACAAATATAACATTGCCATGTGTCAGGCACCATATGCGTCTCTAAAGACATGAAGATTAAGAAAATAAAAGTACAGAGAGGCATGGTCCCTGACCACTATTAGTTCTCAATGTAGTGAAGGAGACATAAACATTTTTTAAAAATCACCATACAGTATGGTTTCTATGTTGGAAATATGCACTGGGGCTAAAGAAACACAGAGAAGATATCTACTAAACTAATGTGGAATTGTAACCCCATGGAATGGCATTTGGGAATCAAACAGTTAAAAGAGCATGGTAGGTTTAGAGAATGGCAAGTAAACTGAGGTGGATCATCTGTGGATGGAGATGAAACTGGAATGGTAGATTATAAAGCAATATATTGTTCTTTAGACAGACAATGGGAAGTCACTGAAGGTTTTCAGCAAGAGATCAAGGGGCCCTGATTTCTGTTTTCAAAAGATAACTCTGAGGCATTTATGTGGAAAATTCGCTTACGTAGAATAACTCACTCCCCAGATGATGCCCAAAAAATGAAGTGTTACCTAACTAAATTTGTTCCAATAGCAGGCAATGAATTTTCATTTGTTTTGGCAACACAGTCGCAAGCTAGTATGCTTAAATTCAACTACTAGACAGGTCATTAACTTTTCTTTACTCAGCCAAAACAGAATTTTCAGTACCTTCCATTTCCAAAAGACTAGATAGATATAGAACCTCAACTTATCACATGGAGGATTATTTAAAAGTACCCAAATAGGTTTTTTAAGGCAAGAATCTGGGAAATATACCCTCCCAGAAAAGATTTCTTATAACCTTATTTTTCCCCTTCTAAATACTGAGTAATTTTCTCCAAAGGCTATTGAGTGGAGAATAAATTCATTACGGCATTATGGGTAAGAAATTATTAACCTAATTGAGTACATGACTTATTCCTCAAGAAAAAAAAATCCCTAGGAAAGAAAGCTGTTAAAGACTTCTTAAGGGATAATAAATGCTGGTCTTTAAAAAATACAGGAAGTAATATAAACAAGCTGCTTCTGTTAAGCAGTGGTCAAGCTGTACCAACAACAATCTTACAGTTCTCATTGTGGAAGGAAAGAAAAGAAAAAACTACTTCCTAAAGTAGCCACAACTGAGTGAATAGAAGTTAGAGATAAAAATCTACATTTTGTGGGTTTAACAAATAATGCAGAAATGCCAGACCAAATACACATTTTAAAACAGTTCTGTTCATCCAACTTAGAGGTATTTGTTACTTAATGAGCCCACTTTTTAGGGCTTCAGTGCCCAAGCCAAGCATTGACCATTGACCAAGAATTACAAAAGCAATGGTCTTGAATTTTCACCATTAACAGCAATCCACAAAATCTAGGAGACCATGACCCAAGTTATATTCAAAGACAAACATTTTTATTTCCAATGATCAAATCAAACCATAGATCTCTGGTTCACTTTTATCCTAGATCAATACAGCCCAAAGAAAAGGAAGGGGGCAGTAAATAACTGAGAGCATGGGTAATGAACATAGCCAAACAAGACTTATTTTTGCTGGAATATTCTAGATTCACCAATTAATTGCTAACCCTGAATTTCATGTTTTTCTTTTCTGACCCTAATAAGTCTTTCTTCTCTTTTTTTTTTAACTGACCCTGATTATACATATGGGAAATTCAGTGAATGGAAAAGAAAATAAAATAATCATTAATGAACATATCACTATATTTTGTACTAGTGATAAAATCTACTTTAAAATTCATGATTCTCAATGAATGTGTGACTAGAAAAATACTGGTTTTCAAAAAAAAACTATATATATATATATATATATATATATATATATATATATATATATAAAATGCTCTACACTACCACACACTATAGACTTGGCACAGAGCAGAGAAAAAAGTAAACAGTCCTTGCTCTCTGCATCAGTAATCTAACTTTACTGTGAGTCAAATTTTACAGGCAAAATATTTATGATACAACAGTAATTCTTTAAGAAAAGATAATGGTAAGATTCTGATTAGATATGCATTGGAAATTAGATGTTGGACTTGAAAATCAGTGTAACAGAATCTCTCTTCCTCAACAAGGGTGCACACACCAGAAGGGTCTAATTGATTCTAATCTTCATCATACTTCTCTTTTAATTCATACAGTTGTGCTATTTCCTCTGAAATCCAGTTGCTTATTATGAACAAAGCATCTGTACATTATTATTATGTACAAAGCATAATGAGAGACATCAGGTAAGTGTGTTGAGGGTAGAGACCATGTGGTGTGGAGACAGTGGTAGGGATCTCTGGGAATCCTATGCAATGTTTCAAATTGAGAATAGTGCCTATGCGTGTGTGCATGTGTGCGTGTGTGCATGCACATATGTGTGTGTACATGCACATATGTGTGTATTCGTGTTTGTGCATGAAGTACAGAGGGATTGAATGATCCCTTAATCGTTTTAAAAATATTTTCAGCTAACAAACAAATGTGTGTGAGTGTGTGTGTCTGTGTCTGTTTGTGTCTAAATTTTCAATTCTTTCACCTTGAGATCTAACGAGTTTATTCATTAAGCATAATCTTGCAAGATTATCAAATCCACAGTTAAATATAAGATTGGAAAATCTTCAGGACAATCAGTTCTCAGCAGCCCTATTTTGTGCTTCCAGAGTCACAGAAAGATGTTTCTGAGGTAATTATTTGAGGCAATACTGGACTAAGAATCCCAAAAGAACATCCCATTCAACATTGGTTGAATTAACAAAAGATTTGCAAAAAAAATAAATTTTGGACATTTTCAAGACTAAAAAGATGTTTTCTAAGAAAAAGAAGAGTAGTAAATAGATATTTTAGACAGAGGAAATTACATGCCCAAAGGTACAGAAGCACGGAATAGCATGGAAAGTTCAGAGAATAGAAAGTAATTTTGCAATACAGTAGGAGTCTAGAAGTTTGGGAGAAGTTGAAACAAGTCAAGCTCCTTGCCCTCTACACCAAAAGCTCAATCTTGGATTCTCATCTCTGTTTCCACTCTCCCCTCCTCAACGTACATTACAAACACATTCCCCAGGGGCACCTGGGTGGCTCAGTAGGTTAAGCATCCAATTGGGCTCAGGTCATAATCTCATGGTTTGTGGGTTCAAGCCCCACATCAGGTTCTGTGCTGACAGCTCAGAGCCTGGAACCTACTTTAGATTCTGTATCTCCCTCTCTCTCTGTCCCTCCCCCACTCATTCGCCCGCCCTCCCTCCCTCCCTCCCTCCCTCCATCCCTCTCTCTCTCTCCCCCCCACCCCCCCGTTTATCTCTATCTCTCTCAAAAACAAATAAACATTAAAAAAATTTTTTTTAAATTCCCCAAATCTTTATTTATACCTGAGTGTGACTTCTCATTCTTATTGATCTCGTTCTTTCAGGCAGCATGTTGTACTAGTATAAGTATAAGTTTGGAACTAGACAGAATTGGATTTGAATCACCGCTTGCTAAATTAGAAGCTGTGTGACCTTAAAAAGGCTATTTAATCTCTGGGTCTGTTTCTTTCTATGGAAAATGAAAAAAAAATAATGCCTTTCTCGTAGTGTTGTTCTGAAAATTAGATGAGAGAATACCTCTTGAAAATATATGGCAAACATTAATGATTTTTTAAAGAAGCTAGTTCTTCCCTTCTACTACTATGAGAAAGTTCTAGAAAAAGGCATTTTTCAAAGGCAAACAAAAGGTAGGGGGGACTTCTTTTCAAGGCAGATTATCCTAGTGTGAATTTCAGCTTCTTCATACACTACTAGCTACACAGCTATGGGCTCAATTCTCTAGTCTTCTGTTTCTCATTAATAAAATAAAAGTAATAAATCCAATCTAGAAAGTTGTATTAATCAGATAAAATGCACCTCTCCCATTGTCCAGCACTTTTAGGTTCTCCTCCCCTGAATATTCTCTCAACACCTATGTGAATACGCTGACAACTTCGCTTAACCTCTATATCGAAGCCTGACCAACCTCTTCACTACCGGTATTTGTGTCACCATCTTTAACTCACACTCATCACCTTTCATTTCTGGGCAGTCATGAGCTATTTCTGACTTCTTTCCTTTACTTTAGGGATTGTTAACATCCACTGTTTTCCTAAAAGTCAAATTAAAAATAGAAAGAAAACTGGTGAGTTTCACTCCATGACTCTTCTTAGCACTTGCTAAAAGACAAAATTAATATACATTACATTAATAGTAAAGAGGATGGCTAAGTCAGTCTTTTGAACATTTATTAAGGACATAATATGGAACTATTACTTAAAAGATTCTCAAAATCCTACCTTTTTTTTTTCTTTTCATCATGGTACGTATACTCTTTAATCCTCATCACCTATTTCACCCACCTGCCCACCTACTTCCCTCTGATAACCATCAGTTTCTTCTCTACAGTTATCTGTCTGCTTTTTGGCTTGTGTCTCTCTCCTTTTCCTTTGCTCATTTGTTTTGTTTCTTAAATTCCACATATGAGTGAGGTTACATGGTATTTGTTTTTTTCTGATGGACTTATTTTTCTTAGCGTTATACTCTCTAACTCTATTCATGTTGTTGCGAATAGCAAAGAGAATTCCATTGTATATGTATACCACATCTTCTTTACCCATTCATCTATTGATGGACACTTGGGCTGTTCCCATAGCTTGGCTATTGTAAATAATGTCACAATAAACATAGGAGGGAATGTATCTCTTTGAATGAGTGTTTTTCTATTTTTTGGGTAAAGGCAGCAGAAAGTGAAATTAAGAAAATAATTTCTGGGGTGCCTGGATGACTCAGTTGGTTAAGTGTCTGACTCTGGATTTCAGCTAAGGTCATGATTTCACAGTTGTGAGATCAAACCCCATGTTGGGCTCCGTGCTGATGGCACTGAACCTGCTATATATTCTCTATTGCCTCTCTCTGTCTCTCTCTCTGCCCCTACCCCCACTAGCGCCCTTTCTTTCCGAAAATAAGTAAAACATTTCTTTAAAAAAGAAAACGAGGAGCGCCTGGGTGGCGCAGTCGGTTAAGCGTCTGACTTCAGCTCAGGTCACGATCTCGCGGTCTGTGAGTTCGAGCCCCGCGTCAGGCTCTGGGCTGATGGCTCGGAGCCTGGAGCCTGTTTCCGATTCTGTGTCTCCCTCTCTCTCTGCCCCTCCCCCGTTCATGCTCTGTCTCTCTCTGTCCCAAAAATAAATAAAAAACGTTGGGAAAAAAAAAAAAAAAAAAAAAAAAAACGATCCATTTACAACTGCACCAAAAACTATAATATGAGAATAAACTTTAACAAAGAGATGAAAGATCTGCACCCCAAAAACTATGAAACACTGATGAAAGAAATTCAAGACAACGGAAAGAAATGGAAAGACATTCCATGTTCATGGGTTAGAAGAATAAATATTGTTAAAATGTCTATACTACTGAAAGCAATCTACAGATTTAATGCAGCACCTATAAAATACCAACAGCATTTTTCAAAGAACTAGAAAAAACAACCCTAAAATTTTATAGAACCACATCTTGAATAGTCAAAGCAATCTTGAAAAAGAAAAACAAAACCATAGGTATCACAACTCTACACTTCAAGTTATATTACAAAGTGGTAGTAATTAAAACAGTATGGTACTGGCATAAAAATAAACACCTACGTGTTTCGATAGAATAGGATAGAAAACCCACAAATAAACCCACAATTATATGGTCAATTAATCTTAGACAAAGGAGAAATGAATATACAATAGGAAAGACAGTCTCTTCAACAATGGGAATGGCAATGGGAAAACTGACCAGCTACATGCAAAAGAAAGAAACTGGACTACTTTCTTTCACCATACACAAAAATAAACTCAAAATGGGTCAAAATCTTACTCTTAAGGTTATAGTATAGTGGGAGAAAAGGAATGATCCCATGTACCAAGTGCAATACATAGTACATAATTTATTTTATATTTATAGCAACCTCAGAAATTAAATATTTATTGGTTATCCCCATTTAAGATACAAATCCGACTGAGCCTTACAGTAGTTAATAACTTGTCAAAGGACACCAAAAAAGTAGATTTGAATTATTTTCTTTTTTTTTTTTAATTTTTTTTTTAACATTTATTTTTTTTTTTGAGACAGGGAGAGACAGAGCATGAACGGGGGAGGGGCAGAGAGAGAGGGAGACACAGAATCGGAAGCAGGCTCCAGGCTCTGAGCCATCAGCCCAGAGCCCGACGCGGGGCTCGAACTCACGGACGGTGAGATCGTGACCTGAGCTGAAGTCGGACGCTCAACCGACTGAGCCACCCAGGCGCCCCTTGAATTATTTTCAAATAATTTTATGGTTACTTTTGAAAATCCATTTCCTATTTCATCAGTCTGCAGGGCTTTCCTATGTAATAGCGTTGCATATTTATATATGCTGTACTGAATTGCCTCCAGCTTTAAGAATTTTTCAGACTTCACTAAGGAAAGTATCCCATTATCTCCTGGATTTCATGGTTTAGCAACACAGCACATAAAATCAAGCTACTCCATAGTGGAAAATAGTGTATCTCATTCCTGAAACCAATTTAGGAGTACATTCAACATACCTCTTATAATGGTAAAAATAGACTATGAAGCAATTTTCAACCCCATAAAATGGAATCAGTGCTCATTCCAGCCTTGGGTCCATCACATCATTAATATGTCTGAATTTTAGTAAACAGTGGGAATTCCAAGACTTTAATAAAGGCCAACAAATTCTTTTCAAATCTTGTAGGAACAATGAAATAATCTACTTTATAAAAGAAACAAGCTTTAATCTTGTGTCTGAACAACAAGAAAAGCAAATCTATGAATTAGCAAGAAAGTCTTAGAATAGCATATTTAATCATTATTGCAAAAGAGAATGCTGTTCTTGGCCATCAAAGTTTAAATAGAAGATTCTATATGCAATGATTGTATTAGAAATGTTGATAAGGGGCATTTTATACTATTGTTTTTAGACAGAGTAAATTCATAAACATGGTATCAATTGATAAATGACTAGTCATAAATCTATTTCTAAGCAGTAATTAAGAGAAACATATGAAATAAGTGAAATTATCCTCTTTCATCTTGATTTTCTTATGAAACTTCCAAATATCATTCCAATCAATGGGAAGATCTTTGTTAACTCTACCTTTGCAAGTTTGATTAGAATTTTTTTAATCCCACAAAACAACAACAAAAGTGAAATCTGTCGAATATGTGTTTTTTTCTCCAAATTATTTTTCCAACTTCTCTGCCAAAGCAAACACATGGTATGTGTTAGTCAGCTGGGTCTGCATTAATTCATCAGTTGTATGAACCACCCTGATTTTGTTGCCAAACCTATTACACTAAACCCCACTGTTTTTAAAACTTAACTCCAAACATCCTTTTAAGCTTGCAGAACATTCTAAATGTAGCTTAAATACACACTATTTTTAAGTTACTTTTTTTGTTTTTTAGGAAACTTTGGGAATATTCCTCTTGGATAAATCCCACATTATAAGTTATTTTGGTACCTGTTAACAGAAAGGTAAAATACAGCCCCTTTTTCTTTTTGGCACAAAGGATAGAGAAAAGGGAAAGTTTATTTTTGTTAAGATTTTTTAAAAATATTCTCAGAAGCTATACAAGCTGTTAGAATAGTTTGACAAGAAATGCTATCAGATGGTTGGAATCCAGAATTTTAATGCACAAATATGCATTTTATTCTTTCTCCCACAGACTTGTGTCACTGGAAAAGTCACTTATTTTATCATAAAATAAAAAATACTCATTCACCCTATGATGATTTTAACCCTCACTTAAGGAATGTTATATTTATTGCTGTCCTAGATCTTCAACGGTAGGGTTGATACTGACAATTACCATCTCCTTGTTTCTGAAGAAAAGAGAACAATAGCCCTTTCCATGAATAAGCATAAATTTTTATGATAGCAATGAAAAAGCAGCTATTTAACAACCACGGTATGAATCTGTTACAATTTTCAAAGGTTTTATCCTCAATTTATATCACACTCTAGCATTTAATTTTAAATTAAGTAAATTTCAATTCAAGAAACCTGAGATTAGCTACCTAATTTGGATATTGTATATTTCAGTGTAACCTTGTATACCAACATCTCACCAGAAGTCAATGACTGAGAATTGCAGAAGATAACATTCACAAGCCTTCGCCCCTACATCTCTTTTTACTTGGATCTATTCCCACCTGCTCTGTCTTCCCTCTGGTTAAAATGTGTGAACTCTTCGCAAAGGCCAGCCTCCCCACTTATATTCTGATCTCATCTCCTTTCTCCAATACAAGAACATTGTTTCCACAATTCTCACTTCTCTTTCCTACATCAAGTTTTCTACCTCCTCTGAAATGTTCCATCAACAGGTAAAATGTTATTCTCCCACCCAAGAAAAACAACCTCTAATTGTCTCATTTCTCGTTTCCTCTACTCTAGTAAATAGTCCAAACATCTCCTTCCCTTTAGAGGAAAATGCCTCAAAAGACTGTTCGTGCAAATTCTCTCTTAAAACCTCTCACAAGATTATCTCCCACCACACCACTGGAACTGCGCTTGTGGAGGTCACCAATGACCTTCACGTTGATAAACCCAATGGCCGCTTTTCAGTTCTTATGTTACTTGATCCCTCAGCAGCTTGTGACACAACTGGTCACTCCCTCAGTCTGTAAACATTTTCTTCACCTAGCTACTGCAGTCGCAGTTATGCTCCTTCTTTACTGGCCATACTTTTCATTCTCCTTTGATGTTTCCTCTTCATCTTTCCAACAACCTTTAAATGTTGAAATACCCAAAGGCTCAATCCATGCATATCTTTTGTGCTCCCACTAACTCCCTTTCATCCAACCTCTGCTATAACTAATGTCTCCAATTATAGCCTGACCTTCTCCCCTAAACCCCAAGCCGACTTACATATTATATCTCCACATGGATGTTTAATAGATATTTCAATTTACCATGTCCAAAACTAAGTTCCTCATCTTTATCTACAGGTGCTCAGAGAAAAACCCTTTATACAGTTTTCTCTCCCAACTCACATTTAATCCACAGCACATATCATTAGCTTTATCTTCCAAATATATCTAGAAACTAACCACTTTCTAGCATTCCCTCCATTAATCACTATTTTAAGTCCCCCTGAATTATTGTCAATAGCCTCCTTAGTACTCTGCTTCCACCTTTTCTCCCCTTCAGTTTCTGCTCAACACTAAAAACATGTAAGTGGATCAAATCCTTCAGTAGCCCTTATCCTAACCAGAGAAAAGTCTAAGTAATTGCAACAACTACAAGGTCCTATGCAGGCTGGCTCCATGTGCCTTTGTGATCTTATCTTCTACAATCCCACTTATTTACTCTGCTCTAGTCACAACGGCCTCTTTGATCGCCTTGAATTTGTTAGGCATTCTCCCACTTCAGGACCTTCACAATTGCCATTTTCTTTCCTGGAATCTTCATCTTCTAAGTACAACCATGGCAAATTTCTTTCAGCTCCTTCAGGTTTTGACTCATATATTACTTTCTCGGCATGTTCTTCCCTGAGCATCCTACTTAAAACTGCAATCATCCTTCGGTATACCTTCTTACCTCTTCCCTTGGTTTATTCCTCTTTGGCATCATGATAACTTAAAACACTGTATAATTTACTTACGTAGCTTCATTTCTGTCTCCCAATCCCCACCTGGCAAATTCCAAGAGGGCAGGGCTTTTTGTGTTTCTTTCATGCCCATAAACCCAGTACCCAGGGAGCTGTTTCAAAGATAACAGTTGCTCAATAAATATTTGTAACATAATTATATAAGGAAGGAGTAGAGTCTATGGTAGTTAAAAAGCACAGGTTTCAGAGTCAGGGAGATCTACATATGAATCCTTGTTCTGCCTCTTACTAAATAAGCAATTTACCTTGGAGAAGTAATTTCTCTGAACCCCAGTTTCCTCATTATAAAAAGGATATAATGGTACTTAGCATTGAAAATCATTTTTATAAAAAAGGATGAGATCTTGCTATTTGTGAAAACATGGATGAACTTAGAGAGGATTACCTACACTAAGTGAAATAAGTCAGACAGGGGCGCCTGGGTGGTGCAGTCGGTTAAGCGTCCGACTTCAGCTCAGGTCATGATCTCGCGGTCTGTGAGTTCGAGCCCCACGTCGGGCTCTGGGCTGATGGCTCAGAGCCTGGAGCCTGCTTCCGATTCTGTGTCTCCCTCTCTCTCTGCCCCTCCCCTGTTCATGCTCTGTCTCTCTCTGTCTCAAAAATAAATAAACGTTAAAAAAAAAATTAAAAAAAAAAAAAGAAATAAGTCAGACAGAGGATAAATACCATGATTGTACTTTTATTGGAATCTTAAAAAACAAACAAAAAGCAGAATCAGACCTATAAATACAGAAAACAAACTGATGGTTGCTAGAGGACTGGGAGTGTGGGGATGGGCAAAATGGATGAAAACAAGTGGGAGACACAGACTTTCAGTTATGGAATAAATAAACCACAGGAATAATAGGTACAGCATAGGGAATATAGCCAATAGTATTGTAACGGCATTTTATGGTGACAGATGGTAGTTACACTTGTGGTGAGCATAGCATAATGTATAGAGTTGTTAGATCACTATGTTAGGCACCTGTAACCATGTAACATTGTATGTCAACTATACTCAAGAAAATTATTTTTATAAACCTGAAAGGAAATAATAAAATTTAAGCAAAATAAAACAAAACTTTTGTGATGATTCATATTCACCATCAATAAAGAATATTGTCCAAATGTATACAATAAATTGTAATTGCTTTACTTGACCACTTAGTTAATTGTTTTTCACTAAATAGTTCACTAAATATAAATTTCAAAAATAATTTTTCACTAAATAGTGTCATTTGATACTTGGTCATTAATAAAATTATAATATATTTTCCCCACCAGTTTTTAATTATAAAATGTAATTTTATAAATAAAAGTTTTTAAATATATTTTCCATGAAGAGTTCCATATTCAATTTTATTTTATTTTTTAATTTTTTTTAACGTTTATTTATTTTTGAGACAGAGAGAGACAGAGCATGAACGGGGGAGGGGCAGAGAGAGAGGGAGACACAGAATCGGAAGCAGGCTCCAGGCTCTGAGCCATCTGCCCAGAGCCCGATGCGGGGCTCGAACTCACGGACCGTGAGATCGTGACCTGAGCTGAAGTCGGACGCTTAACCGACTGAGCCACCCAGGTGCCCCCATATTCAATTTTAAAATATAATATTACACTATTGAACAAAGGCATTTTAAAATAATAAATTTAGATGCTAATTATTTTGGTGAGCTCATCTTACATTGAGCTTTATTTTAAAGTTGTTCTTTATTTTGTATTATGGCCCTAGGCTATTGCTCTTACAGAAAAAATTTCTTCCACCATTCTTATCCACAGGATATCTCCACCCACCTACCACCATCTCCAAGGTAAATAGATTGTACTTGACAAAACCTAATATTGGCTCTTTTCTTAGATCCATAGATTTCTATTTTCCATAGATTTGTCTCCTTACTTCCCAATATCCACAAAAAATATCACCAACTCAAGCTATAGGAAAATAAAAAAATAACTCTTTTCCACAAAAATTTTGAGGCCCTTTCTTCTAATCTACTCCTCTTATTAAAGAATAGGATAAGTGGAACACTGACATACCAAGCAATTCAAGTTCACAAAATTATTTTATGAAAAAGTTGGATCTTGAATCCATTTTGGCAAATGGCCCATGCCCTGCTTTGTTTGGAGTTTTATTTTTTTCGTTCTTTCTTTTTTTTTTTTTTTTGACTTTACTATTTACCCTCAATTATCTCCTCAGTTTTACTCTAAAGTGACACACCTTATCTGTGGTGTTTCCTTTCCTTAACACATGTATGTATGATTCTAATAAACATTTTACTGTTGTTGCATATTGTGATTAGATAACTTCCATGAAATTATTGGTGTAATAAAAGCCTAGGAGAAACGCAAATGCATTTCAGTTATTAACTGTTTTTACTTACTTCTTAAATTGTAATGTAAAATAAGTTGGATGTATAACAGTGTGCTTGAATTTTTATTAATAATTATTATTTTTATGGAATATATTATTTGCCAGCTGATGTTCTAAGAAAAAGAATTCATGCTCTGCATCAGCTCTCAACAACAGTACAGAATATGAATGGAGATCTAACTCCTAAGCTCTTTCCATTGCTGCATGAACACTTGACTTGTTTCCGTATTAAGAAGAGCAGTGTCTACTTTCTATATGAAAAGATTCTTAAATGCAATCAAATTTATTCATTTCCCCCTTCCATTTGTGCCTCAGAATATTGAACTCCCACAGCTCATCTCCAAACAAGCTTTTTCTAAGATTTTTTGGTTCAGATTATTGGATGGTTTCATTATTTTGACAGAGATATTTTTAAAAAAAAATACTATTGTAACCTTTCATCCTAAAGTATATAACATTTATGGTTAATTTTGATGACTAGAAAGACAATTCATTCATAAGTAATGCTACCAGTCATATAAACTGTTAAGTAGAGGTCAAAGGAGCTTTGTATTTAGCAATAGCACCTTTGCAGAATAGAAAGTGGCATTTCATCTCTTGTTGCACCAATATTGGTGCAGTAACTAATATTGGCTAATGTAGGTCTCCATTTCAAATAAAGTTTGTAACTCAAATATGATCAGGTGGACATTACAGCAATATTATCTCTTTCTGATTCTCAGAAATTTTATAATATACAACCAAATAATATATTATTACTTTTTTATATGGATAGGGTAATCCTCTGATAGCAGCATCAAAAGTTTTTTAAAGTCATCATATTTTAAAGTCCTCATATTTCATGTTAGTGGAAACTTCAATATCCCTACTGAGATAGTAACTCAGAAATGTGTATTTCAGTCACTGAGGGAGAGCTTTCAATGGGCATGCAGTTTTAACTCAAAATGGAATGTAATATTTAATGCATGAGTATATATCTACTTAGGCAACATTGTAATAGGTGAAAATAATCAGAGGAGAATCTTAATAATGGAAAAATAATGTCTTAAATTTCTGAAATCTATCCCTCCTTGCCTATATCAGAAATGTTCTACATGCTTTTGGCTCATAATTCAAGAGTGCATTAACAGAGTTCTGAATTCAGAGTTCAGAATTTACCAGGAGTCATGGATTGATTTTATCTTCGTTTGTATCTTACCAACCTGTGAAATGACTTTTTTCATTATATTTTAAGAAACTTACAGTTTCTTTGGTGATAATTCAATAGTATTCCTACTGTTAAAACATCTTGCTTCAATATTAATATTTTATATGCAAAGCTTAAGATTTTATCATTTAATTAAAATTTTATTGTGTATATACTACTACTAGGTCTTTTAAAAATAATGGATATGCTTGCATTACTTATTATAGAAATAAAACTTTTCAATAGTAAGTCAGATACTAGAATCAATGCTACCTACACAATGGATGAAACTAAATGCACACAGTATGTTTACACCAGACAGTAACCAAGAAGACAGTAAATTCACTGAATCTTATAAATTAGGCCATTTCCTAAAGTTTTTGGTACACACATGAGTAATTTACATATATTTTGGTTTTATGTTTTGAGGACTGACTTATGAGACCATACAAAATGGAAAAAAAAATCTCAGAATATTTTTAGGTTACATAATATATTTAATATGGAAGAAAGTCTAAATAAGATATATTTATACCTATACCACATGTGTGTGTATACACACACACACACACACACACTTCACACACACTTTTATATATAATATAGATATTCTATACATAGTATATATATATATATATATATATATATATATGTATATATATATATATATTCTATTCTATTCTTTAGATATCTTTGGTCTCCCACACGAAATCCCCCACATTCCAAAAGTACTACCTACTTTTACGGAAAGCTAGTTATTCAGAAAATATACTTAGGTTTATGTTATATTCTAGAGATGTTAGATTCCAGGGATCCTACAAAGATGGTGTATCATTTAGGCAAAAGACAGATATGTAAATGAATAAATTACATTGTCTTTAAAAGACTATAAGAATAAACATTTCTATGAAAGCAAATAAGTACTGTCTATGTAGAGAATTAAATAAATGTTAGAAGACACAAAATTGGTGCTGACTCTTAGGGTACGAGTAAAAGTTTGTCGAATAATTAATACAGAACCCAATTAATATAGGACATTTGAGTTTTACCTTGTAATATATGATGGAATCTTGTATTCACAAAGGAGAGAGAGATAATTAGATTGAGATTGTAGAATGAAAAAATATCTAGAAATAGAGTGGAGGATAGATTTAAGGGAGTAGAGGTTGAAAGGCCAGTAATTAGATGACAACTGTAAAGAACTTAGAATGAAGATTATTGAAAATTTATATGGCCTAACTTAAAGCAAGTCCAGTTAGGATATAGACATGGAGACATATGCAGTATGTACTTGAAGATATATTTTGGTAGCAAAGGATGTAAGAGAAATTCATACAATCAAATGCTGGAGATTATCCTGACCTATGGGTGTAAACTGGAAGACTCAGAAAGTACTGAAGAGTAATGTACAAATGAAGTGAACAAGAAAGAGTAATATCATAGACACTGAAAAAGAACATCAAAGTAGTTCTACAATGGTTAATAGTGTCAAATACCATAGAAGGATTACATAGGATAATGTCTAGAAATGTTGCAAATCAGGAGGTCAGAGTGGACCTGAATGAAAGCACTTGTATAACAGTGGGAATAGAGCTCAGGTTGTATCAGATTGAAAAATGAAGAATAGTTGGAGAAGTAGAATCAGGGAACTGAATGAGTCTATGATTTCATAACATTTGGCAGTGAAAGAAAAGATGGTAAAAGTATAACAGAGCAGATTGAAGGAATGTTCTCCTGGGTTATGAGTGCTTCGGAAATCGAAGAAGGAGGACCAGTGGAGGAAAAGTGACCAAAGTCTTAGGACAAAAGGAACAATTTCTTAACTGTGACCCTGATGAATCAGGAAGTGATAGTAATAGTAATTTTCATACTATGTACCAGGCACTGCCCTTCACGTTGTTAATGTTTTAATTATTGCAATCGACTTCAGAACTTTATGAGCTATGTATCTTCATTGTATCCATCTTAGAGATGGAAAAACTTAAATACTGAACTGGCCTAAGTGAGGGAGGGAAAACAAGAGGCCAGGAAGCTGGGAATCAAAGACTGTTCTCTTAACCACTGTGCTCTACTGTTTCTGAGGCCTTTGGAAAGAACCTGAAATACAGATTCTTATAAAATAGAAAAGAAGGAACGGATGGGTGACATCAAAGGTATGTATAGAAGTGAAGTGGAGAAAAAAAAAAGTGGAGGGGAGACAAGCTGATTAAATACTTACTTGATAGCTTGTATTTTCCCTATAATGTATAAGGCAAACATCATCTGTTAATGATTAGGCATTTGGGAAAAGGGTAAAAAGTCTGAGAAACGTAGTAAACTCTTAGGGATACCAGACCAGACAGCTTAAGAACAATTCTGACCATTAGCCATCAACCTCTGTTCACTAAATCATCTTCTCTACATTATCTTAAATGCTTACAGGAAACTTTACAAGAATTATTATTCCCATTTACATTCATGGCACCTGAAGATCAAAGAGGTTAGGAATTTGCTCAAGATCGCCCAATTAACAAGTATAGAAGTTGGGATACGAATTGAGGTCTACCACCAATGTTCATGTCCGTGCTCTTTGACTCTGCCACACTGCCTCAGTAAAGAATAGAAAGAGACCACTAAGGGCAAGTAGAGGCAATGCTGTGAGGTATTGAGGGCATGGTCTACAATGAAAATCGTAACTGCCGCATAGCATCAATCTGCATAGGTAAGCAATGCTCCACACCAACACAAGGCAATGTTTGAACCCACATTAGAAACAGATAGTGGCTGCCTTCGATTGTGGTAGGGAATTAACTGGTTAGGTGAGGATGGTGGAAGCATAAGGGGTAGAGGGAAAAGGTAGAGCCAGGAAGGAGCTGTTAAACTCAGAGAAAGGTGGTAGATTGTGGCCCTAAGAACCAGCGGCAGGTTGAGAAGAAAAAATAACATGAAGGATCCAAAATGTTGAAGAGAGTGAGATCTCTGAATTTAATATTTTTGCAGATGGAGTTCAATAAGGTTGGACTGGCAGCAGAGCTTCTCAAACTCTCAGGCAACTGTTTAACGATTTTCAAGCTTTCAGGCATACCTAGCGAGAGTGTTGTTTATTTACCTTAATTAGTTCTAGTGACATCCCAAACACTGCAGAAAAGATTACTTCAGTTTCCATAAGCTAAAAGCTTTATAGAATAAACCTTTGTCCCCCTTGAGTACTGATGTTAAAACTATGAAATCTATTATAATTCCAACTTTTTTAATGTTTTAGAACTTTATTAAAGTGGGCAGTTCTTCATCTACTTTTGAAATTCTATCAGATACACTGAGTTTTATGCCCCTATTTTATATTCCATTCTGTGGCTACAATCACTGTGTTTGGCTGGATCAGCTATCACTGCAGTACTTGGCAGTGTGGACCACAAACAGTAATTTCCTACTTCCGGAACCTGTCTGATGACAGAGCTTGTACCTTCTGGTAAAAACCAGTAATTCAAGACTACAACTATAATGTTACAAATAATCATTTTTACCCCACATCCCAAAATGTTGCATCCAAACAACCTCTTTTGATATCACTGTTTAATATCTATCTCAATTTACCAACAAATTAATGTACAGATTTCATTATAAAACTGAAATCAACAAGACCTGGGCAGCTGCTTAACTACAAATTCTTCCCTGGCCACTTACAGTCTCTCAAGCAATAGAAATTCTTGGCATTACTACTTGATTGACCTCCTGATCAGTTTACAGAATGAGCTGTCTTAATTTGACTCAAAGAAACATAAGTACTGGGGCATAGCAGTTTATTGTGGGTTTAAACTAGGATGGTTCACCAGCAGGATTTTCTACTGAATACGTATTTATAAGTGATAGTCTAAAGTGATGTAGCTATTCCAGAAAATGTGTTGTATAAGCATATGTCATTGATGATTATCAGAAATGTATTCCCATACAATAAGAAAGTGGTTCTAGATACCCTAGCTCCACTGTAAGAGGCAAACTTTCATACTCAGAAATATTTTAATAAGAGATATAGTTCATCCTCATCTTTTTTTCGACAAGCATAATAAGCAGTAAAACCTGGTGAAGGCTGAAATACGTAGCTTAGGTTTTACGTTCCATATCCCTGAGTGTACCAGATTATCTTCTAACACTGATTTTGTAATGTTCTGCCTTGCCTGGTTTTTAAATATTACAAAGAAATATGTTTCCACTACTCTTCTTGGAAGATAAATTCTCCTCCAATCTTTAATGCCATATTCAATTCTTTCTCACAGTGGAAGTTTTACTTGTTGAACTTTTTTTATTATGATATAATAGAACATTATATCCTAAAATAAGAATATATACCCTCCACAACAGGAAAATTACCTTATCTGATAATATTTTATGTATGTGAGTAATGAGATGACTAGCTATCCAAAAAGGGATAGTAATTCATTACCACACCCAGTAGAAATCATTCCCTCCTTAAAGATACAAATGATGAAGCAAAATGATTTTTAAAAGTAAAATCACAAGTTTAAAAGATGGCAACTGGCTTTCGGTTGTATTACATGAGGGTAAATGTGATCTATATGGAAATATTTTTACAAAAATAGTTCTCAAGAATATCAAGCTATCATTTATTTTCTGATGCCGTTCATTTTTGGGTTTTTTCCCCCTTTGTTCTTGTTCTCCATTCATTTTACTCACTATTTGGCACCAGACTCAATGAACATATTTCTTCTGTGACCTAGAATTGACTTAGTACATTGTACAAATGCAAATATTGAAGTTAATATATTTTATATTAGGACAGAATCCAGAAATATGTAAAGAAGGGTGTGTGTGCATGTATGTGTGTGTGCGTGTGTGTGTACTCCTCATTTTATCTAAAACTTAGGGAAGTTATAGTTGTCACATTTCCAAGACAGAATGTTTACAATAAATTTGGTAAGGCATAATATCTTCTAAATTGATCTTTTAAGACTAAATCTAATTTATATTTGATAGTGTCCATTAGTGAATAATCATCAGCACCATCACACCATAATACTGCTTTTATGCTTTATATAAAGTAAATGGAGCTATCTTTATTGTGAAACTATTTTGACAATATTAACTGTTAGGAAAATAGAGGATAATTTTTCACTGAAGTGATTTATTTGCTATAAAAACCTGCTATGCAATAACTTGATAAAGCAGGGTGTCGGGGGAAAGGAGAGTTTTTCAAATGGGATATTTTGGCCCTGAGATCAAAGAGAAGTGAGTAGAAGCAAGAGGCACAACAGAAGCTATGGTTGTGCATAGCACAGCTAAGCTGCTATGAGCAATTAATGGACATACCATTGATTACTCCTTCAGTCAACAGGTACATTTTTCACTCACATCACAGGCCAGATGGGTTTTGCCAACTGGCCTTCCTTGATGATTTGGGATCTGGCTTCTCCATCTTGTGTTGCTGACATCTTCCAGGGCCTCCTTGTGTCCTCTACATTTAGTCAGCCAATGAGCAAAGATCATAAGTGAAGATACCCCATCAGATGCTTTATGATAGACTTAGTAATGGTATATATCACTTCCACCCACATTCATTTGGCCAGAACCAGGCAGATGGCCTGACCTAACTGCAAGAGGGATCAGGAAATCTAGCCTTTAGGGTGCCCATAAAGAGGACTTGAAGTTAGTGAGCACTATGGTTTGTACCCCGTCTCCCAAAAAGGATATGTTAGTGCTCTAATTCCTGGTACCTTAGAACATGACCTTATTTGGAATCAAGGTCTTTACAGAGATATCAATTTCAAATAAGATCATGATGATGGGCCTTAACCCAATTTGATGTGTCTACACAGAAAGGGCAAAATTGAACACAGAGGCAGACACAGACAAAGGAGAACATTACATGAAGAAACACAGGGAGAAGACAACCATCTACCAGCCAAGAAACACCTGAGGCAAGTAGAAGCCAGGACAGGCCTGGCACAGATCCTTCTCTGGCACCTTCAGAGAAAGCACAGCCCTGCTGACACTTTGATTTCAGGCCTCCTACCTCCAGAACCATGAGACAATAAATTTCTGTTTGTTCTATACCACCCAGATTGTGGCACTTTGTTATTGCAGCACTTGGAAATTAACACAGTGAGCATCTTGCTGTTCTCTGCCACCCTTTCATCTCTGATACACAGAGGCTAAATAAATCAGAAAAACTTTTCTAAAAAAATAGAACCAACTGAAAATTCTGGCTAAAATATTTGTACTTATGAAAAGCATCAAAGAACTAATAAGTTAAGAAAATACTAAGCCGAAGTATAAGGGAAGTCATGAAACCATGGAACTAAAGAAACAGAGCCACTTTTGCTTTAAGGACATTTAAGAGCTAAATAAACTTGAGCATAAATTTGGCAGGTCTTGAGGGTGAGGAGAACAGAAGAGAAGACCTAGAATCTCCTCAAGTTGGAGAGCTTAAAAAGTGCTAACAGAAGTATAATGTAACCCACACACATACTTTTAAATTTTTGAACAGCCACATTTCCAAAAGTAAAAACAGGTGAAAGTAAATTTAATAACATATTTATTTAACTCAAAATTTTCAAAATATCAATGTGTAATGAATAGAAAAATGTATTGATGAGATACATTACATTTTTTTGTATTATGAAATCAAGACCTAGTCTGCATTTCATAATGTCAGTATGTATCAGGTCTGACCAGATACATTTCAAGTGAATAGTCCCATGTGGCCAATGAACGCAGTACTTGACAGCACAGGTATAAACTTTCAAACTAAAAGGCACAAATAATCGGGCTGAATTAAAAAAAAAAAAAAGACCCTACTATCCACAACAAATAAAGACCCAGCTAGATTAAAGGTAAAAGGATAGGACTTCCACTTATACCAAATGGAATAACATCCCCTAAATGGATAAAATCTATGAAAGAATACTTGCAAAGACATTGAACTCAAGCAGTGAAGGACAGTAATTCATGAGAAAACAAACAGAAAGAAAACAAATCAGGTAAACTTTCTGAATTCCCAGCTGACTGTCCAAAGAAATTTCCACCTGTGGTACAAGAAAGGGATCCACATAGAGTCTACCTGGACCTGAGAGTCAAGGGAAGCTTAGACAACTAGAATTCACAGAGAAGTGTACCAGAGGGGAGAGAGCTGCACTGAAAAAGACCTCCAACAACCTGTAGGAAAGCCACCTTGACAGAAGGTAAGGCCAGCACATACGATCTTTTTTTTTTTCTTTATTTTTTTTTTAATATATGAAATTTATTGTCAAATTGGTTTCCATACAACACCCAGTGCTCATCCCAAAAGGTGCCCTCCTCAATACCCATCACCCACCCTCCCCTCCCTCCCACCCCCCATCAACCCTCAGTTTGTTCTCAGTTTTTAACAGTCTCTTATGCTTTGGCTCTCTCCCACTCTAACCTCTTTTTTTTTTTCCTTCCCCTCCCCCATGGGTTTCTGTTAAGTTTCTCAGGATCCACATAAGAGTGAAACCATATGGTATCTGTATTTCTCTGTATGGCTTATTTCACTTAGCATCACACTCTCCAGTTCCATCCACGTTGCTACAAAAGGCCATATTTCATTCTTTCTCATTGCCACGTAGTATTCCATTGTGTATATAAACCACAATTTCTTTATCCATTCATCAGTTGATGGACATTTAGGCTCTTTCCATAATTTGGCTATTGTTGAGAGGCCAGCACATACAATCTAAGAAACCAACCTGAGGCCAAGAAACAACCATTAAGAAGATTAGAGGGGAAATTCCTGAAGCTCACACAGGGCCAGGAATAGTTCCTGTTCATATCAGCTAGAGTGGAAAAATAGGAAGAAAGAAAAAAGAAACTCTCATAATTTATAGGATATTGGGTAGAGTACTCAGAAAGGTTCTGCATCTGTAGTGGGTTTAACCCTAGAGTAAACTCTATTCTGCTCCTGCCTAAAAACAGCTTTAAAACAAAATAAAAAAGAGTCAAAATACTTCTAAGTAGAACAACTACATCCCAGAACAAAGTTCAGGAATATTTTTGTGGGGGTGCCTGGGTGGTTCAGTAGGTTAAATGTCTGACTCTTTAAAAATTTTTTTAGCATTTATTTATTTTTGAGAGAGAGATTGAGAGACAGAGCATGAGTGGGTGAGGGGCAGAGTGAGAGGGAGACACAGAACCTGAAGCAGGCTCCAGGCTCTGTGCTGTCAGCACATAACCCAATGCAGGGCTCGATCTCACGGACTGTGAGATCATGACCTGAGTTGGATGCTTAACTGACTGAGCCACCCAGGTGCCTGAATGTCCAACTCTTGATATCGGCTTAGGTCATGATCTCCCAGTCATGGGTTCAAGCCCCACATGGGGCTCTGCACTGACAATGCAGAGACTGCTTGGGATTCTCTGTGTCCCTCTCACTCTGCCCCTCCCCAACTTGTACATGCTCTCTATCCCTCTCTCAAAAATAAATATTTTTTTAAAAAGAATATTTTAGGGAATATAAAAGTATCCAAGAGCACAACAAGATAAAATTCATAATGTCTGGCATCCAATAACAAATCAGCAGGCATGCAAAGAAGTGATGTTTCATAACTCACAGTGAGGAGAAAAATCAATGACTCAAAACCAACCCAGAAACCATCAGATGTGAAAATTAGCAGATAGGACAATAGAAATTATTATACTCATATTCCACATTTTTAGAAAACTAAAGAAAGATTAAGCATAATATGTAGACATAGAAGCTATTTTCAAAAACCACAAGATGAACTTCTGAAAGGTGAAAATTATAATATCTAAAATGAAAAACAGATTGGGTAGGATAAACAACAGATAAGAAATTGCAGAAGAAATAGTAAACTTGAAGACATAGCAATAGAAAATATTCACAATGATATACAGATAGAAAAGAGGGCTGAAAAAAATAAAAAGAGCAACAATTATCTATGAAATAATTTTTAGTGACTTATTCTATCTGTAATTGAAGACTTTTAAAAATTTATTTATTGTTTTGTGAGAGATAGAGCACAAGTGAGGGAAGGGCAGCGAGAGAGGGAGAGAGAGAATCCATACTGTCTGCATGAAGGCTGATTCAGGGCTCAAAGTCAAGAACCATGAGATTATGACCTGAGCCAAAATCAAGAATTGGACGCTTAATCGACTGAGCCACCCAGGCTCCCCTGTAACTGAAGTCTTTGAAGGAGAATAAGTGGGAGTGTACAGAAAAAAAAGAGTTAAAGAAATAAAGGTGGAAACTTAAAATATGATGAAAACTGTTAATGTACACATCCAAGAAACACAGTAAACCAACACAAGAAAAGACAAAAAAAAAATTACACTAAATCAGAGCATCAAATTGCTTTAAATGATTAAGAGGAAAATGTTAAAACAGCCAGAGAAAAACACAATTAACATAAAAAGAACAAAGGTCAGAAATGATAGCAGACTCTGTTTGGAAGCAATACAAGCTAAAAGCTGGTGGAACATCACTAAAATACTAAAAGGAAAAAAAATTATGTCTATAATTCTTTACTCAGAAAAAAATAAATAAAAGGGTAAGAGCATTAACAGTGAAAATGTTTTTTAATATATTCTTTTGTGTGAAGCTACTTGCAATAGAACATTTCTTGTCAATTATTTAAAGCTTATCTATTTTGAGAGACAGAGAGCATGAGCAGGGAGAGGCAGAGAAAGAGAGAGAGAGAGAGAGAGAGAATCCCAAGAAGGCCCCATTCATTAGCACAGAGCCTGACACAGGGCTCAAACTCACAAATGGTGACATCATGACCTGGGCTGAAATCAAGAGTCAGATGCTTAACCAACTAAGCCAACCAGGTGCCCCCCTTGTCAATTCTTTTAAAAATGTTTCAATGCAAGAGATGGTTATTTTTTTCTTGAAAATTCATGAACTAAATGTTTCTTATTTTAAGGACTAGGAAATAGAAGAATATTTGCAATTTTCAACAAAGAAATGTAAGGTATAATAAATATTAATAAAAATAATCACTAAAGCTACTTGAATAAGGATAATAGTATTTTACCGCCTTGTAACTTGGCAAAGAGACTGCATGATAGCTGTCTGTGGGTCTTGCATTTTACTTCTTAAAAAAGTAACTATTAGAAAATGTAATAGATATATTTTCTGAAACAAGAAAAATCTGTTTTAAAAATGAATAGGTGAGGCACTTGTCTTTATACCCATTTGTAAGCATTAAAATGTTCCTATTCAGCATATTTTACAGGGAAATTACCTATGTGGTGTACCTTTTTGGCAGTAGAATAGTAGCTATAAATATCCACGAAGGTCACCTGTTCAATTTCTTCTTTTTCAAAATACTTAATGGGCTCCTTTGGTTTGAGACATTTTAAAGATAGCAAAAGTATATGCTGCTTACTGAACCCATATTTATAATGAACAGTTAATTTATAGTCATTACATATACCACAAACTAGAAATAATATATAGAATCAATGAAAATATTCTGATATTAACTAATAGTATTTCTCCTAAAAACTTTAGCCCCAGAAATAGAGCGAAATATCTTGTCCTCATCCATATCACATTCTTTCATTGTTCCAGAACTCAGCAACATTCTATTCCAATATGTAATGATCTTAATACTTCCTGATAACAAAATTAATATTCTAAATAAAGGCTTTTCTCTAGCTTCTCTGTTAAAAACCTCAAAGTTTGGTAGTTAAAATTACACAAGCCCCACAAACCAAATTTCCAATGCTCTATATCTTTTCCTCATTTTTATTCTATAAATATATGAATGTTGAAAATTCAGAGAAGACACTTATTATTGAAAATGAAAATATTTCACTCATTTCTATAATCAAAGTGAGGGAAAATGTTCTCTGGCTTTGAAGGGAACAGTCTTATGGACCTTTATAACTTTATATGAGGTGTTGTGGGGGTGGTAACATAATATATTTCAGACTGTTTTCTTGAAGACAGTTTCTTTACCATGAAGAACTCACTCAAATTTTCACTTTTCCACTACTAAAATATTGTCTCTCAACTTACTAGCTATGTCTTTTGAAATTATAAACACACAGTTACATCAAGATAATGGCTTTTAAATTTTCTGACCAGTGATGATCTGTAAATTGCTATTAAGCAAGACAGTCCCACCATCACAAAATGGTCATAAATCATTAATATTGGAATAAGGTCTTAAGGAAGGGTGCAGGTAGTAGGATGAGAAAGGAGATCAGGACTTAAGAATGACTCTACCTGAGGAAAGAAACCTTGATAGTCTCATCTAAGGATAAGTTTTATCTTCTCTATAAATATTTGAAGGAAAACAAAGGTATCAAATAAGCATGTGAATTGTCATAAAAGTTTTTTAGTGTTTTATTTTAATTTTCAGAGAAGAGAAACACAGAGCACAAGTGGGGGGTGGGGCAGAGAGAGAGGGAGACACAGAATTCGAAGCAGGTTCCAGGCTCTGAGCTGTATGCACAGAGCCGCATGTGGGGCTGAAACTCATGAACTGCAAGATCATGACCTGAGCCAAAGTCATAGGCCCAACCAAGTCAGCCACCCAGGCTCCCCTGTCATTAAATGTTTTTAAAATATATTATGTTGCAGTGTACAATATTATACAATATGAAATAATGAATGTACCTTAATTTCTAAACATTTCATCTTTTTTAATGTTTATTTTATTTTATTTTATTTTTATTTATTTATTTATTTATTTTAATTTTTTTTATTTTTTTTTTTTTTGAGAGAGAGGCAGTGTGAGCAGGGAAGGGGCAGAGAGAGGGAGACACAGAATCTGAAGCAGGCTCCAGGCTTTGAGCTGTCAGCACAGAGCCGGATGTGAACTCAGGAACCGCGAGATCATGACCTGAGCCAAAGTCAGACACTTAACTGACTGAGCCACCCAGGCGCCCCTTTCATCTTGGTTTTTTTTTTTTAAGTTTATTTATGTATGTTGAAAGACAAAGAGAGAGCATGTTTGGGGGAGGGGCAGAGAGGCTGGGAGACAGAGAATCCTCAGCAGGCTCCTCATTCTCAGTGCAGAGCCTGAGCAGGGCTCCAACTCAGGAACCATGAGGTCATGACCTGAGCCATGAGATCATGACCAAGAGTTGGACACTTAACCAACTGAGCCACCCAGGCACCCTTAAACATCTCATCTTAATTGTAAAGTTTAAATTTTGCAGTACTGTCATTCTTTACCTAAACTTGTCCTGTGTTAATGTTTATTATACATAAATACAAAGAAAATAGGTGTGATATGCTGAAATATGTACATACAAGAAAAAGAAACACAAATGAAAAAATAATGCAAAGCTTCAATGAATTTTTCCTATTATAGCTAAGTGGCTTGTGTTATGACAAGGAATACAACACACTGGTAAGTTACATGTTTCTACTTCCCCCCTGTTAGTCAACAAACTAAATGCAAATGTGTCAAGCCATTTTCAGTAAGTATAAGAATCAGACCATTATTTGTTAGGAGTATCCAGTGGGGAGCATTTTGATAAGAAGTAAAGAAACATTTGTTAGATGGAAAGTCTAAATCTCCTTATGGTAATTGAAACCGCCTACATTTATCTGAGGTCTTCTATGGCATCACAGAGCTTTTGCTTAACTACTTGATTGCTTACGTTTTTATCCAGCTCAAAACACAGGCTTCTAAGTTCTGAGTGTACACTCTGAATCACAGGCAAAATCTTGCCTTTAGAACACAAAAACAACTAACTATAGACAGTCATTCATTCTCAATTTATTTTACCCATTAAATAAATTTACTTTTTAAATATTAACTTCTAGCTAGTTTCTCCGAAATATTTAGGAAATACAAAGATGCATGCAATAGGGTTCCTGCCTTCAGAGACCTAACCAAACAGTTGAGACTAATAGATATGAAATGGAAAATAATAAATAATAACACAACAAAGTAGGAATTTAAGTTCACTTAGTAGGATTTAAGTGAATTTTTATTTGAGGCCAAAAATCAAGTGTCATATAAAATTTCCCCATTGATTTTAGAGAGGTATTACTCTCTAGATTCGAAAAGCTGTTAATGTTTTGCTCTTCTTATGATGAACTGATGGTCTCCCAGTGACAAGTTGTGTTTTATCAACTAGTCTTTATCTCTTAAGAGATGAATCTGTCTGACTTTTTTCAATCTATACAATGATGAGGCATGTCATTCAATCATTGTTTTTTGCCCTAAATTCTGTAGTTATATTCTGCATTATATTACTTGATCAGTATAAAAATATTACTGAATGACTTCAGGCAAGCTGAATTTTTTATCACCCTCTCCCAGATCAGATTAAAGAGGGGAAGAAACATTCAAATAAACCTTTTATCACTGTAGGGGTTCTATTTAATGCAATAAATTTACATTCTACATATCGCTATCAAAACTCTGTTTTCTTAGATTTCTTTATACTCAATTAATAGATCTTCAAGCCATTTTAGAAAGGATGCAGGATTTAAAAAAACATAAATACAAATAAGCTCACATCAAATGGAGAATCTGTAGAATAATAAATTTTGATCTTTCTTTCTTTACCATTTAGAGAAATAAAAGAACTAATTTCTCCAGTTTTCAAAACAAGAGAAAAACCACATAATAAGATGGGGCTCTAATATCTGGGCACATGTTGAAGAATATGAGCCCAGACAACAAAGCCTGGTGACATGTGACTAATGATTGTGAGAATGCTGTTACACACACACTCACATTCATGCACACATGCACACACACACATGCTCACATGCTTATTTCCTGTGCTTAACTGAAACTGATTCATTACAAACAATGCCAACAGCTCTGCATAATTACTTTAAAAGTGAAAAGAAGCCCAAAACCAATGAATGAGAAAAACAGAGAAAGAGAGAGAATTAGCTGTCTGATTCCAAAAGCATCCATCTTCTGATCCCATTGCAAATAGCATACTATTGTGGGCTAAAACACATGAAGGATTTTGAAAATATGTATTATTAAAGGAAGCCAACATGTTTTCTTATTAAATTATTTGAGGGTAAACATTCTAAGATATCCCATTTCTCTCATATTACAAGTGTCTTTATAAAAACAAAAGAGAAGGTACATGTAAGCCACATTTGGGGCTTGAGGGAACCCCAAGTTCTTAAAAAAAACACTTTTAAACTTCAAAGTACAATCAGCTAAGCTAGAAAGCAAGGCATGTCTCTAAAAGAGCCACTATTGTCAAATTCTTGGGATCTTGAAAACGAAGTGAAAGGAGATAAAAAAAAAAAGAAAAGAATTCAAAAAATGATTAAAGTTAAGATCTAGCTCTTGAAATGATCTTTACCAAATGACAAAAATCCTTTAAAAAAAAATTAAACCTGGGGGTGCCTGCGTGACTCAGTTAGTTGAGCGTCCGACTCTTGATTTCAGCTCAGGTCATGATCTTGCAGTTTGTGACATAGAGCCCCACATCAGGCTTGAGATTCTCTCTCTTCCTCTCCCTCTGCCCCTCCCCTGCTTGCACAAATGCTCTTTCACTTTCTAAAATAATACATACATACATACATACATACATATCAAAAATCAAACCTAAATTTGAGCAGCCTAATCATTAGTTCATGCTGAAAAAAATCTTGCCCAGCAACAGTGTAATAGGAGCCTAAGAGTATGATGATTTAAAGATACTCAAAATTGGTTAAAAAGATGGTGAGAGAAAAAGAGAGCAAAAGATGATGATGGGGAGGATTTTATAATAACTTGGTTATATAAACCAGTGAACATGAATTCCTTTAATAAAAAATTGAAATAGAGCAGAAAGAGATTAGCAGGCCCAACAGAAACCCACTAAAAAGACATGCAATTGTCTCTAAAATCTGTTACAAGCAAGAAAAAGAGAAACCTACTCCTACTTCCTGGGCAATAAAACATGGAAAGCTTCATCTGAAATAAGTGAAAAAAGACAGAATCCTTAAAATAGTTATGATCCTAATTGTCTTTAAGTATCCCCTGTGATTACAGAAGAAAATTGAAATCATTAGTGCTTGCCTTACATATATAAATACTGAGTAACATCTAAAATTATCCAACTAATTGAGCTAACCCTCAATCTAGGTATAGAAAATTGCATTACTTTCTCATTTTACAAAGATAAATTTAAGGATTAAGTTTCAAGCTGCAATAATTTTAGCAAATTTTATAAGGAATGAAAATAATTGTGTAAAATAAGATTGGATCTTGAAAGCAATAAAGGATTTGTATCATTTGAGTTGCTTAAAATATTAAAGTCTGGGGAGCAGGATGTTTTTCTTACTTAGCTTTAAAGGTTCTGAAGATAATTTTGATGCTGGTTTGAAGGGGCACATGCACCCCAATGTTTATAGCAGCACTATCAACAATAGCTAAATTATGGAAAGAGTCCAAATGTCCTTTGATTGATGAATGGATAAAGAAGATGTGGTGATATATATATATATATATATATATATATATATATATATGCACACACACACACACACACATATATACAATGGAATATTACTCAGAATATTATATGAAATCTTGCCATTTGCAACAACGTGGATGGAACTACGTGTATTATGCTAAGTGAAACAAGTCAGAGAAAGACAAATACCATATTTCACTCATATATGAAATTTAAGAAACAAAGCAGATGAACATAGGAGAAAGGAAGCAAAAACAAGATGAAAACAGAGAGAGACACAAACTATGAGACTCTTAAAGACAGAGAACAAATTGAGGGTGGCTGGAGGGAGGTATGGGGGGAATAGGCTAAGTGGGTGATAGACATTAAGGAGGGCACTTATTGTGATGAGCACTGGTTGTTATAAGTAAATGATGAGTCACTAAATTCTACTCCTGAAACCAATACTATATTGTATGTTAACTAACTTGAATTTAAATTTAAAAAGGTAAAAATAATTTTGAAACTATCCCATCAATTGAAAGTTAAGAGCTCAATTTTTAGTACTTAAATTGTTTTACTACAAAATGTAAAACAGGACATAGTTTCAGCAGTTTAAACTATGAGACTGGAGGGGCGCCTGGGTGGCTCAGTGGTATTACGGACTTCAGCTCAGGTCATGATCTTGTGCTTTGTGGGTTCAAGCCCCTCGTCGGGCTCTGTGCTGGCAGCTCAGAGCCTGGAGCCTGCTTCAGATTCTGTGCCTCCCTCTTTCTGTCCCTCCCCTGCTCGCACTCTGTCACAAAAATAAATACACATTAAAGAAAATTTTTTAATAAAAAAATAAATAAATAAACTATGAGACTGGAAACGCTTACCAGTGATAAGCAAAATGTTATATTTTATTAACTAAGAGCAATATTGCTAAATATAATATGTTTATTTAGTGCTTGAAAAAGAAAAGTGTAAAACAAACATTTTTTTTAACTTCCAAAACCTTAGTATTTGAATAAGAAGGACAGAATTTTATATAAAGGATGAACCAACAACCTTAACCTTTATCCTGGCCTGCCAAGGTGTTTTTCTAGTCAACTAATATTCACAACAATTTTTTAATTACCTCTAATTGAATCTTCAATCTTCCCCATAACCTATCCCAGATCCCTCATTTCATTATCAGCAAATAATTACGTCTCTTATACAGCAAAGAAAATGCACACCATTGGACAGGGACTCCCATTCCCCACAAGGAATCTATATACCTGCTCGTACCTTACCCACCCTTTCCTCCTGGACTACCGATCTAAGGAAGGTGCCTCTCTTTTCTTCTAAGGCCAATACCTAACATGGGCACCAATGCCCATCCCCTGCTCCTTTACCAGAAACTCTTACTTACTTATTGTATTCTCTACTTGCCCTACTTTTCCATCAGTATGATAAACAGTCTCAAATATCTCTTGCCTTTAAAACTTTCCCTCAATTCCCCTCTAGCTACTGTCCTATTTCCCTTCACAGCAAAACTTCTGAGGAGTGTGGCTTTATATTTATGACTTCCCTTTCCTCACCACTTTCTTAGCTTTCTGCAGTCTGTGTTCTATTCCCAACCACTCCCTCATATCACACTTTGACTAGTCATCAGTGTACTCCACATTGCTAACCACAGCAGTTACTTTCAGCTCTCATTGTGCTTAAGCTTTAGCAGTAAAAGCCAAAAGAGTTCACCACTCCTTGAAATGCTTTTCCTTTGGCTTTTGTGAACTGAATGCTCTTGGTTTTGCTCCCACCTCCCTGCACTCTGCTTTTCAAGACCCTCCATCAACAAGTCATTCTTTTTTTTGACCAGGCTTTCACTACTGGAGTTCTTTAAGAGGTCTTAGCCCTCTTATTCTTTAAGTCCACAGAGGGAATTACTTTGTCCTTTATAATAATAAATTTCTAATAGTAAATGGGATGGAGGAATTAATTTTTTTACAGATAAAAACAATGAGGCTCCGAGAAGTACAGTTATTTGTTCAAATATTCAGCAAAACACTTCTTCCCCAATTCAGATGCTTCCTTGTGGAAAGAACTCTGTTAGAGTAATAGTCTTGGCCTCTGTCAACCACCCTACATACTCCTCTCCACAGCAAGAAAAGAGGTTATCTTATCAGTATACTTAATACAAGAAATTGGGCAAGCTCAGATCCACATAATTCTTCTCTCTCTTTGGGATTTGCCTGCTTGCTGAAAGCAAACCTTCATCTACTCTTCCATGCCATAAATGTGAAGTGCAAGCCCTCATGGGGAAAAGCTCCCATTTTTCAGTGAATCTATGACTGGGTAACTGTAATCAGGGAGGAAATCTGAGAAAGCCCCCTTGGCTAACAGATTTAAATTACTTTTTTTTTTTTCGTTCTCTACCTGATGTTTGTTTGAATTAGTTTGGATCATGGATGAAGAAAAGGATTTTTATGCATTTATTTTCACAAAATACTTAGATTAATAACATGCAAATATATAGTCAGGAATATAGTTTTTAAGGCCTTCATGATTAATGGAACATAAAAGAATTTAAATTTGTACAGCTAATAAAAAAACTTGATCTGCTAAATTCTTGAAATATCAAATAGATGGATATTTGAGCATCAACATAATAATATAGTAATGAAAATAACAGTAATGATAATATGGATTATAGCTCATTGAATAAAATAAGAATTTTAATTTGTTGATAATAAATGTATAGGTAGATAAAGGAGAAGGTAAAGGTCTTCCTTACATAAAATGTCAACTCACAAATGTAGAAGGAACATGGGTATCAGAAAAATCACCATTTTGCAACCATCAGAGTAAATATTTGTTCAGGCAAAAATCACCAATGAATGCTAAACTCAATGGGGGAAGGGGATGAATATCATAAGGAATAGGATATTTACATTGTCTCAAAATATACCCCCACAAATCACTTGATTAATTATAACATAAAAAACATTATACAGTGGAGAAAAAGGAAAAACTAGTATCCGCTATGGGGAGCAAACATTCATTCATGTACCTTAGGATATAGTATGCTGAGCAAAACATATCACTTCTGTGACATTCTAGCCAAAATTCATAACCCAAATCTAATAATGAGGAAACAAAAGATGAATCCAAATTGAGAAAAATGCTACAACATAATTGGCCTGTGTTCTTATAAACCCATGTCATGGAAGACAAAAAAAAATGGCTGACAACCTATACTACATTAAATAAGGCTAAATATATATGACATCTAAAGGCAACAGGCGGTTCCTTCTAGACTAGGAAATACTCCCATCAAGGATGTTATTGGGATAACTGTTAAAATTGGAATTGAGACTACAGATTAAGCTAATGTATTAATGTTAAATTTCCTGAATTTGATGAAAATACTGTGGTCATAAGAGAAAATATCATTATTGTTAACAAATGGTCATTAGAGTGTTAAAAGATAAAGGTAAAATCTACTTTCAAGTTATTTAAAATATTTTTTTCAAAAAATTATGTATGTGTGAATGAGAGAAGGAAATGTGGAAATATATTAAAAATTGGTAAATTTGAGTAAAGATCGCCAAAAGAATGCCATAGTAGCCATACTTATATCAGACAATCTAGATTTCAAAATAAAGACTGTACCAAGACTTGAAAAAGGGCATCATATCAAAATAAAAGGGTCTATCCACCAAGATCCAACAATTTTAAACATTTATGTCCCCGATGTGAAAGAATTCAAATATATAAATCAATTTTTACAAACATACAGAAATTCATTGATAATAATACCATAATAGTAAGGGACTTCAGGGGCGCCTGGGTGGCTCAGTCAGTTAAGCGTCCGACTTTGGCTCAGGTCATGATCTCGTGGCTTGTGTGGGCTCTGTGCTGCATCAGGCTCTGTGCTGATAGATCAGAGCCTGGTACCTCTTCAGATTCTGTGTCTTTCTCTCTCTCTCTGCCCCTCCCCCACTCACACTCTGTCTCTCTCTGTCTCTCAAAAATAAATAAACATGAAAAAAATTTTTAAAAATAGTAAGGTACTTCAACACCACATTATAGCAATGGACAGATCATCTAAACAGAAAATCAACACAGAAACAATGGCTTTGAATGAAACACTGGACCAGATGGACTTAACAGATATTTTCAGAACATTCATCTTAACACAGCAGAATACACATTCTTCTTGAGTGCACATGGAACATTCTCCAGGATATATCAGCCAGATCTATCCGGCTGGGACACAAATCAGCCCTCAACAAGTTCAAAAAGATTGAGATCATACTGTGCATATTTTCAGACCACAGCACAATGAAACTCAAAATCAACCATAAGAAAAAATTTGGAAAGACAACAAATACTTGGAGATTAAAGAACAACCTACAAAAAAAAAAAAAAAAAAAAAAAAAAAAAGAACATCCTACTAAACAATGAATGGGCTACCAAGAAATTAAGGAGGACATTAAAAAGTACAGGGAAGCCAATGAAAATGATAACATGACAGCCCCACACCTCTGAGATGCAGCAAAGGTGGTAATAAAAGGGATATATATAGCAATACAGGCCTTCCTTTAGAAGGAAGAAAGGTCTCAGATACATAATCTAACATTACACCCTAAAGAACTGGAAAAAGAACAGGAAATAAAACCCCAAACCAGCAGAGGATGGGAAATAATAAAGGTTAGAGTGGAAATCAATGCTATCAAAACCAAAAACAAAACAAAACAAAACAAAACAGTAGAACAGATCAATGAAACCAGGAGCTGCTTCTTTGAAAGAATTGATACAGAATTGATAAACCCCCAGCCAGTTTGATCAAAAAGAAAAAGGACAGGACTCAAATAAATAAAATAAAAAATGAAAGAGAAGAGATCACAGCCAACACTGCAGAAATACAAACAATAATAAGAGAATATTATGAGCAATTATATGCCAATAAATAGGGCAATCTGGAAGAAATGGACAAATTCCTAGAAACATATAAACTACCAAAACTGAAACAGGAAGAAATAGAAAATTTGAACAGACTGATAGCCAATAAAGAAATTGAATTAGTAATTAAAAACCTCCCCAAAATCAAAAGTCCAGGGCCGGATGACTTTACAGGGGAATTCTACCAAATATTTAAAGAAGAGTTAACTCCTATTCTTTTGAAGCTGTTCCAAAAAATAGAAATGGAAGGAAAACGTCCAAACTCATTCCAAGAGGCCAGCATTACTTTGATCCCAAAACCAGAGAAGACCCCACTAAAAAGGAGAACTATAGACCAATTTCCTTGATGACCGTGGACACAAAAATTCTCAACAAGATACTAGCCAACTGGATCCAACAATGCATTAAAAGAATTATTCACCATGATGAAGTGGGATTTATACGTGGGATGCAGGGCTGGTTTGATATTAGCAATCAATCAATGTGATACATCACATTAATAAAAGAAAGGACAAGATTCACATGATCCTCTCAATAGACACAGAGAAAACATTTGACAAAATACAGCATCTTTTCTTTATAAAAAACCTCAGGAAGAAAGGGATAAAAGAATCATACCAAAAAATTACAAAAACCATATATGAAAGACCCACCACTAATATCATCTTCAATAGGGAAAAACTGAGAGCTTTCCCCCCAAGGTAAGGAACATGACAGATGTCCACTCTCAACACTGTTATTCAACATAATATTGGAAGTCCTAGCCTTAGCAATCAGACAACACAAAGAAATAAAATGCATCCAAATACGCAAGGAGGAAGTCAAACTTTCACTCTTCGCAGATGACATGATACTCTATATGGAAAACCCAAAAGATTCCACCAAAAAACTGCTAGAACTGATCCATGAAGTCAGCAAAGTCACAGGACATAAAATCAATGCACAGAAATCGGTCGCTTTCTATACACCAATAATGAAGTAGCAGAGAGGGAAATCAAGGAATCGATCCCATTTACAATTGCAACAAAAACCATAAAATACCAAGGAATAAACCTAACCAAAGAGGTGAAAAGTGTATACACTGAAAACTATAGAAAGCTTATGAAAGAAACTGAAGAAGGCACAAAAAAATGGAAAAATATTCCATGTTCATGGATTGGAAGAACAAACATTGTTAAAATGTTGATATTACCCAAAGCAATCCACATATTCAGTGCAATCCCTATCAAAATAACACCAGCATTCTTCACAGAGCTAGAACAAACAATCCTAAAATTTGTATGGAACCAGAAAAGACCTGGAATAGCCAAAAGCAATCTTGAAAAAGAAAACCAAATCAGGAAGCATCACAATTCCAGGCTTCAAGATGTACTACAAAGCTGTAATCATCAAGACATTATGGTACTGGCACAAAAACAGACACATAGATCAATGGAACAGAATAAAGAACCCAGAAATGGATCCACAAATGTATGGCCACTCCTCGACAAAGCAGGAAAGAATATCCAATGGAATAAAGACAGTCTCTTCAGCAAGTGGTGCTGGGAAAACTGGACAGCGACATGCGGAAGAATGAACCTGGACCACTTTCTTACACCATACACAAAAATAAACTCAAAGTCGATCAAAGACCTAAATGTTAAGAAAGGAAACCATCAAAATCCTAGAGGAGAAAGCAGACAAAATTCTCTTTGACCTTGCCTGCAGCAACTTCTTACTCAACAGGTCTCCAGAGGCAAGGGAAAAAAAAGCAAAAATGAACTATTGGGACCTCATCAAGATAAAAAGCTTCTGCAGAGTGAAGGCAACAATAAGCAAAACTAAAATGGAACCAGCAGAATGGGAGAAGATATTTGCAAATGACATATCAGATAAAGGGCTAGTATCCAAAATCTATAAAGGACTTACCAAACTCAACACCCAAAAAACAAATAATCCAGTGAAGAAATGGACAGAAGACATGATGAGACACTTTTCTAAAGAAGACACCCAGATGGCTAACAGACACATGAAAAAATGCTCAAGACCACTCATCATCAGAGAAATACAAATCAAAACCACAATGAGATACCACCTCACAGCAGTCAGAATGGCTAAAATTAACAACTCAGGCAACAGCAGATGCTGGTGAGGATGCAGAGAAAAAGAAACTCTTTTGCATTGCTGGTGGGAATGCAAATTGGTGTAGCCACTCTGGAAAACAATATGGAGGTTCCTCAAAAAATTAAAAATAGAACTACCCTATGATCCAGCAATTGAACTACTAGGTATTTATCAAAAGGATATAGGTGTGCTGTTTCATAAGGGCACACGCACCCCAATGTTTATGCAGCACTATCGACAATAGCCAAAGTACAGAAAGAGCCCAAATGTCTATTGACAGATGAATTGATAAAGAAGATGTGGTATATATATATATATATGTATATATATATATATATATGTACATATATATATATATATACATATATATATATATATATACATATATATATGTAATGGAGTATTACTTGGCAATCAAAAAGAATGAAATCTTACCATTTGCAACAATGTGGATGGAACTAGAGGGTATTATGCTAAGTGAAATTCATCAGAGAAAGACAAATATCATATGATTTCACTCACATGTAGAATTTAAGATACAAAATAGGTGAACAGAAGGGAAGGGAAGCAAAAATAATATAAAAACAGGAAGGGGGACAAACCATAAGACACTCTTAAATACAGAGAACAAACTGAGGGTTGCTGGAGGGATTGTTGGTGGAAGGATACGCTAAACGGGCAAAGGGCATTAAGAAGGACACTTGATGGGATGAGCACTGAGTGCTATATGTAAGGGATGTATCACTGGATTCTTCCCCCGAAATCATTATTGCACTATATGCTAACTAACTTAGATGTAAATTTAAAAAATATATATTTGAGTAAAGAGTTTCTACTTCTTTGTGATATGCTTGCAACTTTTCTGTAAGTCTGAAATTATTTAAAGATAAAAAGGTTTTTAAAATATTTAAAAGATAAATCAAATAGCTGTTCATTAAAAATACTTTCATATTCCTAGTTTAAATCATTTTCACTTTTCAGAATGCATTCATACACATTCTCTGCCTTGCTCATACATCCATCTCACAAATACAGTATGCAAGACTATAGTGTCTGTTGTGCAGGTAAATATAGCAGTAATGATCAGAGAGGCCAGACCACTTCCCCTGAGCCTCATTGCTGTGAGTGACAAAGTCAAAGATAGAACACATGTACTTTCACTCATTGTCCAGTCTTTTCTCCACTATATTATTTCTTAATGTCTGACCAAATAATGGGATTTTTCAGGGTCACCTCAAATATATAAGTGCATTAAAGTTTAGAGTTAAGAAAATATGAGAAATGTATTCGGTCAATACAAATATCTCTATTTCAGAGAGCTTCAGAGACCAATATATACACAAAGGTAGGTCAACCATGTGTTTAACAAATATAAATGAAACACAACCAAGAAAAATGCCCTATGTCACCACCATGCAGCATTCATAATTTTATGAAAATGAAATCATGTATATCAGAAGTGCAATTGTACTAACATTGTATTCACATATGCAAATAAATATACTGCCTCAATTTCTAGAGCTAACAATCTTCCTAACTCCTCTATGTAACAAGGAAATTGGAATTGTTGATTAACAAAATCTGCCTCTTCTACTTTAAATAGTCTACTTCAGTTCAAATACTCCCATCTATTTAAAATTTAGCTCTGTGGGGATACAAGCCGGTGTAGCCACTCTGGAAAACAGTATGGAGGTTCCTCAAAAAACTAAAAATAGAACTACCCTACAACCCAGCAATTGCACTACTAGGCATTTATCCAAGGGATACAGGTGTGCTGTTTCTAAGGGACACCTGCACCCCCATGTTTATAGCAGCACTATCAACAGTAGCCAAAGTATAGAAAGAACCCAAATGTCCATCGGAAGATGAATGGATAAAGAAGATGTGGTATGTGTGTGTGTACATACACACACACACACACACACACACACACACACAATGGAGTATTACTCAGCAATCAAAAAGAATGAAATCTTGCCATTTGCAACTACGTAGATGGAACTGAAGAGTATTATGCTAAGTGAAATTAGTCAGAGAAAGACAAAAATCATATGACTTCACTCATATGAGTACTTTAAGAGACAAAACACATGAACATAAGGGAAGGGAAACAAAAATAATATAAAAACAGAGAGGGAGTCAAAACAGAACAGACATACTTATGGAGAACAAACTGAGGGTTACTGGAGGGGTTGTGGGAGAGGGATGGGCTAAATGGATAGGGGGCACTAAGGAATCTACTCCTGAAATCACTGTTGCACTATATGCTAACTAATTTGGATATAAATTTAAAAAAAAAAATTAAATTAAAAAATAAATAAAATAAAATTTAGCTCTGTATTTGTTCTCATTTAAAGAGTCCTTTTGGAATGTTTAGCGTTCCTAGGGAAATACTCAGTCTTTAAGAGTTCCCTCACGCTCTTCCCTTCAAATGGCATCTGACTAGGTGAGGGAATGTGCCCCATTCCCACAAAGGTTGGGATGGGCTCTGATGTCGCAAGGAGAGACCTTGTACTCCTACCTGGTTTCTGCTGGGTTCAGGCCACTCAAGTCTGCTGCCTGCATGGGTGACTGTGGTCTGCCTTTTGGTGGTTCTCCTATGGGCCTGCAGTTCCTCCTGGTCTTCTTAGAGACCCATATATCTGCCTGGATGTTTCTATAAGCCCTTATCCCACCCTTGAGCGTGGATCTGCAGAGTGCAAGGCTAGTAGTCAGGAGTGGAACACAACAGAACACTGCCATCCAGTCTCTCTGCCAGCTCGGCATCCCTCTCTCCCCTCAATCCACTAGGGCCTAAAGAAGGGGACCTCTCCTTTATTCCCCTATTGTTTTGTTTTGTTTTGTTTTGTCTTGTTTTGTTTGGCCAGGACTTCCTTCTCACATCCCTCCTCAGATTACAGATTCACGATTCAACCTCAGGACCCAACAAAGGGGAAAAACCCAATAAAGGAGTACCTAATGGAGGTATAAAAAATCTAATGTGTCCATTACAGACATATAAACATTTGAGTATGTCTCCTAGCTAGGCAGAGTCCAGGAATGAGATAGACCACATTCTGCCAGAGCTACTCTCAAAAGACAACTTTTCCACCCTTTTTGGGTTATTTGGAGTTTTCTTATGCATGCATAAATTTTCAGTTCAGTCAAAGTTAAATAAAATCTAACTGAGCAAACAAACAAGAGGAGAGGCAGATCACCCCACCCCTACTGTCATTCCATTCTGGCACATAGAACATGATCATGTGTGACAGGCACCTGCATGGGAGACATTCCTCCTTTCACTCTCCAGGATAAAATGATTAAACAGTATCAAAATCTTTGCTCCCAAATTGACTCTGCTGCAGCTTGAAGCTTCCATATGTTCTTTTTATACAAATACGTTTCACTTGGTAGGTTTTGTCATACATATTTTTTTAATTTTTTAATGTTTATTTATTTTTGAGAGAGAGAGACAGAGTGCAAGCTGGGGATAGGCAGAGAGAGAGGGAGACACCGAATCTGAAGCAGGCTCCAGGCTCTGAGCTGTCAGCACAGAGCCCGACCCAGGGCTCGAAACCACCAACCGTGAGATCATGACCTGAGCCAAAGTCAGACGCTTAAACAACTAAGACACCCATGTGTCCTGTCATATATTTTAAACATAAAATATATACCATTATATTTTCTTCATTAGCTCCATAATTAATAATTAAAAACTAAAACATTTGATTATATGCAGAGATCCTTACAGACTCAAATTGAGTTAGAGGAAGGCTCAATATGCCTAAAGCAGTACTATTTTCATGTCCTTAAATTCCAACTCTTCTAATGTCCTTTTTCCTGAACATAAATTCACTGGCCAAACAGTAACTATTATTTCACAGGTAATTTGGTGAGGCTTCTCAGAGTCAAAAAGGAAGGCAAAACATAAATGGAAAGTCAAACTTTTATCATAAAGTCAAATCATACAAATAGAACAAAGACCAGATAAACTATTGGAAACTTTATTTGAAGCAAAGGAAGACTTGCATGGGTGAAAGGCAATGAGCAAAAAGAAATAAAACTTCAGATAGTTATGAGCTTATATCTTAACATAATCTTACCAGGCATAATATTGAGTATTTATCTAATTAAACATCTACAGTACACAATTTGAAAGAAAGCCTTAACCTCTGAATAATGGAAAATGTTTCCTAAGAAATTCTGGTCTGTTGAAAGAAGGAAAGCCATGCTATGCTCATCCCTAACCATAAAAGGCAACTGAAAGGTGACTTCAGGATCCATTATCAACATCTCTAGTCTGTTATTTTGTTTGCTGCTTTTTTTGTTTTTCCTTTGGGGAAAGACTTTTAAGTATTTCAAGGAGGTTATTTATTTTCATATATACTGCATAAAATTAAGATAGCTACGTAATGCAAATTAATTACCTTAGTTAGCTAAGGCTGGCTTTACAAAATATCATAGACTGAATGGCTTAAACAGCTGACATGTGTTCTTTTACAGCTCTAGAAGCTGGAAATTCCAAGATCAAAGTCCAGCAGGATTCAATTTCTAGTGAGAATTCTCTCCAGTTTTCAGATGGCTGCCTTCTCACTATGTTCTCACATGGCAGGAGAGAATCAGAGAAAGAGACAGAGAGATGGATAGAGTAAGAAAGAGAGAATCTCCTTCTTCTAAGGCCACAGTCCTATCAAATTAGGGCCATCCTTATTAACACATTTAACATTAATTATCCCCTAAAGAATACACTTCTAGATAAATCACATTAGGAATTAGGGTTTCCACATACAAATCTTGATGAAGAGACACAATTTAGTTGATAACATTAATCAACAAGTTTCTTAGAAATAATCTTTTGGATTATATAATACTATTTTCTACTGATACTTCTTGACCCTAGTAAAAATTACATAAATAAATTAGTGTCTTGATTGAAAATGATGAAGGCCAGGGGTGCCTGGGTGGCTCAGTCAGTTAAGCGTCTGACTTCAGCCCAGATGATGATCTCACAGTTTGTGAGTTCAAGCCCCGCGTCAGGCTCTGCACTGACAGCTCAGAGCCTGGAGCCTGCTTCAGATTCTGTGTCTCCCTCTCTCTCTGTCCCTTCCCTGCTCACGCTCACTCTCTCTCTGTGTCAAAAATAAATAAACTTAAAAAAAATGATGAAGCCCAGAATTATGAAGTCTTGTTGACCCCAAGGTTGAGAAGCAAATGTTAGTAATTTTCTAAGCTGGAGGGATTTATTACCAAATGTTTGAGACCATGATTTGAGATCATTATTTAACAGGTCACTGCTAGTATAATTATCAGGTCTTCACCTCTGAAAGTTGAATGTCCAAATATGTGTTTTCTTTACTTCTGCTGTGTTTGTAACCCAAGGTTTAAATATCTACCCTAAAAACTCTGAGTTTATCTTGACATTTTACTTAACAATAGGAGTCAGTTTTCCTCACCATAAAGTCCACTGGGTTTATGGAGGAGCCAGTGATCATCAAAGCCAGAGTCAGGCAATGAACTGGAAGAAAGCATGTTATGAAATTCTTCTGTCAAATCCACTAATAAAACAAGACCAATAAAAATGAATTCATGTTTATTTTTTCCCTTATTCTTACTTTGACTTTTACATTCTTTTGATCCTTATATCTATGACTGAACAATATCAGATTTGACTGTAAGACTTATAAACTATTTTCTAAAATATCTGAAACAAAAAGCAGATATCTTCCTCTTGTGGTTTAGTATCTATTTGCTGAGAGCAAAAGATGTCAGAAAGTAATGCACCTAGGCTTTCTGCCTTCTGCATTCCAAGTCCTGAACAAATTTATATAATGAACTAAATTTCCCCATGAAAATAAATTATTTCCTTTGCATATTTGAAGATGCAGATGAAAAGTTAAAAGCACACTGAAGGACCTCAAATATTTTACCAGTTAACAACACTTTTTTAATAGAGGATCTGACCAGATAGAAGTTAAATTGTAAGCAGTATTTATGAAAACACCATTTGCTTTTGTAAATGATGCTATTGATTGTCTATAAAAATGGAAAACAAGTATAAAATGCTTAAATCAAATCCCACAGTTAGCTATCTAAATGGCATTCTTTTATTTTGGTTTTTGTTGATCCTTTTTTCAATTTTTTTCAATTTTTTAATTTTTTAATTTTAATTCCAGTGTAGTTAGCATACAGTTTATATTAGTTTCCGGGGTACAATGTAGTGATTCAACAATTCCATATATTTCTCAGTGCTTATCAAGATGAGTGCACTCTTATGTTTTAATCTATACCATATTTTTAATTTGTTTTTAAAGATTTTGTTTTTAACCCCATGTGGGGCTCAAACTCACAATCCCAAGACCAAGAATCACATGTTCCTCTGACTGAGTCAGCCAGGTGCCCCTAACCTATATTTTAAAATCTGAAGATAAAAAGCCAGAATATCAGATTTAGTTTTTTTATTTTCCTGTAGCCACTCATCTTCAGAGGATATACCAAGTGCTGTCAGTGTCAAACAGAAAGAGAACAAAAGGGGTTTAGATAATCAGTTCTCTCTAACTCATGTGGCTGTCTCAGCCATCTGACAAAACATGGCAAATAGGAATAGTAAAAAGGGAAAGGCACAAAAGAGATCAGAAAGTCAAAGCTATCTTCCTGTGAAAAGAATCTAATGTCAACCTGCTGTTTCACCATTGATGGGGTGAGTATTTATTCCTTGAGATCTCTTTAGCTGGTTGTTTGTTTTTTATTATTTTTTTAAATGTTTATTCATTTTTGAGAGACAGAGACAGAGTACGAGCAGGGGAGGGGCAGAGAGAGAGAGGGACACGGAATCTGAAGCAGGCTCCAGGCTCTGAGTTGCCAGCACAGACCCCGATGCGGGGCTCAAACCCACGAACTGTGAGTTCACGGCCTGAGCCGAAGTCGCTCACTTAACTGACTGAGCCACCCAGGTGCCCCTTTTTAGCTGGTTTTATTTTGTTTCTGGTATCTAAGTAGGTTAAAGATAGTCTCTGTGTATTTAGCGCCTATGTTTATTTCTTAACAGCAGGTTCAGATCATTGAACCAAGACCACCAGCTCCGAACTCAAATCCTTACACATCCATCCAATTGTTTTAAACATAGCCGAAATAAGTGTATTTTTAGCAATACAGAGCCTGGCTGCTTTGCATACTCCACAAAACACTCAACATCTGACAGCCATAGGTTTCATGGCTATGAAACACCCCAAATTATTATTGTCCTTCTGAGTTCTCTGACCCAGAGACTCCCACTCTGCTCACTGTGTTGCCAAGCAACATCACCTAGACACCATCACCTAAACATTAATTTCCCTCTGTGATACCCCTCTCCCCCAAAGAGTTACCTTGACCTCTTCCCCTTCCAGATGGTGGCCCTGTGCTACTGTCTCTGGAAGGTCTTCTGCTGTCCAAGTTTGTTATATATTATTGTTATCTCACGGTTCTGTCTATTCCTTGATCAGCCCCCAAATCCTCAAACTCACCACAGTTTCTTTAACTATGTGATAGATTTATGGCAATTTGAAAAACGAAATTATGGTTGTATCTAGCTTATCAATACAAAGGAAAGGGCAATGTAAAACCCAGGTGGGGCAATATGTAAAGTATAAGTGTACATTTAATGGATCATAACTGAAAAAATTTATCATAGATTGTTTAAAATATATATATAGGTCCAAGTATAATTATAAGCAGTTTAACTTGATAGATCAATTGAAAGCAAATGAAAGAGAAATTAGGTAATATGACAATTATATTTATCTTAGTACACATTTTGGAAAATTGGGGGAAGGGTCTATTTCCCTGTAATAGAATAACAATAAGAAAGCTACAGTTCATGGATTGGAAAAATTTTTCTGTGAAAGTTTAGATAGTAAATAATTTGGGTTTTGCAAGCCACGTATGAGCTCTGTCTCCTACTCCTTTTCTGCTTCCTTTATCTCCTTTTCTTCTCCTCCTTTTTCTCTTCTCCCTTTTCTTGCTCCTCTTTTTCCTCCCAGTTCTCCTATTCCTCCTCCTTCTTGTTTTTCTTTTTTACCAACCCTTTAAAATGTAAAAACCATTCTTAGCTGACTGGTCATACAAAAACAGCAGCAGTTTAGATGAGGCTCATAGCTATCTTTGCCAACCTCTGATATAGATAAACAAAACAAAGCTAGTATCTTTACTATTTTCCAATATACCATAATGTCTACTTATTTTCTATTTTCATGCCTTTGAATTTGCTGTTTCTGTCATCTGGATTGACCGTCTCTCTTTCTTCGCTAATTTGAGCCACATATCCTTTAAGACAAAATCACATTTCACTTCCTCCGAGAAACTTAGCTGACCAACACATGGTAAAACTAATATTTTTGTCATGAATATAATCATAGAAGTCTATGAAAAATCATATAATTTGTTATTTGCATTCACAATTCCAGACACCAATATCAAGTTGCCTCATGTCCAACTTATCAATAGCTTCACTGATCATGTTTCAATATTGTAATTATTTTAAAATCATGCCTACTGTGCTCTTTAAATTTCAAATTAAGTGGATCATATTGCTTTTAAGTGGACCATATTGTTTTCCTATCAAGATTAATTCTACTAAATTAATGTATTTGTTCTGACTGGTAGCTTTAAAACAAGTATAAAGTAAAGGAAGTTTTGCGTCTGCTTAGGATCAGAAAACCACAAGAGAATGTTGCTATCAAACATTTTTCTCTAGTCCACAGGAGAGATGGGGTTGCAAAGCAAGTAAATGCACTGAATTCGAAAGAGTGACAAAGTCTGAAGAGAAAATATCACCTTTCACAAAGCATATGAGGATGAGGTGATCACCATAAAAGTAAGAATAAATCACATTAAATTTTAACAAATTCTTAAAGTCTGAGGATTGACTGGTATATAAGTTTGGAAAAACTGAAATCCCTAGAGAGAAGTATATTTTGTACTCTACAAGCTTTTTTCCATGAGCCTATCTCATGAAAATTTCAGGGCAGGGCAGGAAACCAGAGAGAACCTCCCTCAGTAACACAGATATGTGGGTGATCAGTTACTCCAGAGGAACATATATAAAACATCTATGTGCTTTCTCAGTTCCTTCTCTTGTCAAAGGAGAAACCACTAGGTTGCTGATTAAAGACATGAAGTGCCACTGCTCCTAAGATTCAGGTAAAAATCCTGTTTCTGGGGGTGTGGTAGAGGCATAATCCCATCTGCTTCTGGGAAATAAATAGGAATTCCTCCTGTCTCCAAGACATGGACATATCTACTATTCCTGAGGGATGAGGAGAAAGGGAGGAAGCATAATTTTCTGCTCCTAAAAGAGGAGCAGATAAATCTCTTGGACTCAAGATCTTACACTGATACAAAGCAGAGGGCTGCTACTGGTGAAAAAGCAGGAAATACTCTCCTACCCAAGATTCTCAATATATAAAAGGCTGGGTTTGGCTGACATGAGAAAGAAAGCCAGGTCTATGAGAACTTCACCCCCAAAGCCCAGGACCATAGAATTCACCTAAAAATGAATCTAGACCAGGATAATAGAGTACCCTCCTTTCCTCACATGAGCAGCAATCAACAGCAATCTATTTGTAGGAGAGGGGTAAGAACATGCAGAGATCGTCTATAGTACAGACATGAAAGGACTGCTGAAAGCTGAAGGTGGAGGAGGAACATTGAAAGAAACCCCCCAGCACTCCATACTCCACTCCTACCACAAGATAACAACAGCTCACCACTATAGGAATTCAAAGCCTGTGGTACAATAAAGATTAAAACACCAACAACTAAACCCAAACCTAAGTCAAGTACTGACAAAATTGACTCATCCCTCCATACTAACAACCTGACAGAAGAAATGTCCTCATTTCTGAGATAAAATAATTATTACTTCAGTCTTTACTGTTCTTCAGTACACAATGTCTGGCGTTTGGTCAAAAATTATGAGATATGCAAAAAAGCAAAGGAAAAATTTCATTGTCATTGATAAGCCCATCAATAAAATTAGACTCAGAGATGTTCCATATGGTGGTACTATCAAACAGCATCGTTTTAAGTACAATTAATATGTTAGCAGATCTTCTAGAAAAAGGTGAACTATATATAAAAACAAATGGGAAATTTCAGTAGTGATACTGAAACTATAAAATAAGAGTCAAAAGAAATGCCATAAATATTACAAGCATAATATCAGATATGGAGAATTTCTTTGACATGTTTATTAACCTACTGGACACAGCTGTAAAACAGTATACCCAATAAAAAATATATACTTTTTAAGATTTAAGATAAAAATTTTTTCAGAAAAAAAAAATCATCGCCAGCAGACCTTCACTTCAAGAAATGTTAAAGGAAATTCTTCATTCAGCAGGAACATGAGACCAGATGGAAATCTGAATTTATACAAAGAAATGAAAAGTGCCAGAAAAAATAAAATAAAGGTAAGCATAAAGATTTTTTTCTTATCTGTGATGACTTTAAAAGATAAAAGACTGTTGGGCACTTGTGTGGCTTAGTCAGTTAAGCATCTAACGTGTGCTCAGGTCATGATCTCATGGTTCGTGAGTTCAAGCCCCACATCAGTGAGCTCATGCCACACTTCAGGTGAGCTTGAGTCCTGCTTCAGATGAGCAGGAGTCCCACTTTAGATGAACACAAGCCCTGCTTCCAGTGAGCACCACCTCTCTCTCTTCTCTCTCTGCCTTTTGCTCACTTGCACCCTCTCTCTCAAATATAAATATATAAATAAATAAAAGATACAGGACTGTCCAAACCAAAAATAGTAATAATGTATTATGGGATTTTTTTGTTTATTTATTTATTTTGAGACAGAGGGCAAGAGGGGCGGAGAGAGAGAGAGAGAGAGAGAGAGAGAGAGAGAGATTTGAGAGAGAGAGAGTGCAGACTAGATGCGGGGCTAGATTCCACCACTGTGAGATCATGACCTGAGCTGAAATCGAGAGTCAGACACTTAACTGACTGAGCCACTCAGGCGCCCCTGTAGGATTTATATTATACATAGAAGCAAAATGTATGCCAAGGATAACATAAAAGATAAAACAGACGCACAGAAAAAACTCTATCTGAAGGTAAATTATGAAAAATTAAGATGTATATGGCAAACCCTAGACTGAGTATGTTAAAAAAAAAAAAGGTAAAGAAAAAAAAAGACAGAGCTAATAAGCCAATAAAGGCGAAAAAATGAAATCATAAAAAATAATTAGTCCAAATTAGAGCAGTGAAAGAAGGACAAGGGAGACAAACTGACACAATAGAAAGCAAATAGCAAAATGGTAGATAAATGGCCACACTATTATTAAACTAATAATTATATTAGATGCAAATAGTCTAAACTCTTCAATTAAAAGGCAGGCGTTATCAACTTGGATTAAAAAGAAACAGCCAACTGTATATTATCTACAAGACATCTTTTTGACAAGGTCAAATAAGTTACAAGTAAAAGAAAAGAAAAATATATATTATTCAACACTGATCAAAACAAAGTTGGAATGATTAAAATCATATCAAAATAAATATCAGAATAAGTAAAAATTAGGGAAAAGAACAACATTACATAGTGGTACAGAAGTCAATTCATCAAGAAGATATATTAATCTAAATGTACATATCCCTAAGACACAACCCTAAAATATACAAATCAAAACTGATAAAGTTAAAAAGGGAAATAGACAAATTTATTGTTAGACTTCACTTCTATCTGAATCACTGTTAGTACAAGTGAGAATATCAGTAAAGATATAGACAATTGGGACAGTACTATAAACCAACTTGACCTAATTGACATTTATACAATACTTCATCTAAAAATGGGAGAATAAATAGTTTTTTCATATGTTCATGGAAGCTCCACAAAGATATACTGGGACGTAAAACAAACATGAACAATTTAAAAAATTTAAATCATACAGAATATGTTTTATAATTACAATGGAACTAACCTAGAAATCAGTATGAGAAAAATGCCCGGAAACTCCTCAAATGTTTGTAACTGAAGCAACATTTCTAAGTAACCTTTGGCCAATGAAGAAAACATAAAGGAAATTATAAAATGTTTTGCGTTGAGAAAAAAAAAAAGAAAACACAACACATCAATATTTGTGGAATAAAGCTAAAGCAATACCTAAAACATAGTTTCTAGCATTAAATGCTTAAATTTAAAAAGAACAAAGGTACCAAATCCATATTTTAAACTTCGATCTGAAGAAACTAAATTAGAAGACCAAATTACAACCAAAACAAGAAAAAGGAAACAATAAAACACACAATACCATAGATAGATAGATAGATAGATAGATAGATAGATAGATAGATAGATAGATGATAGATAGATAGATCGATCGATAGATAGATAATGTATATATATACACATATATATATGGTATAAATTCTTTATTCTCAAATGCAGATTTTCTTTAAAATTATCATCAAGGGGCACCTGGATTGCTCAGACAGTTGAGTGTCCCACTCTTGATTTTGGCTCAGGTCATAATGTACCAATCATGGGATCCACCCCCGTGTTAAGCTCCTCACTGAGCATGGGGCCTGCTTAGGATTCTCTCTCTTCCTCTCTCTCTGCCCCTCCCCCACTAGCGTACACAAACTCTCTTTCTCTCTCTGTCTCTCCCTCTCAAATAAAATAAAATAAAATAATCATCAAAACATTTAAAGGCAAAATGAATCGACAGAGGGCGCCTGAAGGCTCAGTTGGTTAAGCATCTATCTAACTTTGGCTCTGGTCATCATCTTGCATTTCACGAGTTCAAGCCCCGCCCTGACATCTGTGGTGATAGCTCAGAGCCTGGAGCCTGCTTCAGACTGTGTCTCCCACTATCTCAAAAATAAATAAACTTTAAAAAATATAGAGTTGAGATTTTTTTTATAATGAAAGTCAATTGTCAAAAAGTTGGACTTTTTAATAAGACTCATCTTTATGGGGATGGAAATTTATTTTAAATATTCCCTAGCCAACAAAATATACAAAGTTAAAGTTGCTTACTTTCTCCTGTAAAACAAACCTTCATAAAGCTTTCACAATGTTTCCACTAATCCATTTTTTGTCACACATAGATTCCTTTTAGATCTGGATTCTTCTCCAAAGAGAAACAAAAAAGCTGTCCAATTTTAAACAAGTTATTTAATAAATTCTAAAATTTATGAAGTCCGTTTGGCTCTAAGCAACAATATCTAATTTGAATTCCAAATCACAATTTATAGAGTTATTTTTAGCTTCTAAAATTACTTGCCATTAAAATATGCCAACTATATATAGACTTTGTTCTGGTTTATAAAAAACAAAAGCTATATTAATAAACATAACCTATGATTTGACACATTTTATTACCAGAAAATAATCTAATCTTAGCTAAAAATCATTTAATCTTGGTTTAAATATTTTGGCACTTAAGAATGAAATATTTTCACTTGATACTGATTAACATAATTTTTTCTGGCAATGTAAATCTATTTTTTGACATTTTAATTAATTTTTAGAACCTTTCTATTACTCAAAGTAATAGATTACTATAAGTGGTTAAAAATTATTATAGTCTTTATTAATGACAGGTGTTTTAGACCATACAAAATTGTTTGTTTCAGTTTGCCCTTCTTGTGGAATTAAGTAATATATTCCCCATTCTGAGATTCTTATTACTTGAAACACTAATAAATACAGTTGTAAAAGTCCCCAGACTATATCATTCTCAATGTAGTGAGCATCTGTGATATAAACATACATAGTCTACTTTTTATAATTAGTAACTAATAGGTTATTATCACCAGCCACCATTTGTTAAGCTGCTTGTAAACAAGATGATTTATCATCAGATTCTCTAGCTGTGAAAGCTTTTTAAATAGTAAGCTTCAGGAGGTGGAAAGAGAAATCTACACAATACATTAATCCAACCTTTCTAAAGGGCACAGCATGCACTGAAAATCAGAACTAGATCGTTCATTTTAATTCTGCAAGAAGCAGCAAAGAGAGAAGCATAATGATTAAATTAAGAAGAGACCAAAAAGGAACGTGTAAGTCAGAGAAGAATTTGAATTTAAAAATGTATTCATAAATAATACTAAATTTGAAATGATTAAGATTTTTGCTCTCATTATTAATTCAATCTGAATCCACCTCCAAAATGCCAGTTAGCTCTATTTCCAAGAATGACAGCATTGTTTTTCTTACTCATAACCTCAATTCTTGCTGAAGATATATGCTGATCAACTTTTCCATTCTTGACCTTTCATTTTCATCTAGCCTGTCAATATAAGAAAAATTCAACAACTATACACTGAATATTGAACATATTTTCAGCATCAAACAGCTTTAAAATGGTATAAGACTGTTTAAAGCTATGGATCCAGAACACTCTGATCATTTTTACCCTTCCTCAGTTCAGATAAGCTTTATAGCCATTTGTTTTTGAAAGGTGTTTAATGTTATCAAAAACAAAAACCATAGGAACTCCAAAGCCTGGTAGACCACAGAAACATTTTGTATTATCTCTTATTCTTTCCTGTGTATGAGACACCATACTAAGGTTCTTTTGATGGAAATATTATATTGTATTTACTCCAAAATAATATGAGAACAGGTAATATCTCTCTTTTTTATGGCATAGTTTTATTACAACCTTTTATGAATTCAACAAATATTAAATATCTACTGATAATTTCATAATTACTAATGTAATAATTTTTACATAATTTCTAACATGTTAACTCATCTTCTGGCCTGAAATGTTTTCTTTCAATTTCTACAGTTAATTTAGAAGTTATCAGTCAGTCTCGGTTTTTTGTATTATTGCTGTTTTGTAAATCTTACTTAGCCCGTTGTCAAAAACAGTGTAACTCTAACCTAACATAAAAAATAAACCTGAGCGAGTTTGCAGGACAGGAAGCCTAACCAGAACAGATGAAATTAAAAGGAAAAGGACTAGGAATTCATTAGGTGGTGAAAGTTAAAGGATAGGAGTACCAAGAGGTAAGTGGTCAATAAAGATAAATGCAAGAGAGAAACCAAAAAGAATAAAGTAACAAAGGACGACACTAGGTCTAAAAACTACATTACAGGTAGTAGTCATGAGAAAAATTTCAGAAGAGAAGCCTACTTGAAAAGAAGGTCATGTAATTGATCAGTGGAGTTAAGTCATAGGTATATTTATCATACATAATGATTCACTATTACAGCCTAATCATTATCCAGTTCCTTTGAATATAGCATATTCTTATTTTTCTTTCTAAAAATAGCTTAATTAAAATATAATATATATTTTTACTTTTAGATTCATATATTTGGAATTAAGATCATTTAAACAAAATTAGATGTATCCTACTCTAAGTGTGACTTCTATATTCATTCACGTGACTGGAACTACAACAGCATCTGAAAGTCATTTCTTACTGCATAGTTAATATCAACAATCATTTTGTTGTTTTAGGTAAAGGTTTTCTGCTACAAATCAGATTTCCTGATAGAGGTGTACTGATATAGAGTGGAAAAGGCAAAGGAATCTCCTGATAGAAGAGTAAGACAATGATACATTTTGTGGAAATGAATTTACTGAGTCATATGATCTCTTGATTTGTGTGTTGACATGCTCAAGATGTTTTTAAGTGTTATATATATTCTAGCAATGTACTTTATTCATTTATCCAACAAATATTTAATGTCTACTTTAAAAATTAAAAAACATAAAAAACTCCACTGTTTTATAGGTAAAATAATCTCAAAATATAACAAGTAATTTTTAAAATGTACATGAATTGAGGAAGTGTCCAGAATCAAAGGTTCATCTACCTTCAAAATTTGGCTAAATAATAAGCCATGATCTAGTACAATGTCATATTTAAAAATCTAGGATTAGATTACCCAAGAATTAATAAATTAGTTTAATAAATGAACAACCAGAAAGATAGAAACAATAAAGAAAAGATAAGTTGGTATCTATTGGGCTCCTTTACATAGATTTCCTCACCTAACACTCACCTAACCCTTTTCCCAGAAAAAAGTACTGTCTCCATTTTTACAGAGAAGAAAACAAAGAAAATAAGTTACTTGACCAAAGTTTCACAACTAAGATTTTTTCAAAATTTTTTCAAAATTGATAAGGAAACTATGCTTTCTACTTGATAGTTTTAAGTAAACACAATTCATTAAATATAAAAGCTAAATCCATATCTTGTAATAAGTACAAAGGCTAAAAGCTGCATCTATTATGGATGATTCTACTGATTAGGGAAGAGAATTGAAAATTGAATAAGAAAGGCCAATGGTAACCAATCTTTATTAAAGATCTGGTAACTTTGACATTATCTCATTAATCTTCACAAAAACTTTTTTTATGAGGAAATAAATGTTTATTTGCTTAATACAAAGGGAGACATCACATTCTTGTATCCATAATCTGTATTTCAGCCAAAGAGGTATCTTTGGAATACTTTCATTACTTGCCAATTTTTTTTTAAAAAAGCAGAGTCTTGAAAATAGAAAATATATATCCACCTTCTGTGAGAAATCAAAATATCTAACAACATTGAGCATGGAAACAAGTAATGTCCAATGTGGATGAGGCACAGCCACTCTAGCTCACCAAATTCCCATCCTGCCAATTTCACTGATGTCAGCATCCCCAGGTCACTGTAGGCATGGCCTCTAGATTTGTGATCTGGCTTTGAGTAAATTGTGCGAGATTATATTTCTAATAAGGCACAAGGTTTAAAATCAAAACCATGTCTATTTGTCTCCAAAGACTATGCTCTCATTTACAGCTCCTGGTAAAGTCTTTTTGTGTATAGAGAATGTACATTGAAAATTTTCATAAGTGATTCTGATTTTTTCGTGCCTTTTAAAAATCACTGCTGCCAGCAGCATTTTTCTGAATACCAAAGTTTTATCTCAACCATTTTTATTTAGCTCAATTCTTCACTTTTCCCAACTATTGTATATAGACTCAAGTCAAAATAAAAGTGGGGAATCATAAGTTAATATCAATATTGTTCTACCTCATTTAGAAATGCCTTGTAATTCTGAAATGCACAAGTAACACTGCAAAGCTATATTTAATTTCACTGAAGGCTGTAAACAATACACTTTAGGTATCGATATAATGAACCAAAACTTTATAGTGTTTAAACTTTTTATTAAAACTAACTAGCTAAGTATTCTATGTTGTCCCCAAACATCTTTATGATTTAAGAGAACTTCCAAAGGTACCCACATTTAATATCTAAATATTGCTGATGTAATGGAGAAATAATTATATATATATTCAACATTGAGGATTAAGAATGTAAGTGCAAAGATCATGATATTCAGATAGTCGTGGGCATAGAGATAAACTCTTCAGATTAAAGAAGGGAACTTTCTCAAGATGGGCAACTTTAACAAGCTTATTCCATAACCTGGAAACCTCTACATTATTATTGAGGTACTTTGAAAGAGTTGGTACCAATCTGAGCCATACCATTTTTTTCAATATATCTGCAAAGTTTATTTGGCTACTATTTAAATACAGATGATCTGAGAAAACTAATGAATTACCTTGGTTGGTATTAAGTCTTTTATACCTTCTATGAGTGTACTACTATTAAAACTAGTCCCAGGTGGCTGGCTTTACATTTCTTCGTTTTTATGCTGGAAAATTTATGTCTTCTTGCCTTAAATAAATTAAAACCATCTTACCATTGGAAAAGTTACTAGTTTGAAAAACAAATAAAATATCATTAAATAACATTTTCATGAGGAATAATCATAAAATACTACTGGTGACCTCATAAAGAGGCAAGTCTCCCCATGTTGAAATATAATTGCAGGAACTAAGTAGTAACATTGACCTCTCAAATCTGCTTTAGAAAAGCAAAAATATAGGTTCAAATAAAAAAAATCTCCACAGTAAAATTAGGTTAATGAATTTTAAATTATTTTAGAAAGCCACATAACCCTAGAATATTTTAATATGCTCCACCATAAAATTATACTTTAAATGCTTTTCATTTACATACATTTTCAACAACAATGGATCATTAGTCTCATCTAACAAAGTTAAAGTGTATATGAATTTTTTATTTAATAATATTTTGAGCAAAATCATAATATCAATTAAATTTGGATAGAACTTTTTAATCTTTCATAATGCTCTATAGTTCCAAGATTATGAGTATCTTGATAAAGTAGAAACCTTTTTTAAATTTCTTGCCCTTTTATTTCCTGTAGGTAGCCTTTAGCCTGCATCTTCCTTAACAGAGTCGACCTATAGAAACCAGAAATTATATAAAAACAATGACTTAATAACATAACCAACATATTTTCTTATGTAACTTTTATAAACAACCAATCAGTGTTCTGAAAGGTAGACTAAAAGTTCATTTGTTTAAAATCTTTATTTTTAGATGATACTTTAAATTTTTTTCTACCTATCCCATTGGAAACATTTGTATAGTTTAATAGCTGGAATTACATGTTTCCTGACTTTGTTTCACCCCAATATTGTGAATAAAATAGATTAAAACTGCTTTAATTGGTATACTTAATTTCTTTACATATATCTATAGCTAAGCATTAATAAACGTCTCTAGCTTAACATATCAAATTGATTCTCAGATAAAATTGCTTTTATAGCATAATTTCCATTTTTAAAGAACTTAGTAAAATGTAAACAAATGTACTTACTTAAAAACACCTTTTACATATAAGTCTTTCTCAATTTCTCAATAAAATATGTTTCTCAATTAACAATAAAATCATCACCCTTCTAATTTCTTCCTTCTCTTGATAAATGGTTGATGCTCATTCATGGATGGATTATAGAGAAGGAAATGCCAACATCATTCTCCTTCAAGGACTGAAATCTTAATTCTTTGGGTAATAGAATGGTGGTATTAATGATGTTGAAAACATAATACCAATAATTCCAGCTCCCAGATTGTCATAATAATAAATCAAAAGTTATGTTTAAAATATTGGAAGGCTGGGTACCTCACAAATTATTCAAATGCCATAGTCAGACCTGATAATGTCTGTCTTAAACACATAAGTGCAAAAATTCTTAGACCAATGAACTACTATAACTTTTTATATAGATTACAAATTACTAAATGAATAAACAACAGAGGATTTCAAAAACTGGCCGCATTGTTAGATCACAACATGGAAAAAAGTCTAAAGGATCTTCTTGAGGTTTCTTAATAACTAAAGGAAGAAATGAACATCCCGTTAATGACTGAATTATTACAAGAAAACTAAAAAATCTGAGAATCTGGAAAACATGCATGGCTGTCTTAGAGATAACAATCTTGTCTAAGATGTTTGAAAGTATAACTCTGAATTGGTACACACAAGAATAGAATGACTTTTCTTTTTTTTCATTTTTAGGTAGAATCCAAAAATAATCTGAGAGCAATTGAAGGTCATGGTGAGGAACATGAACGTTGAAATGGAGGAAACATGGGTTTGATTGCCAATTCTACCCCTCTCAAGTTCTTTGGTTTGGGGTAAATGAGTCAACCTTACTAGATTCGGTTCAATGGAACTAACATGAAATCGTTTGCTATTGAACATCTATCTCTACAGGGCACCATTCTAGGTGCTAGAAGTTCCCCAATGAACAAGACAGAGAAGATACAGGATATCATGGAGCTTAAATTGTTTAGTTTGTCAGAGGAGGGAAAACGATAACAAGTAGGCAAATTAGAAAGATAATTTTATATATTTATATTATAGGTGGTAAGAAATAAAAGTAAATAATATGTTAGAGAGATCCTGCGTCCTTCTTTAGATGGAAATTATGGAAAGCCTCTCTGAGAAGGAGATATCTGAGGTGAAACAGAAGGAAAACTCTCCTATGCGAAAATCAAGAGAGGGGCGCCTGGGTGGCTCAATCCGTTAAGCATCCAACTTCAGCTCAGGTCATGATCTCACAGTACCATGTGGGGCTCTGTGCTGACAGGTCACAGCCTGGAGCCTGCTTCAGATTCTGTGTCTCCCTCTCTCTCTTTCCCTCCCCCATTCATGCTCTGTCTCTATCAGAAATAAATAAACATTGAAAAAATTTTTAAAAAAAAGATCCAGAGATGGAACGTTCCAAATAGAAGATATGCGCATCTCATTAGACATCTGTGAAAATTACAGGCAATAACAATACAAAGGGCTTTACAGAGTAGCTGATAAATAGAAAACACTCTATAATCAGTAACTCTAATCAAAAAGAAAATATTTGTTTATCAATGATTCCTACAACATAATTCCTATAAGGGACATCTTTGAACATAAAAATCCCATACTATATAATTTGCATCTATTATTCTCATCACTTTGTGATAGATTATTAAGAACTATGGCAATAGATTATTAAGGACTATGGCATATATATTGATGGCATTCTTGAAATTCTGGCTATTAATCCCAGAAAATAATGTATGGGTGAAAAATCCATATGACAGGAAAAGCAAAGATTGAACTGGCCAAGAGAAAAAAAATCAAGGAAAATGAGAGGAAAAAAAGAGGAAATGGTTCTAGATCAGGAGAGATAGGGAAGAGGATTTTAGGAACTGTGGCCCAAAGAGATTACATGAAGTAGAATCCAGTCCATGATTATTAACTCACTCTATGTAAAAAGAAGGATGAAAATAAGAGGGGGAAGTATAACCTCATATGCCAGACATTTTTAGTATATTGTATGATTTATTCCTTACTACAATCCTATTTGAACTACTTGTATCTCCACTTAACAACTGATCTTACATAACTATATGAGCTTTTCTTGACAAGATTGACTAGATGATCTCAAAGTTTCCTGTATAATTCTATGCTTCTGATAATAGGAAAAGAAAATTATCTGTGTAAGTGTATATTAGAGCTATAAAGGTCTTAAAAAATAATTGGCCATATGGCTTGTCAATCTTTATATAAGAGGTTTCAAGAATACTTGGCTAGGAATTACAGTCCTAAAAACATAAAACTCAGCTTCTTAAGGGATGGATGAAGAATGGAATATTCAGACAGAGAAGACTGGGAAAGAGGCTCTAGGAGACATGGGGGAAAATTTAAACAGCCATCCAAACTAATCAAGTTTTATCCAAACCAAATATCCAGGCCTTTTGAAGTTTGCCAGTTACTAATCAAAACCCCACTAAGTGCTTAGTATCTCAGACAGTTTTAAATAACATCAAACCAACTATCATGTAATACACTGAGTAAAGCCAAATCTGGATTTTGTCTTACAGCTACACAGACACAGAAAATTTGTCTGAAGTTATGCTCACCAAGTAAAAATTTAAGATACTTTTAATTATTCTTATGTTATTTCACTCTTAAAATCACCCCAGTTATCTTTAAAAGGGGTTAAGAAAATCAGCTTTCCATAAAAAATGAATTATTAATGATAACTGTCTGGAAAGTTAATAGTTAAGACTTTGCAAGTGTCGTTTTATACTCGATGGCAAACACTGTAAAAAAATAAAATTTACTAATGATGAAACGAAAGCTTTAATTGCCCAAAGTTCTTACATTACGTTGTAGCATTAGATGGACAAATTTTGAGCCTAAAATAAATTAGTAGTAGTATACTTTTATCTTAATGCATTTAATTCTCTTTTCAAATTATAACAATATTTTGTGACAGTAAAAGCTGTGACATCAATCAGCTTTCTGCAACTATGGTATAAATCAGCTTGGTGGTCAATTCTCTTTAAAAATATCTTCAAAACTCTCAACAAAATAATGAAAGTATTACTATATAATCTACACATATTTTACTGATTTAATTTGACATGAAATAAATATATTACCACAAAATGCTACTACTGTCATTTTTTCCACTTTTAATGAACTCATTTCTTTTCCTCGAAACAAAATTAATGAAATGTCAGAATGGAAAAATATTCAGTTTTGCTAAAGAAAAAAAAATTCACTCTTACTGAAACACACATGTTCTCTTTTTCCCCAGTGCAAGTTCCACATGTACGTTATGTTAAAATGAGAAAAAAAAAAAAAGAAAAAGAGAGCCTATTCATTTGTGTGTGTGTGTGTGTGTGTGTGTGTGTGTGTGTGTGTGTGTGTAAGCTTATCTAGAAAGGAAAAGGAAACAGCATTGGAATTCATAGAAGATGGTGGTCATGTTGCTGTTTTTCTTATGAAGGGGCACCCACCAGGGCATGGAAGATGGCAGAGCTCACATGATACCACTGACATGCCGCCTAGCCACTTGCTATTATATTTTTATATCTGAATTCTCTATACAGTATTTATCCAATATTTCCTTGTTTAGTTAATTATTACTGATTTGTTGATTGTTAATTTCTATCTGATTCCACTAGAATATAACGTTCATGACAGCAAACACCTACTTCACTCTCTTATTCATTATGTATCCTCAAATGGCTGGAAAATAAATGGTCTTTACTCTGGCAATGAGTGAACGCATTACTAACCACTAACAAAATTGATAACCACAAAACTTAAAATATGTAAGAAGGAATAGGAATAAACTAAACCTTGATCACACCAAAAGAAATTTAAATGAAGAAACAAAAGATAATGGGAAAAATAAAATGAAATAGGAAAATATAAGCAAGTATTTTAGCTATTTCAATAAATATAAAAAGTTGCTTTCTCCTACCAAAAGTAATCCAAGTTTTTAGTTATTGTCAAAAACTACATCCAAAACAGTAACAGTGAGAGTTTGAAAATAAAACAATGACAAAATGTGAAAAACTGAGATCAGATATTTAATACTAGATATCAGGGATTAATTAATATTATATAAAGTAAAATTTAATGCTAATGATATTGAAATAGAAAAGGGGAAACATATTGACAAATGATACAATCCATCAAGAAGACAGAACAGTAACAAACCTTTAAGCAACAAACAACATGAAAAATTTTTTAAATTAAGAACTCCTTATATAAAAAGATTAACTTGGCTAAAATGTAATTATAGGAAAAGATTTTACTATATCTTTGTCAGATTTTTTCTTAGCGAGTAGTCAAAGTATGAAAGACACAGGTTAACCAATTAATTAAATTAACTGATTAAATCTATATACATATGTAAAACAGTACACAAGAAACAGAGAACATACATTCTTATGTTCATAGAACTAAAAATATACATCAATTTTAGGAGCACCTGAGAGGCCCAGTCAGTTAAGTGTCCGACTCCTGGTTTTGACTCAGGTCATGATCTCAGTTTTGTGAGTTCAAGCCCTATGTTGGGCTCTGGGTTGGCAGCACAGAGCTTGCTTAGGATTCCTTGTCTCCTCTCTCTCTGCCCCTCCCCCACTTGCACTGTCTCTGTCTCTCTCAAAATAAATAAATCAGCTTTAAAAATATATATAGGGGCACCTGGATGGCTCAGTCAGTTGAGAATCCGACTTCAGCTCCAGTCATGATCTCACAGTTTGTGGGTTCCAGCCCCACGTTGGGCTCTGTGTTGACAGTCCCGAGTCTGGAGCCTGCTTCAGATTCTGTGTCTCCCTCTCTCTCTGCCCTTCACCCCCCCACACACACACTCTGTCTCTCTGTCTCTCTCAAAAGTAAATAAACATTAAAAAAATTTTTAAATATATATCAATTTTATAACATGTCATTTTTAAAATTCTAAAATTTAAAAAAGGAGGAAGTTCATAGGTCTCATTCTTTAAATAAAATCTAATAAAATTTATATTAAAGAATAAAACATTCATAAATAAAAATATTTTCCATGAATCCAAACAAATTAAAAATTATCCAAAAAGAGGGTGCATGGGTGGCTCGGTTGGTTAAGCATCCAACTCTCAGTTTCAGCTCAGGTCATGATCTCACAGCTTCATGAGTTCAGGCTCTGGGTTGGCTCTGTACTGGCAGCACAGAACCTTTTCGGGATTCAGTGTCTCCCTCTGTCTCTGCCCCTCCCCCACTTGCACTGTCTCTGTCTCTCTCAAAATAAATAAATAAACTTAAAAACAAAAATTACCCAAAAAGTATTTAGAAACATCACACTAACTCTTATGGCACACAGCTAAAATAGGACTCAGACGATAATTTTTAGCTTAAATGCATTTATTATCAAATAAAACTCAATAAACATATATCTACTTTGAGGAAAAAGGTAAAAATAGTATATAACAAACCAAAACAAGAAAGACATAGCATTAATAAAAGGAGAGCTGTAATTATTGAAAGAGAAAAGAAATAGAAAAGTTAAAGAAAATTGACAAGAAAAACTAATCTCATGAAACTAAAAATCATAAAAGATGTCATAAATATAAAAGCCTATTATAATTTTTAACAGTTCAGATAGTTTTCATGGCTGCAGTTTATCCAAGTTTTAAAAACAAATATTTCGTGTTTATTGAATTACTCTGAACTATACAAAAACAAAACTTCTCTATTTTACTAAGGTAGCAAATCTTAATTCTAAAATCCAGTTAAAGATAACTCAAGTGGAGGGGCGCCTGGGTCGCTCAGTCAGTTAAGCATCTGACTTCAGCTCAGGTCATGATCTCATGGTTCATGAGTTCGAGCCCTGCATCTGGCTCTATGCTAACAGCTCAGAGCCTGGAGCCTGCTTTGGATTCTGTGTCTCCACTCTCCACCCCTCCCCCGCTTGTTCTCTCTCCCTCTTTCTCTCTCTCTCTCTCTCGCTCTCTCACTCTCTCTCTCTCTCTCAAAAACAAATAAACATATAAAAAATTAAAATATAACCCAAGAGGAAAGAAGAGAAAGAGGAAAGAAAAGAGGAAGGGAAGGGGGGAAGGGAGGGACTAAGAAATGCGGGAAGTAAGGGAGAGGGATGCTGGCATAAGAGTAAATGTATTTTTTTAACTGTCAAATTGTTACCAAAGGAGCTTCATCATTTTCACATTGCCATCAACAGTGCATGAAAAGTCCAATTTCTCCATATCCCCATCAATACCTGTTATTGTCAATTTTTTTTTAATTATAGTTGTCTGTGAATGCAGAATGGTATCTTATTGTGGTTTGATTTACATTAACTAAAGACTACTGATTTTGAGCATCTTTTTATGTTCTTAATGAACATTTTTGTATCTTCTTTGGAAAAAACCCTTTTCATATTTTTTAATTGAATCGTATTTCTTTATACTGTTGAGTTGTAAGAATTCTCTATATATTTTGAATACTGATCACAAATGATAAAGTTCAATTTATGTATTTTGTTGTTGCTGGTGCTTTGGCGTTATATCTAAAAACTGTTGCCTAATCCAAGGTCACAGATATTTATGCCTCTCTTTTCATCTAACAGTTTTATCACTGTGGCTCTTACAGTTAGGTCTATGAAACATATTGAGTTAATTTTTGTATATGGACATAGGAGTCCAAGTCGATATCCAGTTGTCCCTACACAATTTGTGGAAAAGCCTACTCTTTCCCCATTGAGTTGTCTCAATACTTTTGTCGAAAAACAATTGGTTATAAATGCAAAGGTTTATTCTGGACTCTTGATTACACTCTATTAATCAATATGTCTATACTTATGCCAGTACCACACTCTTTTAATTACTGTAGATTTATAATAGGTTTTGAAATTGGAACTGTGAGTCCTACAACTTTATTTTTCTTTTTCAGGATTGTTTTGGCAATTTTGGGTCTTGGGTTTCCATATAGGTTTTAGGATCATTTTGTAAATTTCTGCAAAAAGGGCAGCTGGAATTTTGATAGAGTATATTGACCCTTTAGATCATTTGGGGAATATTGCCATTTTAACAATATGAAGTCTTCTGATTCACAAACATGTGTGTCTTTTTATCTTTTTACCTATTTAAGTCTTCTTTAATTCCTTTCAATGATGTTTTGCAGTTTTCAGTTCACAAGTTTTATACTTCTTTTATTAAATTTATTCTTAAGAAATTTATTCTTTTCTCATACTACTATAGATGAAATTGTTTTTTAAACTTATTTTTAGATTGTTCATTGATAGTATATATAAATACAATTAATTTTTATATCCTGAAAGCTTGCTGTACTCATGTGTTATGTATAGTGTGTGTGTGTGTGTGTGTGTGTGTGTATTCCTTAGGGTGTTCTATACCCAAGATCATGTCATTTGCAAATAGAGATATTTTTATTTCCTCCTTTCCAATTCAGATGCCTTTGATTTCTTTTTCTTGCCTAATTACTCTGGCTAGAACTTCTAGTACTATGTTTAATAGAAATGGTAAGAATTGAAATCCTCAACGCATTCCTGATCTTAATGTGAAAGCTTTCAGTCTTTAATGAAGTTTGATGTTAGCTTTAAATTTTCCATAGATACCTTTATCAGAATAAGAAAATTTTCTTCTACTTCTAGTTGTTGAGTGTTTTTATCACAAAAGATTGTTAGATTTTATTAAATTCTTTCTCTGCATATACTGAGATGATCACATTTGTTTGTTTGTTTGTTTGTTTTGTCCTGTGTTATATTACATTGATTAATTTTTTTAAACCAACCTTGCATTCCTGGGCTAAATCCCACTTGGTCGTCATGTATAACCCTTTTCTTATGTTACTAGATTCACTTTGCTAGTATTTTCTTGAGGATTTTTGCATCTATAGTCATAGGGTATATTTGTAGTTCTTTCTTTCTTTTTAAATATTTATTTATTTTGAGAGAGAGAGAGAGCATGTGAGCAGGGGAGGGGCAGAGGGAGAGAGAGAGAAAAAAAATCCCAAGTAAGCACTGTGCTGTCAGTGCAGAGTCCACATGGGGCTCAATCCCATGAATGGTGAGACTATGACCTGAGCCGAAATCAAGATTTGGACACTTAACTAACTGAGCCACCTAGGCGCCCCTGTAGTTTTTGTTTTTCTTGTTAGATCTTTGTCTTGTTTTGATATGGCAGTAATACTGGCATCACAAAATAAGTTGGGGAGTATTACTATCTCCTCCATTTTTTTGTAAATGTTTGTGAAGATTGGTGTTAATCTCTCTTTTAAATGTTTGGTACAATTACCAGTGAAGCCATTTGGGCCTTTGCTCTTCTTTAAAATTTTTTTAACTAATTCAATCTCTTTACTTGCTACAAGTCTACTCAGATTTTCTATTTCCTCTTGAATTAGTTTCAGTGGTTTATATCTTTCTAGGAATTCGTCCATTTCAATTAGATTATCTCATTCATTGGCATACAAATGTTCATAGCATTCCCTTACACTCTTTTCCATTTCTGTAAGGTCAACAGCAGTATTTCCACTTTTATACCCAATTTTAGTAATTTGAGTCATCTCCCTATTCCTTGGTCAATCTAGCTAAAAGTTTGTCAACTTCATTGCCTTTTCAAAGAACTAACTTTTGCTTTTGTTGATTTTCTCCATTCTTTTCAATTCTCTATTTTATTTCTTCTCTAATCTTTATTATTCTCCTCCTTCTCCTTCATTGGCTTTAGTCTGTTCTTCTTTTTCTAGTCTTAAAATGGAATGCTAGGAAGGGCACCTGGGTGGCTCACTTGGTTGAGCATCTCACTCTATTTCACCTTAGGTAATGATCCCCCACATCAGCTCTGCACTGAGCATGGAGCCTGCTTAGGATTCTCTTTCTCTCTTTCTCTCTGTCTCTCTCTGTCCCTCTCCCCAACTCACGCTCTCTCTCTCTCTCTCTAGAAAAAAAAAAAAGGAATTCTAGGTTATTGATTTTAAATCATTTTTTAATTTATTTTATTTTTTTCAAGTTTTATTTATTTTTGAGAGAGACAGCATGAGTTGAGGAGAGGCAGAGAGAGAGGGAGACACTGAATCTGAAGCAGGCTCCAGGCTCTGAGCTCTCAGCACAGAGCCCAATGGGGGACTTGAACTCACAGATGGTGAGATCATGACCCAAGCTGAAGTCAGACACTTAACCGGCTGAGCCACCAAGGCGCCCCTAAATCATTTTTTTATATAGACAATTCAGCCATACATTTCCCTCTTAGCACTGTTTTGGCTGCATCACATAAGTTTGGTATGTTGTAGAACTGTTCTTACGAGACATAAATGTGTGTCCTTTTCAGAAGGAAATTATCAAGTAATAAAGATTCAAAGGACTGTATGTTTAAACTAGCACCAATATTGACACTTATTAAAACTAGTATTTTCACTCAAAAAATTTGCAGATTTAAAACTGGCCAATATTCAATTATCCAGATTAACAGTCTATTCACATGAAAATTCCTATAGTCCATACTGCCACTGTCTCCTGAAAACAGAGAAAAAGTTAGGGAAAAGAGTTTGACAAATTTCTCCACTTCCAGAGTCAGCTAAATTTTTTTTGATCCTTCATTCGTTTTGGAATTTTAAGATGGATTAGACAATGTTGATTAATTATTCTGACAGAACAATGTGATGAAGGTAGACAGATTTCTTATTTTATGTCCATACTTTTCTCACAGATCCCTCAATTTTACTGCCTTCTGTCCTGTCTCATATTACTAGGGGAAATAGTATAGTATGAAGAGCAGAAAACATGTGACTTGTGTTCCAAGAAGTATTTGTCTTCATCTTCTGAGAAAAAAAGATGACTCTTGAAAAGTCCAGTTGCTTTCTCAGAATATCTGGGAAAATCCTGACAAGATATACTAAAAAAAAAAGCAATCAAAATTGAAGGTGCCAAGAATTTTTTATTTGAAAATATTTGTTTACTTTTACTACTGAAAACTGGGCATTTCTCTAAATCACAATTTTATTAGCTGCAAGTCAAGATGGCAGTTTTAGAGCACTGGGAAATTATAAGAATTTCTAACAGCCACACGGGTCACTGTCTTTATCTTGAGTTGAAAAAAAAAAAGGAAAAACCTACCAGTCACTTTTTAAAAAAAATTTTAATGTTTACTTACTTTTGAGAGAGAGAGAGAAAGTGAGGAGCAGGGAGGGTCAGAAAGAGAGGGAAACACAGAATCTGAAGCAGGCTCCAGGCTCTGAACTGTCAGCACAGAGCCCAACATGGGGCTCAAACTCACAAACCGTGAGATCATGACCTGAACCGAAGATGGACACTTAACAGACTGAGCCACCCAGGTGCCCCAAACCTATCAGTCACTTTTTGATTCATCATTCACATCTTGAATATACTATTTATGGCTTGGAAACATTTTTTTTTCTAATGTGGCTTGACTTCTTTTGAGGTTTAACATTTTTAATGGATTTTGTCTTTTTCTTTATTCTCAGGAACACTCACTTTCTTGGCCAAGATTTACCTATTATTTTGTAGGAATTCACTTGGTTTTCATTCCCTCTAAATAACCTCTTTTATATATCCTAAGAAATTTGATCAATTAGAATACCAGTTTCAAAATTTATGAAACTTGGAAATTTTTTTGCTTAGCCTTTCATTTCTAGTAACTGGCTATTCTACTAAGTTTCATAATCTATAAATCAGGAGGAAAATGTATACTTTCATTTCTCACATTGAGTCCAATTTGGCTCCCAGAACCAGTCCTCTTTCCCACAGAAGTCAAACTCAGACTTTTCATTTCCTTTACTTTATTCCTTGACCCAATTCAAAACAAAAATGCAGTCTTTCAAGTCTTACGAACATATTTTACCTAATACTTGATCTGAAGATAATATAAAGAAGCTTTCTTCCCAAACAAAAGGGGACACAAAGGCTATAATCTTGCACTGGGATTTAAGTTTCTATTCATTAGACCTTTATGCCTTCTTCAATTATTATGTCTAACCCTAAACCCATTGACACTATTTACCTAGATTCCCTTACAGTACATGCGTGGAAATTACATATTGTAGAAGCTAAATAATCTTGATTGTTTTAGAGTAAGGGACACCTGTATTTTAACTCCCAAATCATGCATTGTTCAATGTTCTTGTTATCCGTTTCAAAGAAAGAAATCAAGATAAATGAGTACATAAATTAATTCTTTGGTTCTGTTAAGTCCAGTTAAGGATCACAGAACTAAAGACAGGCAAAGTAATGAAGCATTATTAAAAACTATTCCTCTAATTTGCAAGATATACTAATATTCAAAGGCTTTCTCTTATTACCTTCTAAATAACTACAAACATCTTTGCCTTGTGCCGTATTTAGACCTTCATACTTATATTGAAATGTCAGCAATTCTAAATCATGAGATATTTAATAAAACTTTCAAACAAAAGAAACCTTACAGGTCCATTCAAACATTTTTAAATGAATAAATGGAAACGCATAAGGCCAAAGTCTTGCTGAGATCACACACCATTAATAGCAGATATGTGATTTGAACATAAGTTGCCAAAATCCTAACAGTGTTCTTTCTCACCAAGCTTCCTATTGTACAACAAAGTGTCTCTTAATATTAGAATATGTTTCACACATAAAAAAGCATGAAGACATAATGAGCAAAATAACTCCAAATGAAACTCTTCACTATTAGGTCACAGTATGCATTTTGCTAGAATAAAAATATTCAACAAAAATAAGAAACACAATACTCTCGAAATTGCAGCTATTTCTAACTATAAGTAAAATATGTTTTAAAGAATCTTAAACCTTGTTTCTTTAGATTCTTTACAAAGTTGACTAAACTTTGACCAAATTAGGTAGGTTGGCCTCCTACTTCTTTGCTTGTGTCTGTTTTTTTGAAATACAAATTATAAAAGTCTTTCTCATTACCTGAAATAGAACAACTCAAATATGGATGAGTGTTAAGTATAACTCCATAATCATTCACTATCTATAGTGTTCATGTGTCATACAATACGTATCTTTACTTTGAAGACAACAATTCTACATTAGCAAGCTGTTTCCATTAAAAGGAAAATATCTATTATTCTTGGGTTTGTACTGAGGAAAACGCATTCTAAAAAAATTATTTTTCCCCACAATAGTTCCACAATTTTGCCTACTACTTTGGCTTAAACTTGGAACCACAGAATTAAAGTCTAATGTTTATAGCTCTTTCATTTTAATTTTATTTCTCTGGACTGCCCACAATCCCTTCTAATCATTTAAGCTATGGCAATTTTACAACTGTGATAATGCCTGCTCCAATATTCAGGCTTTATGTGTGCAGTTATGTTATTCCACTGGCTTGGCAAATTGGTGTGCCATATCAAGCCTGAGTTTTCTCAGTGGGCCTTCTTTTAGCCTTGTAGTCGTTAACTTGAAGTACTACTTCTTGCAGAAATGTTGGTTCTGTCCAAACAGTCCACTATAATCCTCCTGATCTATGCTTTATCATTCTTCTTTGTCAGAGAGAAAATTTTTAATATGAAAAAAACAAGCTTCCATTTGCCTTTAACTTTCAATCTTATATCTAAGGTAAATCATAAACATGATTTCTTAATATTAAGTAGTATTTACTACATAGACATACATTTTTAAATATCTAAACAAGACCTATCAAATAAATAAAAACATGTTAGATATTTCTAAATAAAAAACAAGGTAAGGATATTTGTCAAACCAAGAGGCTCAAAGTAACTAAGGTCCAACTTAAGAAATAAAAGTCAAAAATCAAATTATCAGCAGAAAAACTATACAAGCATTTAAGCTTCATGTTTCAATAAAGACCTTGAGACATTAAAATACTAATAGCAACTGCTGTTCAAGACTGGCTTATGAGTTCAACGAAAGATAGTTCACAAGTTACCAGACCCTACAACTTCATTTGGCAGAATTCATAAATGTACTGCTTTGCTTGTTGTCACTGTAGACAAATTGTAGAAAGACAGCGGAGGAGGCAGGAGGATCTGAAAACAGATGACTGAGGATTTCCTGTGTTGCTACTCTCTCACTCTTCCCCTGGGACTCAAAGCAGCAAAACTGCCCTGATATTCATGTGTCATTTTCAAGTGCCACATCTGATATCTTTCCTGGTAATAGAAATCTGGTTACCCAGCCTGGTGAGCGCTAGGAAGAAGTGAGATTAGACTACAATGCTGAACGTCTCAGAGACACACACTTGGCAGAAAGCTCAAGATCCAGAGGCTTTGTAGAAAGAACATTCTGGAATGTTACACAGATTCAAAAAATTTCTGAGAGGCTCCTGGTCAAATTATGGGAAATTAAACATTGTCAAGATAATAATCATAATAATTCAAATCTGTAAAACATCCTTGAAAGTAATCATGAATAAAACAACAATGAAATAAAATGCTTCTAGTATTTTCTAGACAGAAACTATCTCCAAATGAAGAAATATATTCATACAGCACTAAATGATCAATAATAATAACTATGCAGTAGTTTCTCTTAATCTGCCTCAACTCTTCTGAATTTGTACAAGAAGAAAATTTCAGAATCAAAATTATTTTTAATGACTTAGCAGCTAATCAAGCTTTAACAAAGTCCCTTCAGAACTAATTAGGTGATATCAACCCTCCATCCTTCCTAATGAGGCATTTGTTAAGTCTTAGACCTATTTAACTTCCTAAACTTGAAAGCTACATACAGCTGTCAGAATTCATCCATTTAATTGAAACAATATTTTATATTTGCCTTTAGAGTGTTAAGAAAAGTACCCAGCATTAAAAATTCAGTGTCAGAGTAAGTTAACAGGAAGCTGTATGAAAGAACCTAAAACAGTTCTCCAAATCATAGAAGGTAAGAATAGCCTATGAAGATTCAGGGGAATATTTTAATAATCCATCCTTCTATTGTGTACCTTTTTAATAATTTAGCTCCAAAAAATGAGGTCCTTTTCTAGACCACATTCATTTGACTAAATGTTCTTCAGCTTGTTTTTATAAAGTGATTTGAAGTCTAAATTTTTTTTAATGATTATAACATATGTAGAATGATGTGGTCACTTGTAATCCATCCCAGGCCTGAATAATACCACCTGGAAGTGAATCAAAGTTTGGGTTACCAGGGCTCTATTCTCATCATAACTAATCAACTTGGTAATGTGTTCATTTTCACCCTGAAATAAGCAATATAAAATCAAAGAACCATGTTAAGGAATAAACATTTGTTTTTAATGCCTTAATCAGAAAATCCTAAAATTTCATAACAAATATGAACATTTCATTTTAAGAGCTAAACCAATATCTACATGTGAGTTGTGTTATGAAAGACTTTCAATTTTTTCTCCGTAAATGTTTGTGTGGGTAAGATAAAACATTAGGTCATCTTTGAAGAAAAATAATTAAAAAGATCTTTTGTTTAGGCCTATACTATGAAGGCTTAGATAAATCTTGAATGCTTTTTAAGAACATATCATAATGCTATATGTTGAGACGTGGTATCATCTAAATTTAAAATATTGAGGAACTGACCTTTCATACACTTTCACCCTCCTTTCTTCTTCATGAAAATTATTGTTGTCATTAAAAATCAACCAACCTGTGCTTTTAAGAAAATAAAGAAATACTTATACTGTTCTCAGATACATGTTTTAGTCAGGAAAATTACTTCTGTAAGCCAAGTTTTCAAACTTTCAAAAGTCATAAAACTTTATCAGTGTGACTTATTTTTATAATATCTCTGAAAAGTAAAAATGCATATACCCATTTCATCAAAATCAATTAAAACTTTTTAAATATAATTATTTAGCATTTAAAGTTATTAAAAATTATGTGCAATGGATATTTTTATCTCACATGGTTTGTGATCTTTAGTCTTGTGTGCTAAGAAATCCAACTGTTACCAGTTGCTATGCATACTAAGTTTGCATAAGTGTTTCATTTGATTTAAATTATAGAGGGGCACCTGGGTGGCTCAGTTAACTAAGCATTCAACTTTGGCTCAGGTCATGATCTCGCTGTTTGTGAGTTTGAGCCCTGTGTCCGGCTCTGTGCTGACAGCTCAGAGTCTGAAGCCTGCTTCAGATTCTGTGTCTCCCTCTCTCCCTGCCCCTCCCCTGCTCAGACTCTGCCTCTCTCTCTTGCTCACTCTCAAAAAAATTAAACATTTAAAAAATTTTTAATTAATAAATAAATTGCAGAAAATGTTTTCAAAATCTATGTTTTTTGTGCTTCTTTAGACTACATACGCAGAATACTAACTTAAATTAAATACTTTGTCTTTCTCCTTAGAGGAGGATATTGATATCTAAAGAAAGTTCAACATAGGAAATACAAGTTGATTCTGTGTTACCCATGTAAAAATTTAGAAATTAATATTGGAAGTTTTTACTTTTGGAAACCTAAAAACAATAATGGCAGCAATGAAGGTATAGGGTGGTGTTAGTTTATTTTCATATTTAAGTGCCAAATGGTAACATTTAGAGGTAAAGTACCAGAGAGGAGCATCTAGGAATACTTCTTCTACTTTGTGGTTTACCTTGCATGGTGCAAGGCACTCATAAGCACGGGAAGACAATGTAGGCACCATAACACAGATAAAGGAACATGCAAACACTGAGCAGCAATTGATAAATCTAGTAAATAATAGCATCACTATTAATATGGCAGCACTTTTTACCCCCCAGTCCATAGTCATCTCTGCCCTACCCTCATTATATAATAGTGAGAATAAACAGAACTTGTCTGGGACTTCAGGATGTGGAGGGGGCTACAATTGTCCCAACAAGTTTGAAGCAGTCTAAGGTGGTCCCAAAAGAGACTCAGAAAATAAGAACTTTGTTTTGTTTTTTAAAAAGAAAAATGTGCAAAATAAAGCACAGGCAAGATTCAGGGAGCAATTCAGATGCAGAATTTCTTGAGAACCCCTAAAGCAATATGATACCATAAGAGGGACCCTTTATGGGAAGGCCTCCATGGGAAGCTATGTTAGGATACTGACAGAAAATTTGCCAATAGTTTTTTCCATTTTAATAGGTATTTGCAATATCTGTACATAAATTTTCTCTTTAAAGAGTAATACAATAGAATTAACCTTAAATTAAATTAAAACATACTATAAAGCTACTTTAAGTAAACGAGTTTGGTGTTGATGTAAAGACAGAGATAATCAATAATTAGAAAAAATATAATAAATACTTAACACTAATTGTAATATAAAGAGGTCAAATGAACAAGGAAAGAAAAGAACTTTTACTAAATGGATCTAAGACAACTATTTGCGGGGGGGGGAGGGACGGGGATCATTTTAGATCATGTTCTCATATCAGAAACCAAAATAAATTCCAAGTGATAAATATTATGTTAAAATAGGGGTGCCCAGGTGGCTCAGTCGGTTAAGCGTTGGAGTCTTGATTTCAGCTCAGATCATGATCTCACAGTTCATGAGTTCAAGTCCCACATTGGGTTCTGCATTGACAGGGCGGAGCTTGCTTGGGATTCTCTTTCTCCCTCTCTCTCTCTGCCCCTTCCCCACTTGTGTGTGCATGCTGTCTCTGTCTCAAAATAAATACACTTTAAAAAATTATGTTAAAATAAAACAGAAGAAAAGAGTGACATTCTACTAATTCCTGAACAGAAAGAACACTCTAAATCAGTAAGAGAAATCATAAAGGAGCAATATATTTGACTCAATGGAAAAGTCAAATTTCAGTGCATAAGAAATAGCAAAAACAAAAGTAGTAGATTAATTCTTTGAAAGGAATGAAATATTGTCCTCAAACACAGAGCATATTAAGCATTCTTCCAAAAACTGATAGCTTTTCATGTCCCCAAACTTGTTCTCTGGTTGCTGATAGGTAAAAGTTCTATTTCCCTATTTGTGACTTCCAACTCTTTCTGCTGATAGAGAATGTACAAATCAAAATAATAATTTAGAGATATAGCTCAATTAGGTACTAGCATAATAAAATCTCTTTTTAGGAAGATACTGTATAAGCAACTGTTTAGTTTATCCAGTTTTCACTGGATACTATTAAAATACAAATTGTGCAAATAGCAATAACTATTGTAACAGTTTATTTCCCCAAGTCGGGAACCTTGGAATTCTCAATAGGAATCATTTCTGTTTTCATTTCTCTTCCTTAGGGAGTTACATATTTTGCATTCTGCATTTTCTATATATATGGTGTGTTTATATATGCATATGTGGTTGTATATATTAAATATATATACGGATGACTGAACTTTTAAAGAGATTTTTAATACACTTTTTTGACTACAAAAGATATTTTATACATCAGGAAAAAGTTGTTCTTTTTGCCTAAACCTTTGCCACATGAAGATTAAGAGTGTACACGTGACATTGTTTTATAAAGGTTCACTGATTTAGCACATACTAGACTAAAAATAGTCAAAATAATCTTCAAAATAAATGATGCTTTGCTTTTACTTTTATCTGAACTTCAACTGATACTTGTGCAAATATGTAAATAAGGACATAAGTTTGTAGATTTAGTCTATGTTGGGGATCAAATTATGGAAGATATTTTGAAAACCCATTCAAATGCAGGAAAATTACTGATCACTTGGGTTTTTGCAATTATTCTATTATTTAACCACTAAGAAATTTTCTATGAATACATGATGTTTAAGTATTAAGAATTACTCTTTTGGGGGCGCCTAGGTGGCTCAGTTGGTTAAGCATCTGACTCTTGATTTCAGCTCAGGTCATGACCTCATGGTTGGTGAAACTGAGCCCCGTGTCAGGCTCCATGAGTAGAGCCTGCTTAAGATAATCTCTCCCTCTCCTTCTGCCCCTCTCCCCTGCTCACATGCTTGTGCTCTCTCTCTCTAAAAATAAAAATAAAAACAAATTAAATTAAACTAAGAATTACTCTTTTTAACTTTGACTCACAGAACTTTGATCTTAAACTAAGAAATCTCAGATGCAATTTCCAGCATAGCATACCCTCATATCTCATATGATAACTTGATATATTTAACAAGAGCAGGATATTAGCCTTTGGAAATAAAGATTTGTTTTTACTCAGGAAAACAAAATTCTTTTTTTAAATAAAATTCAAAGAAAAGTGGCCTCCAAAACAAAACACTTTATTAAAAAACATTGTGTATCAAAACTATTCCTACATATCTATTTTCTGATGCCAGCATGCTTTTTTAGCAGTTACCACCCTTTCTGTTAGAATTCTTATTTTTGGATGAATGATCAATTGCTTCATGTTGATTTTCCCCAGCAAGCTATAGGTTCACCCCAGCTGCAAAAATTTTCTCAACTCTGAGCAAAGGCTCCATAGGAGATACCAGGATATGATCTTTCAAACACAAACAGTGTAACTCTGTAGGAATCTACTCAGGAATTTGGGAAAGGAAGTTTGTGAGAGAGGTAAGTTAGTAGTACTTATGACTTCTTGCAAATCTGACCCAAAAAAGTTATTAAAGTTCACATATAATGACTATATTTAACTCTCATATAGAACTTCTGATATACTAAGTTTATTTAATTTACAAAAACTTCTCCTACACTAAATACATATTACTACCTATGCTACAAAAAAAAAAAATTAAGTCAAAAGCTTAGAACTAGTTGTTCAGGGGGCATCCCATGTTAGTGCCAAGTTGGATATCTAGCTTCTAGTCTTCTAACCTAAAGTTGATAATACTCAGGTATCCATCTCTAGGCAAATACTGATAATACAAAGATTTTCCGCAATAGATTGGACTTATTCCCTATCACCTTTCCAAAAGGGACTGGGATTGAGAGTGTAGGAATTTGAAAGGAGTGGAAAATACAAGAAACAATCTGACATATGCTTGCATAATTGTCATCCCCTCATAGAAGTCTGATGAAAATAAAACCAAATTTATATCCTTTGGCATTGTCAAATTCTTCAAGGACTATAACCAGTTGCTCCCTAAAATATCAGAAAATTCAAGTTGAAGTGGATCTTGCATCCCAAACATGACTCAAAACGGCTCTGCACCAAGATGATATCAGTATCAGGACCCCATTGCTCTGTGTTTATAACAATCATGCTACAACGTAAGTAAACAATCCTACTCCTCTCTCACAAATAGCTCTTTCATTTTTCCCTTAGCCAAAGGCCCTTTATTTATTCCATTGATCTATCATAAAAGTATATTCTGTATAAAGAAACAAAACTTCATTATACAAATGTGTTTACATACAGGGGCAGAGACTTTTCATTACCCCCTAGTTTCCTTTCTCCCTTCCTTTTAGGAATACTACTCTTGCCCTCAAAATATGGTTACTCAACTCGAGATTACATTTCCCAACATTCCTTGCAGCTATGTATAACCATGTGATTGGTTTCTTGATAATGGTATTTGAACAAAAGTAAATGTACAACTTCAGCCTTCTCTCTTTAAAGAGAAAATAACTTGCCTTCTACTTCTCTATCCCGTTTCTCACAGTCTAGAAATCAAACAGTGGGGAGCCAGTGCCCACCAGGCCATCAAGGATAATCTCAGGGAATAGCAGAATATAGAAAGAACCTGTGTTCCTGAATGACTCAGAAGCCCCCCTCTGTTTAGTTAAATACCTATTTTGTTTGAGTCACTGTTTTTTGGGATTTGTCACAGCCTCTTCTCTGTATGCTAATAATACAGATGATTATTCAAATTAGAGGTTTCTCTTTATTCCTTCTACCTTAATATACATTGAAGCATCGCTGCTGGTTACAGTTTTGCCAGGGTATGTAGCAAAAGACCATTATGGGGTCAGTGTGTTTCCTCTTTTTGGACAAGCAAAAGCTATTTTGTGGTATATACTTGAGCCACTGGGCTTAAACAACCCTGGAACATCCACACTGCTACCCTTTAGCCCCACAACATTTTTTTTTTTTTAATTTCAATATACGATCAACGTTATTTGAAGTTTTTCTTCTCTGTATTGTTACCAAAACCCAAGTTTGGCTGCCCAACGCCCAAAAGGCCAATACTCAAGAGACGAGTTTTGATTAGAAAGGAATTTGAGCTTTATTCAGGAAGCCAATTATCTGGAGAGAGGGGGACTCTTGTCCAAAAGCCAACTCCAAGGTTTCTGACCCAGAGAATTTTAAAGGGGTTTACGGCAGGTAATCAATTAAAGGTGCAGTGATCCGTAACATTTCTTTTAATGTTTATTTACTTTTGAGAGAGAGAAAGAGAGAGACAGAGTGAGAGCGGGGGAAGGGCAGAGAGAGAGGGAGACACAGAATCTGAAGCAGGCTCCAGGCTCTCAGCTGTCAGCACAGAGCCTGACGTGGGGCTCGAACCCACGAACTGCAAGATCACGACCTGAGCCAAAGTCAGACGCTTAACCAACTGAGCCATCCAGACACCCCTGTAACATTTCATGATTACATGTAGACTCAATGGTACTAGGCTACAGATGTTATCACAGTGCTTGAGGTCGTGCAAAGGGGTCAATGTTGAGGGTTAAGGGTGCTTGCTAAAGCTTAAAGTCTACTAGATTGGCCAGAGGGACTTGGGTGCCTTCATTCTTGCATTGAATCTTATTTCTGCTACTTTGATTATCATCATAAAATATTTGAATGTCTTATTATCCATTCTATGCACGTGTCTGAACAAGGGCAATCTGGCAATAATATTATTTCACTGATAGTCACCAAATTTTCTGACATTTGATAGATCCTCCCAAGCTCTCCCATTGGACTAATGCTGGCTATATAACACCTACAGTGGCAATGTTGCTACAGGTGTCAGCTTAAGTGAAGGTAACCCCAGTAAACACATATTTCTATCGGTGATGAAAGCTTTGTTGATAACATTCTTCAGCCTGGATTCATTGCAAACAAAGAAATTGCTCTTCTCTTTTGTTCTTTAATCCTTTTGTTTAAATAAACAAAGAGGCAAAGGTTAAAGTCTCAATGAAATAATGAACAATTGCATCAAAAATTTTCATGTAATAATATCTATGCTTTCCAATCCTTCTTATAACTAGGAAAGAAAAGTCTTTTCTTTCATCTTTGGTCTCACAAATCAGAGTATTTTCAAAGAGAAAAGAACCTTAAGGACTCTCTTTTCCAGGAATTTTTAAACTGTTCCTGGCACCTTATAACGCCAGAGAAGTAGCTTACAGTATGCCTGAAGTGGGGCGGGGGGCAGGATGCTGAATGGGGGGAACCAGGATCTCCACATACAACCCCAATCCCCCCCCACCCCGCACTGTCTTGAAATGAAGCTGCTTTTCTTTCACCTTTTAATATGTTAGGGCTCAGTTTGAGATTTCACTTCGAAAACAAGTCTCCTAAATTTGAAAAGCATGATCTAGTCCAAGCCAGATGAGTAAATAAGAGCTCAAGAGAGTAAGATTTACCTATGAAAAGAGGACTAATTGGTGGTGAAGCGAAGATGGAATCCAGTAGTTGGTGTACAGGGATGCAAGAACACCTAGCGCTTGGGGTCCCAAACAGACCAAGTTCGGCCACTTGCTGCTGACAGAATGCAAAGGCAGAGGCAGCAGTAAGGAAACAAGAAAGCAATTTATTTCAGTGAGGCCATCACCAGGAAAACAGCAGCCTAACGTCTCAAAGACGGTCTCCAAAGTGCCAAAAATACTTCCAGGTTTCTATAAGGAAAATGTGGGGCAAAGGTGGGTGGATGCGTGCAGGTAGGCAGTGAAGGTTAAATAGATCATTGTCTTGGAGTCAATCATGGGGATCAATCTGGGAATATTTTACCCTCAGGGTCTTTTGCCTGAGTGCAGAGAACAGCTGGAAAGAAAAATCCAACTAGAAACTTTCAGGTCATAGTGAGTGCAGCCAAAGTCCTTTTTCAATCTTAGTTTTTTGACATCTGGTCCAGAATTTCTATACCCAAGCTACAGATTATTTAAGAAAATGTGGCCACCCAACCACACACAAGGAAAATGACATAGCTACTCCGGTGCTCGTGTGACTATAAGAGTTTCAACATCAACTTCAAATTTCTCTATAATTTCCATTCGGCTTATAGTTCAAAATAGTGCTGGATTTTTAATTTCTGTAACCAGTAATTAGGATGCTGGTATTAACATTTTTCTGTTTTAGAAAAAGCAACTTTTCTAATTAAAAAAGAAAATTATGACCAAAAAATAAAAATGAAAAATGTTTAAAGAAAGGAAATTATGATGTTGCAGAATGCACATGACTGTAAATTAGGAAACATGATTTCAAATACTGCTCTGCCAACAAAGAAATTGCTTTGTGCCCTTTCTTTGCTAATCATGTCATCTTGACAGGCCTCAAGTTTCCTGGGTTTTAATAAGGTTGATGTATACAATTTATAAGCTTTCTTCCAGATCCAAAACTCTAGGATTCTCTTTCTAGGTGAATTCTGTTAATCTCCAGATCAAAACGTAAAACATGTAACTATTCTATGTATATCTCTGTGCACAATTTATGTGTGCATACATTAACAACATATGTCTACAAATGAAAGGAATCAAGCTTTTCTTTTTATGGTTATACTTTATGCTTTTTCCCACTTTTGAAAATAAACTAATTTACATAGAATAAATTCACCCTTTTAAGTGTACAGGAGTTTTGACATACAGTTCATAATCACCACGAAAATCAAGATATGTAACAGTTCCATCATGCCAAAAAATTCCCACACCCCTTTATAATCAACCCCACACCATCCCTATTTCCTAGTAACTACTTCTCTGTGTTCTGTCAATGTAGTATCACCTTTGTTTTTTTTTAATCTATTTTTTATCTTATTGCTGCTTACTTTCTTACTTTTATCTCTAGCTCTGAAAGTTAAATTAACACAGCATCTACCCTGATAGTTGCCCTGTATCTTGTATAATTTTAACAACATCTCCATGAAGTAGACCAACACTGCACCTATTTTATATATGAGAAAACTGAATCTCATAAAAAGAGGCATAACTAGTTCCACAATGACCATGGATGGCACCTCAGTATAGGTCATAGTTCCGCCTACCTCCAGACTTCTTTTATGTAAGAGCAAAATGAACTTTTATTTCTTTGAGCTTGAGTTTCCTATTACATGAACCCAAATCTAACCTCATTTCTTTTGGATCCTCTTTTTTGGAGTATCACTTGCTTATCTCCACAGCAAGCTTACCAGACCCAGGGAAATATTATAGTTAATTCATGGTGTTATTTTTGGAACCCTGATTGTTGTCACAGGTTCCGTCATGCATATTGTCCATATGGTTTCAATACATCATTATTTCAAGGCTACGGCCTTGGGAGAACCTCTGTGACCAGGGAAATCAAGTGGACTCCAAAACCATGTATGTCCCAAGGACAGGGTAGGGGGTGAATGAGCTTCCAGTTGCCAGGGTCTATCTCACGGGTCAACTGGCAGTCAAGTCCATCCCAACAAGAAGACACTTTGACCTGTGGCAACAATCAGGGCTCCAAAAATGTAACACCATGAATCATATTTTCATTTTTAATTTGCCAGATGAATGCCCATTCTCTAATTCAACTTGTGTTTCACAGATTTTTATTAAAACTGCTTAGTCGTGATTTTCACGTGCATGTTAAAAGTACACTAAGTCATGCCATACTCATATCCATAGAAGTGGGTTCACTTTAGCAAAGGCAACTTTGATATTGATATAGAACAAATCTCCTTCACACTCACAGATAGAAGACTTCCTCTTTTGATCCCCTCGGAAAACCACGTACAGTGGAACACAGCTCCTTGAACTAGCTTTCTTATTCTTCAGGCTCTAGACATAAGAAAAATAATGTCTAGTATAAGGAAAGAAAGCTAGAAGGGCCTATAAATTTTTTAAAAAAGATACTTATGTGGGGAAGAACGAAAGCCTGCATTTCAAAATATACTTTCACACGTGCATTTGTTAAACAATCTGATGAAAGTTCATAAATATTTACTTCACATTGTAATCTGCATACATATTTTTACATAAGAACGAGGAAGAATATGATTAAAACATCAAACCATTACAAGAATATACACAAGCAAGTTACTTGAATGAATAGATTAAACATAAGCAAAACTGCTAGTTTTTTAGTGTTGACTCTCCATGTAAAGGAAGGGAAAATAACGTTATCTGGTATTATTAGATGACAACATAATTAATCTTGTAGAAAAGGAAAGGAAATCATAGTACATACATGTCTCAGGAAAGAAATTTTTCTCCACTCTCAGTATAAGAAGAATTGTGCTGTCTGTGACCAGTGGCTTTGTTTTCAGCTTCTGGAATTCCTGGCTATTGGACCTGATTACGTTTTCCTCTTTTTCTTTCTTTTTTTTTTTGGCTAGTAAAACTTAGGGACATATTTATGTACCCCTTCAAGTAAGCAGATATAAATTCATGACCTATGTTTTATGTTCTAACATCATTCTAGAGGTCATCTTTTCTTCCTAATCTTATATTCCTTTTGTTTATTTTAAATCATTCATCTTTTTATTTATTTTTTTATTTTTAAAAAAAATTTTTTTTAACATTTATTTATTTTTGAGACAGAGAGAGACAGAGCACAAACGGGGGAGGGGCAGAGAGAGAGGGAGACACAGAATCCGAAGCAGGCTCCAGGCTCTGAGCCATCAGCCCAGAGCCCGACACGGGGCTCGAACTCACGGACCGCGAGATCGTGACCTGAGCTGAAGTCGGATGCTCAACCGACTGAGCCACCCAGGCACCCCTCATTGATCTTTTTAAATATAGGTATTCCTATACTATTTCTTAAATCATTTGTAGAACAACACAAATTCTAAATTAATTAGCTAGTAAATTATGCTAACACTGGTATTTTTAGTTACCCACTTAAGACACCTACATAAGTATTAGAACAGAACATGAATAACAATTATCATCTTAACTCTATGAGATCAATAATCAAAAGGATGTTTGTAGCATCCTCGGCTGTCAGTGGTATAAATTCTATTTAACTCACAGGGAAATGCTAACATGAGAAAGCAAATAAGTCTAATGGTTCAAAAATCAGAAACTTGATATTAATACGTTTCTGATTCCAAGTTAACTAACACGGCAGTTGAACAACAGAATGAAACTCGCCTTTATTATTTTAGAAGTATAGATATTTTTATTTTTATTTTTTAGTATGAAATTTATTGTCAAATTGGTGTCCATACAACACCCGGTGCTCCTCCCAACAGGTGTCCTCCTCAATGCTATTTTTAAATATAACAACATAAATGGGTTTCAGTTAGTTCAATTTCTTTTTTTTTTAATTTTCCCCCAGTTTTATTGAGAAATGATTGATATAACTGCATTAGTTTAAAACATACAGTATGACAGTGTGATTTACATATATTGTGAGATGTTTACCACAACAGGTTCAGCTAACATCCATCTTCTCATATAAGATGCAATAAGAAGAAAGAAAAAAGGGAGAAAATTTCTTTATTCTGATGATGATGACTCTTAGGATTCACTCTCTTAACTTTTCTATATATCATACAGCAGTGTTAGCTATAGTCATCACATGGTACAGCCCTAGTACTTATTTATCTTACAACTGGTAGTTTGTACCTTTTCCCCACCTCCCTCTAATCTCTCTTCCCCCCACCCCTGCCTCTGGTAGCCACAAATCTGATCTCTTTCTCTATGAGTTTGGTGGGGTTTGGGAAGAGTTTGGAGAGTTGTTTTGTTTTTAAAATTCCACATATAAGTGAGATAATATATTTGTCTTTCTCTGGCTAATTTCACTTAGTATAATGCCTTCAAGGTCATCCATGCTGTCACATATGGTAGGATTTTCTTTTTTATGGCTGAATAATATTCCATTGTATATACATACCAAAACTTCTTTATACATTTATACATTGATAGACACTTGGGTTATTTCCATGTCTCAGCTATTGTAAATAATGCTGCTGTGAACATGGGGGTGCAGATATCTTTTCAAGTTAGTGTTTTTACTTCCTATGGATATATTCCTAGAAGTGGAATTGCTAGATCATATGGTAGCTCTATTTTTAACTTTCTGAGATTCCTACATACCGTCTTTCACAGTGGTTATACCAATTTACAGTCCTACCAACAATGCACAAGGGCTCCTTTTTCTCCATATCTACACAGGTATTTATCACTTGTCTTTTTGATGATGAGCATTTAATAGGCATGATGTGATAGCTCACTGTAGTTTTACTTTGCATGTCCCTAATGACTAGCAATATTGAACATCTTTTCATGTACCCATCGGCCTTTGTATATTTTCTTTGGAGAAATGTCTATTCAGATCATTTGCCCACTTTAAAATTGGGCTATTTGTTTTTTTCCTATTGAGTTGTACAAGTTCTCCATATATTTTAGGTATTAACCCTTATCAGATACATGGTTTAAAATTATTTTTCCCATTCCACAGGTTCTCCTTTCACTTTGTTCAAGATTTCTTTTGATGCAACCATCTTTTTAGTTTGATCTAGCCTACTTGTTTAATTTTATTTTGTTGCTTGTGCTTTAAGTGTCATATCCAAAACATCATTACCAAGTCCCACATCAAGGAGCTTTATTCCTATGCTTCCTTCTAGGGGTTTCATGGTTTCAGCCTTACATTTAAGTCTTTAATCCATTCTGATTTAGTTCATTCTTTAACCTGTGAATATCCAATTATTCAGCACCATTTATTGAAAAGACTGTCTTTTCTCCATTGCTATTCTTGGCTCCAGTTCAATTTCTTTTTACCAGAGAAAAATACATATACTATAATATTTGTGTGGATATATGAATCACTATAACAATATTTTACATAGAGTAAAATAAATCAAAATGATTAATGCTTATACAGTTTTCACTGACAGTGTAAAAGGAAAAAGAAGAGAAAATATTTTTTTCTTTTTAAAGTCTTTTGCTTTTGTGTTAGGCCCCTAGGAAATTTGGCTCTAAAGCTTCCTGTCTTATGTGCAAATGTTCATTATTATTAAACTAAAGCAGTTCAACTGGGGATGTTCCAATGTATACTTCTTCTAGATCAATTATTACATGTTAGTTGTTTTAAGTGCCTCCTCTCACCTTCAAAGATTTCCTGATTTGAATGATGAATTATGTAGTCACCCTAAATATGATGGATTTCAGTAGTTCTCAAAAATGGTAGATAACATAAGATCCTTATTCCCAAATGGTCATGATTCTGTCTCTGGGAGAAAATTAATGATGCAAAAAGAAAGAAGGATCACTCTCTGAATACTGTCAATGAATGTTTGCATATACTGTCACTTTAATCATCTAGGCTTAGAGCATATTCAAGAATTTCTGTAAAAGTGTATGAAAATAATTCTAGTAAAAGTTAATATTTATTAGCTCCCTTTTTTAATGTTTATTTTATTTTGAGAGAGAAAGAAAAAGAGAGAGTGTGTGTTAGTGGGGAGGGACAGAGGAAAAGAGAGAGAGAATCCCAAGCAGGCTCCATGCCATCAGCACATAGCCCAACACGGGGCTCACTCTTACAAACCATGAGACTCTGACCTGAGGTGAAATCAAGAATCGGACACTTAACCAATTGAGCTACCCAGGTACCCCTTAACTCCCTACTTCTAAGTGTGCCAGGCACTGTAATAAACACTTTATTTAGATTATCTCATTTATTCCTCAACACAGTCTTGTGTATATTATTACTACTAATCCTACTTTACAGATCAGAAAATTGAAGCTTAAGAGGATAAGCAGTTTATCCAAGGTTCCACAGATAATAAATAGCAGAGCCAGAATTCAAACCTAAAATTAACACTTGGGCCAAAGGTCTCCACAAATAGCTATACTCATATCTCAAAAATACTTAATTTATCCTCTTGAGTAGTATTATAACACAGGAAACCCTTATCTCACCTGTCTCCAACAACTCTCCCATAACACCTACAATTAATCCCAGAAATTTTATATTGAGAGAGCCATTCCACCTATGGTGGTCATTTTGTGATTGCCATCCATTGTTTATTTTTTCCTCACTTATTTGAACAGTCCCTGATTTAAATTTGTGGATTCATGTGGTTCTGATGAAACCGACTCTACCTTTCAGTCTAAAAATGAAACATAACTAAGATCAGCTCATTTTTTTTATTTTTCTATCATTTTTATTCCACCTGTACAAATGCACTAGGTTGTTTTGTGTTTTTTTTAAAATATGAAATTTACTGTCAAATTGGTTTCCATACAACACCCAGTGCTCATCCCAACAGGTGCCCTCCTCTCCCTCCCACCCCCCATCAACCCTCACCTTGCTCTCAGTTTTTAAGCGGGACTTAGGATGAGCTAATTTTGTGCATTCTTTCCTTTGGCCCTAAGGATTGGCCCAAAGAAGGACAAATGACAAAACCCAAAAGCCTCAATATTTATAGTAGAATACTAGGACATAGACTGATTTTCATGCTAGCCATGAACAAGAACATATGTAGTTCTGGGAGCTACGAATATCCATTTAGGAATCTTAAAGATAGGAGTAACACTACAGAATGCTGAGCAGAGAAATGGAAAGAAATTAAGTCCTAGGCAGCATTTGATAATCCACTGGATGGACTTTCATCTGTCTTTGGCATTTTAGGTATGAGTGAGTCAATTTCATGTATAGCTTAAGCCAATTTGAATTAAGCTGTTACTTGCAACTGAACTGAATTAATACATAGGGATAACATTAGCAAAATGGGCTTGTGAGGTGGCCAGGTCTCTTAGAAGGAGTAACTTTTGGAGAGGTGAGATATGACACATCCCAATTTTACCAAGGGCTGGCAAAATCACAATACTCTATAGACCACTGTGATTTCCCTCCATGTAGTCAGTTACCTACAAAATTATTTTTTAAAGCTTAATTTCTCTGTTTTCTTTTAACTTATAAAGGCTAGTTCCATATTTTGTGTCACTCTATTCTTATAACAATGACAAAAGACAGGTATTACAATTTCTGTTTTATAGATTTAAAAAACTGAGGTGATTTTTCCAAGATAATAAATATATCAAGTGGCTAAAAACAAGGATTCAAAATCAAGTCTTCTGAATCTAATTCTTTGTTTTATTTCTGCTACCCAAGCAGAACTGGATTTCACCTACACATAAAATTGAATGATGGACCTTAGTTCTCTAAGACAGCTGGAAACAATGGCAAGTGCTACCAGAGAAGTAGTTCTTTGCAGTGTTTCCTGGGGATACAAAAAATAAATGATGCTTATGAAAGAACTATGTCCTCAACTATCTATATCCTACCTTTAACACCTATTAATACCCTTAGATTCTGCCCTGGAATCACCTAAGTGAAATGTGTGTCATTTTCCCCTTGTTAATTCAATTCTTAAGTGGACTCTTCACATCTAGAAAGACTTCTTAATAATCTGTGGTTTTTGCCACTCCCTTCCACTAACTGGAAACAGCCCAAATTTCTAAGTAATCGCACCAACAATTTAAAAACAATAGCATTTATGCCTTTCAGCAAAGCTTTTTCAAAGGTGTCATTTTTATGATTATTAGATAGATGAGGAGATAAAGGTTTAGAAAGGTTAAGTGACTTTCCCAAGGCTACACAGGCACTAAATGACAAAGCTGGGATGCATCCCTGATCTGCTGGATTTCAGAGACAGCGCTCCTAACCAGCTATACTACAATAACACCCCTTGCCTCAGTCCATTTTTGCCCAACCCATATTTTGTTAGAGCTCCATTCTTCAAGAGCTGGCACACTGTTTTCTCACTGTCCAGTTCAACACATTCCATACCATGTCCCATAATGAGATCATGACAACTCTAGTTTCTAATGTTTCTATTCTTCTCTGCCAAACTGAAATTAACTTTCTTCCTCATGACCTAGATTTGTAATAGATAGTGATAATAGATAATAAGATAAATCAATCGTTGCTAATGTGTTGATATTACTATGTAACATCTTCTCAGTGAAAATAATAATCTAACTATTTTTTTAAAATTTTAATGTTTATTTATAAAAATGTAATGTCTCTGAAAGAGAGAGTGAGCAGGGTAAAGGCAGACAGAAAGAGGGAGACATAGAGTCCAAAGCAGGCTCCAGGCTCTGAGCTGTCAGTACAGAGCCCAATGCGAGGCTTGAACTCAGGAACTGTGAGATCATGATCTGAGCCGAAGTCAGACACTTAACTAACTGAGCCACCCAGGTGTCTCAATAATCTAACCATTTAAAATAGACGTTACAAGATGATGATTAAGGGACACTGTAAATACTACAATCTAAACATGTCAGTGGGGCTGGAGACATGAGAATCAGCAGAAGGGCAGTCTTCTAGGTCAGCTGCTTTCTGACATCTATAAAAGCTACTGCATAAGTCTCTCAGTCCATTTCTATAAGTCAACTCTAGCTACTGCCCATCCATCATTAACTAGATGTATGAGAATTGCTTAAGTAGAATAATAGGGACAAAAACCTTCAGTGTATTTCCCTCAAAAATATAAGAATAGCAATATATTTGTTTGCATCGGCCGAAACAAAGAGCTTACTTGTCTGCCCTCACCTCACCAAACCACATACCTGCAGAGGATAAACTATGGGATGTTCTACATGTTTGCTGATTTTGTGAGAAAGTAAGCAGGGCTAAGTGAAGAAAGTCTATTAAGATTAAACATTTGAATGAATGGTCAATAAAATCTTAGGTTCTATACTATAGAATAATGTTGCAAATCATTTTTAGATTTCACCTGCTTTGCAAAAATTTTATTCAGACCATAATATTTTTAGTGTCCTGTGCTCATATCTCAAAAACATTTTTATTCCTCAGAGGCAATCTCTCCACTTCTGTCACTGTTTCTCAAATCACTAAGCCAAGAGACCATACCTTATAGCTATAAGAACACAGATGCCCAAGCAAATGTAAGAAAAACAAAGATTATTCCATTTATTTTAGTTCCATGACTAAGTTATTTTGGCACACAGCTTGATTTTCACTGGCTTTTTAATGAGATTTGCATCTCTGCCCATTTGTGCTAAGGTTTATTTTCACAAGAATGTCATGTCTCATATGCATTTGTCTGCAAGCCATTTCTGGAGAGATGGGTACAGCACTACCCAGAGGGAAGTTGTCAGAATACTCCAGTAGACAAGTTCCATCAACTACAAAGCTGATGTCCAAATCAAATTTGCGACGAAAAGTGGCAAAAGAGTGCCAAAAAGTCTGATTTTACACATTACAACAGGCATGATACTGCTGTCCAGAACTCCAGTTTTTTCTGTATAGTTTTGACACTCTTCTAAGTCAAGCTTTCTTCCAAAGCCCACAACCAAGTGTATGCCTTCTACACACTCAGAATGCAGCTGAGGTCTTACCTAGCCTATAGGACTTCTTTAATTCCTGTGGACCAGAGGTTAGCATCTCCTCTCAAAGTCAGGAAGATATATAGTCTTTAGACAGGCATCAAATAATATTATTGGCACTGTACTTCATTCAAAATGATGTTCGGGTGTTAATTTGATGAGATCTATAAGGTTGTTTAGCTCATTTAGAGCTACTCTACATACATACAGAGCTTGTGACAACAGCTGTTGACTTCTTTGCCTACTTGTCTTATGGTGTTCAGATAACTGTTCACTAAGAAACATCTTTCTTCTCTAATACCCAGTAATGCCTTCAATTCTTACGCTTTTTCCTGGCAATGGCTAAAAAGAGATATCTGGAGTGTAAAGGATATTTAAACCATCACTGAATCTTGTCAGTTCTGCCTTCTGTTTCTCTTAACTCTCTACTTCTCTCCATCACTCCATCACCACTGCTACCATTCTCATCAAAGCTATAGGACTCTCGCTTATATTTCTGCAATAACTGACCCCCTTTCCCCCAATCATGCCCAATTTCATCCACTTCTCACTCTGCATATGTTTTTTTTTTGTGTCATGTTTCCTTCTCATTAAGCTTAACTTCGCATTTTCTTAGGACAAAGTTAAGCAAAATCTTAATGAGGATTACAGAGCACAAGAGGATCAGGGCTGCCTACCACCTCTCCATCCTTAACTTTTTCTGCTTTTCCAGTATTTCTACTCCTCATATTCATCCTGGTCCCCTTTGCTTCCAGAACCCTGAAACACTGGTCCCTACCCACCCCATCATCCAGCATCCCTCCAGCACTATATTGGTTCACTTCTACTCCTCCTGCAGCCTCAGCTTCAACTCTACCTCCCCAGGGAGTCTTTCTATGATGACTGGTTTCCATGTCACATCCCTGTGATGCATTCTGATTGCACTCTGTACTTCACCTTTCTTAATACTATTTAACAGCTGAAATGATTTTCCATTTATATTTTCCTACTAGGTGCTAAGTTCTGCAACATCAGGAATTCTGTCTACACTATGCTTGACAACATATATATCCAGTACTGAGCACATAAAAGGAGCCAAATAAATATTTGCTGAATGAATTAATGAAGGTAATAAAACTCTTTACTTCCTGCTCTAATAAGAAAAGTGTCCAAGAAAAAATTGCCAAATAATAGGATAAGTGCCTACACAGTTGCCACTGTTTCTAGAAACAGACTTTGATTCCTATTGAATTTGCAAAACTCAATGCGCCATTGTAAGTATAAATGGAATGAATGTAGAATCAAAAGCACCTTGAAGTCATCATGTGTTCTGCATGGAAAAAATTCATCTGAATACATGTAAATACTTATGCATACAATAATACACCTTTAGTCTCAAAATGTGTGCTCCATGCTGATTGCTTAGGGAAAAAAAAGTTTAGAGAGCGAAAAGTAAAATTGTATGTGTGTATGCATGTACACATGCACATATGTGTGCATGTACATATATATGGTTATATATGTGTTTCCGTTTCTAATATATCTAATTTGTTTGGCATCATTCTCCTCTTTGCTTTTGCTATCATCTCATCTCTTTCCTGTGGATTTTTCCACCAACGGTACTGCATATCTTACCAGAAATCATTTGTTTATTTAGTGACAGGTACATTCAAATTTAATTTCCAAAGCTAATCCCTGAACAATATGTTCCTCAGGGACTTTACCTGATAAAGCAATGGCAGCCTCTGTTTAAAGACAGTATAAAGAACATCAAAGAGATGAGTGGAGTGCCTACAATATACATGATTTCTTTTTTTATTATTTTTTTTAAATTTTTTTTTTAACATTTATTTATTTTTGAGACAGAGAGAGAGCATGAACGGGGGAGGGTCAGAGAGAGAGGGAGACACAGAATCTGAAACAGGCTCCAGGCTCTGAGCTGTCAGCACAGAGCCTGTCGCGGGGCTCGAACTCACGGACTGTGAGATCATGACCTGAGCCGAAGTCGGACGCTCAACCGACTGAGGCACCCAGGTGCCCCTACATGATTTCTTAAATATGATTTTGCTCTACACATTGTGTAAGTGAGAAATACACACAACAGCACATTTTCATTTTTGTTTCAGGCTTTAATTTTTATTATGAAAATATTTCCTCATAACCAAAATTAAAGAGAATAACTCAATGAATCCTATAAATCCATCAACCAGATTCAATAATTATTATAATTTTGCCACACGTGTTTCATTTTTGTCTTCCTTGTATTCACAGACATTGTATCACTTCTCTTTCACATAATTCAGTATTCAACTCTAAAATATACGTAAACTTCTTCAACTATGACCACACTACTATTCTCACTACAAACAAAAATAGCAATCATTCCTTGATATCATCTCTTTAAAGTTGATTTGTTTAAAACAGGATCCAAACAACATCCACATGTCATACTTTGTTGTCATCTCTTTCAAATCTATTTTAATCCAGAGAGGTTTACCTTCCACTTTTTATTCATATCTTTGACTTACTACAGAAACCAGGTCTGTTTTCCCATGGAATGCTTGACATACTGGACTTGCTGAACATTTAACGTATTTTTTTTATCCTTGTAATTTGTTTTTGAAATGAAATATACCTAAACAAAAAGGACTACTTGCCAAAAAGATGTCCAAAGATTCCAAAATAATTAACATTACTTATACTATACTTTGTCTTCTCCAAGTAATTTGTTCGTACATACTCAAGTAGCTACTATTGTTTGTATTTTGATCCTACCTATTTCAACATTGGTTCAGGAACTGAGGTGAGCCTCATCCTTCAGAAGGAAGCTATCATGGTCAGACTAAAAATCTTGAAGAGGTGGGGATAAGAAAAAAGTTAGGTGCTGACAATGCAGCAGAAAGGAAAAAATAAGCAGAGGCTATGGAGTAAGACAGTCTTGGTATCCCAATTCGGTCTTTGCAACTTACTAATCGTGTGATCTGAAATGAACTAACTTATTTGTATCTCAATTCCCTTACCTGTAAAATAGAAGAGGGGATAATCCTATCTACATTATAGGATTATTGTAAGGGTTAAATGAAATAGCATATGTAATGTCCTCGTATGTTGCCTAGCATATAACGGGCAGTGTTTTTAAGATACTGGAAATTTAATTGAAATAAAAACTGGAGCATATCATGGATGGATTAGTCCACTTTATGTACATTGCTTTTTTCCTCAATCTCTGAAGAAATCCCCAAGATGAGCTATTTTTATTTCATCTTTCTAATATTACCATATATAAAAATTTACACTGTCAAGATAATGAGAAGACAAGCCACAGGCTTGGAGAAAATATTCACAAAAGACATATCTAATAAGGGAATGTTATCCAAATATCTAAAGAACTCTTAAAACTCAACCATAAGAAAATGAATAACCCAATTAAAAAACAAGCAGAAGACCTCAACAGACACTGCCACGGAAGATATTAAGATAGGAAATAAGCACATGAAAAGATGTTCAACATAATATGTCATTAGAAAACTGAAAATTAAACAATGAGATGCCACTACACACTTTTTAGAATGGTAATAATCCAAAACACTGAGAACAGCAAATGCTGGTGAGAATGGAGAGCAATAGGAACTCTCTCATTCATTGCTGATGGGAATGCAAAATGGCCCAGCCACTTTGGGAGACAGTTTGGCAGTTTCTTATAAAGTTAAACATACTCTTACTATATAATCCAGCACTCACGCCTTTTGATATTAACCCAAATGAGTTCAAAATTTAGGTGCACACCAAACCTACACACAGATATTTATAGTGGCTTTATTCATAATTGACAAAACTTAGAAGCAACCAAGATATCCTTCAGTAGGTAAATGGATAAATAAACTGTATTGCATCCAGATAATGGAATACTATTCAGCTCCAAAATGAAATGAGCTATCGAGCCATGAAAAAAACTAGAGGAAATTTAATTGCATACTGTTCACTGAAAAACAGCCAATCTGAAAAGGCTACCAACTGTGTGATTTCAAATATATTTGAAAACATTCTGGAAAAAACAAATTATGAAGATAGTAAAAGGATCAACAGTTTCAAGGAATGGGGCAGGGGAGACAAACATATAGAATATAGAGGACTTTTAGAGCAGTGAAACTATTCTGTGTGATACTATAACACTGGCTCATAGCATATACAATAAAAATAGTGAGCCCTAATATAAACTATGTAATTTGGATGTTTCAATGTAGGTTCAACAACTGCAACAAATGTTCCTCCCTGGTATGGGATGTTGATACAATTGGGCTCGTGTGGGGCCATGGCTTATATGGTAAATCTCTGTACTTTCCACTCAATTTTGCTGCAAACCTAAAGCTGCTCTAAAAAATAAAAATAAAAAAGTCTGCTGTCATCATTGCCATCAAACTCCTGCAAATCCCATCACTTTATACAAGCACAATTTATTTTCCTATTTTTAATTCTTTCCACTTATTACCACTTGATAAATATTTACTTTGTGTATGTGTGATGTGTGTGTATGTGTGTTTTCTTATTATTGCATCATCGTTCTAGAATATCAGCTTCATGAGAGCAGGACCTTTGCCTGATTTTGATCACTATGAGTCAGTGCCTGGCTCATAGTAATACAAAAAATATCATTGAATAAATGAGTTGTTCTTGCTTCTTGTAGCTAAAGTAGTTTTTGAAATATTAATCATAACTTGAAGTCTGGAATTGTGATGTCTCCAGCTTTGCTTTTCTTTTTTTTTTTTCTTTCTAATTTTTTTTTTTAACTTTTATTATTGTTTCAGAGACAGAGAGAGACAATGCAAATGAGGGAGGGGCAGAGAGAGAGGAAGACACAGAATCTGAAACAGGCTCCAGGCTCTGAGTTGTCAGCACAGAGCCAGACATGGGACTCGAATCCAGGAACCGTGAGATCATGACCTGAGCTGAAGTAAGACACAACCAACTGAGCCACCCAGGCGCCCCTTTGCTTTTCTTTTTCAAGGTTGCTTTGGCTATTGGGGGTCTTTTGTGGTTCCATACACATTTTAGGATTGCTTGTTCTAGCTCTGTGACAAAGACTGTTGATATTTTGATAGGGATTGCATTAAATGTGTAGATTGCTTTGGGGGGATGGGTTAAATAGGTAATGGGGATTACGGAGGGCTCTTGTTGTGATGAGCACCGAGTGTTGTATGGAAGTGTTGAATCACTATATTGTACATCTGAAACTAATATTACACTGTATATCAACTGGAATTTGATATATATCAACTTTTAAAAATCAAGCATAGGAAGACCTTAAAAATGGGTAGATTTTAAATGATTTTATAGTTTAACTATCCAAAATGTTTCCTATCCAGATGCCACTAGTTCCTACTGTGGGTTTCTCTTTAAAAATATGGACTCTGGGGGTTCCTAGGTGGTTCAGTTGGTTGAGCATCTGACTGGCTCTGGTCATGATCTCACAGTTCATGAGTTCAAATCCTGCATGGGGCTCTCTGCTGTCATCACAGAGCCCACTTTGGAGCCTCTGTCTCTCTCTCTCTCTCCACTCCTCCCCGACTCGAGTGTGCTCTCTCTCTCTCTCTTTCAAAAATAAACATTTAAAGCTATGTTTATTTTAAAAATATATATGGACTCTACCTCACACCAAGGCTTTAAAGACAGTATTTTTGCATTTTGCAAGAAGGATGTGGGTAATAATAGAAAGTGATTTGAGTAAAATAAAAATGATAACAAAAGTGGTAAGGAAGATTTTTTTTAAAAAAGTCATCTACCTTATTTTTTTCTTTTCAAGTTATTTGAATTCTAGTTAGTTAATATATATGGTAAAATTAGTTTCAGGTGTAGAATTTATTGATTCATCACTTACATATAACATCCAGTGCTCATCCCAAGTACCCTCCTTAATTCCCATCATCCATGTAGCCCATCCCCCTACCACCTCCCTCCAGGAACCCTGTTTGTTCTCTGCCTTTAAGGGTCTCTTATGGTTTGCTTACGTCTCTCTCTTTTTTCTCTTCCTCTATGTTCATCTGATTTATTTCTTAAATTCCACATATGAGTGAAATCATATGGTATTTGTCTTTCTCTGATTAACTTATTTCACTTAGCATAAGCTCTAGCTCCATCCAGATCATTGCAAATGGCAAGATTCATTCTTTTCAATGGCTGAGTAGTATTCCATTGTATATATAAACCACATCTTCTTTATCCATTCATCAGTGAATGGACTTTTGGGCTCTTTCTATAATTTGGCTATTGTTGGTAGAACTGTTATAAACATTATGGTGCATGTGCCCCCTTTGAATATGTATTTTTGTATTCTATGGGTAAATACCTATTGGTGCAATTGCTGGGTCTTGGGTAGTTCTATTTTTGACTTTTGAGGAAACTCCATACTGTTTTCCAGAGTGGCTACACCAGTTTGCGTTCCCACCAACAGTGTAAGAGGATTCCCCTTTCTCTACATCCTCACCATCTGTTGTTTCCTGTGTTGTAAATTTTAGCCATTCTGACAGATGTGAGATGGCAGCTCATCATGGTTTTGGTTTGTATTTCCCCGATGATGAGTGATGTTGAGCATCTTTTCATGTGTCTGCTAACCATGTCTTTGGAAAAATGTCTATTCATGTTTTCTGCCCATTTCATAACTGGGTTATTAATTTTGGGGGTGTGGAGTTTGATAAGTACTTTATTGGTTTTAGAACTAAACCTTTATCATATATGTCATTTGCAAATGTCTTCTCCCATTCTGTAGGCTGCCTTTTAGTTTTGGTGATTGTTTTCTTCACTAAAAAGTAACCTACTTTAAACTTTTGTCTTTGCTCTATTATAGAATCCCAGATGGACAGATTTAGGAAAAGACACTGAAAATCTGAACCATACAAAACCATTGAGAAGCTATTCTGCTTTTAAAAATTTCCAAAGATGTCACTTCCATGCCTCCTTAATTATTTTTATTTGTTTTACTTCTGTCATAACTTCCCATCAAATGTATGAAACAGTCATCTTTCCTTTGTACCTCAAATTACTTGTCTTCTAAATAGCAAGCTTTATTGTAACTCATAATGAATTTGAATAATGTCAGGCTACACAAAACCATTTCTAAAAGAAATCCAGAAATAGAGAAGTAACCAATTATTCGGGTTCATGTTCAACTAGTGAGGTTTATCCAAATGAGTACAGGGAATGGACTTTTCACTTGTATATCTGGGCATAATTCAGCTCTTTTTTCATCTACCAGGAAAAATAATTTTATAAAGTTCTACAGGAATTTGAGGATTTTTCCATACTCAATGACTTTTAATATTTTTAAGTATCTTTGAGAATTAGGAATGAGATGCCTAAAGATTAACTTCTTTCAAACAATATTGAATACAGATCTTTGATTTGATTTTCCCCTGTACCTTGAATGTTAAACATTTTTTTGATGCTGACTTTCAATACAAAAACAAAATTAGCAGCAAGTGTGCAGTCTGAGGAAAATGAAATAAGATTGATTCCAACAGCACCTTCAGCTGAATGCTTCCTAATGTAATGAATTTTTATCCACCTGGAGAACTTTGGCAATGCAATAATATTCAAAATTTACTTGAATCTGGGGATAGCATGACCACCAAATTACTTTTATATTGCTATATCCAAATGAAATACTATTAATCTTAAATTATTATAGCAAAAATCTTAATATTATTAAATTAACTATCAAAACCCCACACTCTCAGACTTTTTGCTATTATGACAGCACTTTTAAATTATATTTCATATATATGTAATTCACATACAGTGGAAAAATCATGCACTTTGTAATGAAGAAAACTTATTTTAAGTTCTAGATCCAACTCCTACTGGTATAGTCAAGTTACTTGACCTCTTAAAGTCTCAATTTCCTTATAAAATATGGATATTAACACCTATTTTATTTTTTTTTAAGTTTTTTTTTTAACGTTTATTTATTTTTGAGACAGAGAGAGATAGAGCATGAACAGGGGAGGGTCAGAGAGAGAGGGAGGCACAGAATCTGAAACAGGCTCCAGGCTCTGAGCAGTCAGCACAGAGCCCGACGCGGGGCTCGAACTCACATACCGCGAGATCGTGACCTGAGCCGAAGTCGGACGCTTAACCGACTGAGCCACCCAGGCGCCCCAACACCTATTTTATAAAATTGTTTTGTCAGCAGGATAAAGTATTAAAAATGCCTGAAAATATCCTACTACATAATAAGTGCTCAATAATTAATAGTGGGACAGAAATTAGCTATTGGGTCCAAGTCAAGGGTTGTATCCATTGGGCAAATCATTGCTATTTCTCAAGGTTTGTGTAAACTGAACAGAAAATGGTGGTACAAGTCTGGATACAGTATGTGTGATGGTATGATATACTGAGTCACTGTTTTAAGATCTTGTTCAATGTCTTCATGAGGAATTGGATTAACTCACTTTATCATGTCAACATAAATTGGCCTTTGTCAGTTCTGCCCCTTTCATCCCAATTGATGAGCAGGAAAATAATGACAGCTTGTTCCTACTTTGAATGTCATACTCCAACATGGGACAGTGACTCAATAAAGGTCAGGAGATGAACAGTTTTAGTCAAATTTATTTATATCGTTTTTCTAAGAAAGTCAAAGCACCATACTTTATGCCTGTGGTTCTGCTGATTAGGAAATGAATCATCTTAAAACAGTATTACATCCTCTGCCCGTTGAAAGTAGGCTGGACTTAATGATTTGCTTCCAAAGCACAGAATATGAAAAAAGAGGGAAAGTAATTTTACCATGGACAAACCTGAAAAACACTACTTCTGCCAGGTGGTCAATGTCAATATCTGTAATGATAAGTCGTGTTGATAGCATGCACCCCCTTATAAATGGGATAAGGATAAGAATGGCACTTTAACTATGCAGTATTCTTTCCTAAAACTCATTGTCCTAGTCTAATCATGAGAAAATATTAGACAAGCCCAAACTGTGGAACATTCTACAAAATCTCTGACCAATATTTTTCAAAATTGTGAAGGTCATGAAAATTAAGGAGAGATCTCACAACCCAGAGTAGAATCTGGAGACATTCTGACTAAATGAAATTTCTATTCCAAGATAGGGATCCTGGAATAGAAAAAAAGCATTAGTGAGAAAAACCACTTAACTCTGAATAAAATCTGGAGTGTAGTTAACAGTGATGTACCCATGTTGGTTTCTAAGTCGTGACAGATGTACCATGGTTATATAAAATAGTAACAACAGGGGAAAACAGATAATGAAGATATGGGAACTCTCTGTACTATCCTTGTAACCTTTTTATAAATGAAAGTTATTCCAAAATAAAAATTCAGTAAAAAATTATTTTAAAAAATAAACCATAAAACAGAATTAAAGATAAACAAGATGAAATACATCTAAGTAGCTAACGTCTTCATTTTGTCTTTTAATCTAAATAAAAGACTTTAAATATATAAAGTATTGAATTTTCTACCATCAATGCCATCTACATTATGAATCAATTATTTGAATAATTTGAATGATCTGGGTCCAACTCAAAATATAGAGACATCTGTTCATTTTCTCGACTCAAAGCTCTCATTGGCTTTTCAAAAGGTTCTAGGGGCACCTGGGTGGCTCAGTTGGACAAGCGTCCAACTTTGGATCAGGTCATGATCTCACAGTTCATGGGTTCGAGCCCCACATCGGGCTCTGTGCTGACAGCTCCGAGCTTGGAGCCTGCTTTCAGATTCTGTGTCTCCCTCTCTCTCTGTTTCTCTCTCTCTCTCTCTCTCTCCCCACCCCCCCCAAAAAATAAACATTAAAAAAAATTAAAGGTTCTAGAACTCAAAGAATCCTTGGGAGGAGAAGAAAGAACAGAAGTAAGAAGAGGAAGAGGAGAAATGGCATTTATGGAAGGCAGCATGTGGGACAGAGTTGTGTTAGTAATCTTATCTGAATGATCTCATCAAATCACACAATTCCCTGAGTTAAATATTATTATTCTCATATTCACAGGCAAGCAAAAGGAGCTTTAGATCTTGTCCAAATTCACATTAATAGTCAGAAGTGTCTAACTATACAGCCAAAACAATAGTGCACGGTACTATACTTCCCTGGTGCAAGCCAAAACGGTTTAAAGGCCACTTGCCCACAAAGATGGAAATGACAGAGTTCTAGCAACAATTTAAAAAACAAGGAAAAGGAAAAAAAAATTTAAACAGCCAAGAAGGCACTGACAAAACTTAATAAATTATTCATTCATTTTTTTTAAAGGTGCTTAATTTACATTCTGTGAATTACCTAAGCCATGGAAATATCTGGCCTTATACATACCTCTGTGTTATTTTTGATTGCTGTTCTAAAAAAATTTTTTTTAATTTGATTAAAACAATGTAAAAGCCACAAAGAAAATCTGTTTCAATTCTGAAGCCTGAGTCAGTTAAATCCTGGTGACTCAAATGGCAAGCCTTAATTAGAACTCAGAGTTCTGGACTTATTGTTAATTACTCCTACCCTTGGGAATTTCTGACATTCATAAAACTTGGGCTAAAAATCATGGAAACAGCAACAGTAGTGTAAGAACAGCTAAAGAAAATGAGTGCATTTGGAAAACCTTATCAAAAGAGGAAAATGTTCTTTCCTTTCATCAACTCAGGGAATTCTAGCAAACTGCCAACTTACATGTTTTCACTATAATTATTTCTTTCAGTTGGGCTCACTGCATCTCCCATTGATTAAACTGTTGGCATGCTTACAAGATTGTGAAATCAAGGCCTATCTCTGTTGCTAAAGTTTACAATCAAAGGAACAGAAGCAAAAATAACCTTCATCACACAGGACTGGAAAATTCAGGGAAGACCTGAAGACCATTATGAAACCCTAGAGTGAAGTGTTTGTTGCAGAGGAAGGGATGGCAATGAGACAGATATTGGTATTTGGACTTCAAAGGTCTGGAGCCATTAAACACATACCCTTCTCTGCTGTATTATGAATACTGATAGCCACTTAGGTCCATTCTTTTACAGAAGTACATTCTGCCTTTTGGAAGGAAAACAATGATTTTCAGCTCACTGAATTAATCACGGCACACTTTGAAACCAGGAGCACTCATAATCATGTTATCATCAGAGACAACACAGAGCGTTGGAAATAATGAGTTCCCTGATACAGCTCCATGAAACTGATAAATTCTCTGTGCCATATAAGCACATCCAAAACGACTTGACTGAGTCATCTCCCAGGCTATATTCTGTCCCTCTCTAAGGGAATTATTGCTGTCTTAGAAGTGATGACTTTTAATCCTTATAGTAAATGTAAGAGACATAAAAGTCTCCTGCCAGCAATGAGTTTTTTGGTGTGTTACAGCCATCATTAACTTGAAAGCTGAACACAGAATCCATGTAGACTGAACTACCTCATTCATTACAATATTTGAATGGGAAAGTGGTTGCAAAATTCTTCACACAGAGCTTACTACACAATAAAAAAATTCAACAAATCTTGGCTATTATTTGACTATTGTTAGTTTTTCACAGCCCTCCCTTTGCATTAACCCTTGAAAGAAACACATTTGTGAAATCATAGGTAGAGACAACTAAATCTTGAGATGTCTATCAGCTTACAGGCCAAACTAGCATAATAAGGAGAGCAGGACTTTTTTTTTTCTAATAATAAAGGGGAAAAAGAATCTAAGAAGATTTCACAGCTTCTCTTCCTGATTCATTTCAGTGCTTAATAACCCTGTCAGGAAATTTCTCAATTATTCTAACCTACCTACCTCATACTGCAATTTAAGTGTATTTCCTCTTGTTCTGGCTTCAATGGAGATAGAGAACAGATGGTCACTATCCGTTGCATAATAATAACTTTTAAAATGTTTTATGGATTCAAAGACTTAGCAAATCTTTCATTGATTATTTTCTTCACCTCGACAAATAAGTCTAGTGCATTAAACACTATCATTAGCATGGGGCACCTGAGTGGCTCAGTCGGTTAAGCTTCTGACTTTGAGGTCATGATCTTGTGATCCAGGAGTTTGAGCCCCACATCGGGCTCTGTGCTGACAGCTCAGAGCCTGGATCCTGCTTCGGATTCTGTGTCTGCCTCTGTCTCTGCCTCTCCCCCTCTTGCACTTTGTTCTCTCTCTCTCAAAAATAAATAAATAAACACTAAAGAAAAATTTAAACACCAGTAGCACTATGTTTGAATACAGAAGACAAGTGCTAAAAATCAAGGAAAACGCATCCATCATTATTAATGTGCACAAAACATCCTCAAATTTGGCTATTTTGAGCAGAAATCTGCATACACCACCCATCAGCAGGACAGCAAGTGCTTTCTTTGAAAATCTCTTTGAAGAAGAGATTTCTAGGAACAAAATACAAAATAAAATCAAGAAAATTCTCAAGTAACCAGCAGCAGAATAATTTCTGCAAACAAATGAAAGTAATTGGGATCAGTTTTGCCATTTTTTTTACTTATGTTCGATTTAAGAGGGATCTGAATAGTATAGGACTAATTTCCTTACGCTAATATAAACTTCAGAACAAATTATAAAGATTTATATTTTAAAGAAACAACAACAAAATTATAGATAAGAAATAACACACACTGGGGCGATTGGGTGGCTTAGTCAGTTAAGCATCCGACTCTTGACTTTGAAACTCAGGTCATAATTTCATGAATTGTGGGTTCGAGCCCCATGTCAGGCTCCACACTGACAGAGTGGAGATTGCTTGGGATTCTCTGTCCCTCTCTCTCTCTCTGCCCCTTTCCCTGACTCGTGCTCTCTATCTCAAAACAAATAAACTTAAATAAAAATAAAACAACACAAAACATCAAATAAACTTTGATAAGACTGATGAGAAAAGCAGACAACAGTTAACTCTGTTGACAAACTTGAGAACACATCAAGGTCTGAGTAGATAAAAACAGAAATTTTTACTGAAAAGTATCATGTCTAAAACATGAACAGTTAGTGCATTTTGGCATCTATTTTAAGAGTGAAAGAAAGATTTCTGGCATCAAAAGGACAGTTCACTTATCTGCATCTTCAGGAATTGAATTTTGTCATTTTGATTGTCATTTTGTGGTTCTCTTTTTGTACGTTTGTTTTTCCCCCATTGAATTTGTTTTTGACAGCCTCTCTGTCTCTTTCTCCCACCTTCAAACATTCCCCGAAACTTCTGAGCTTTAAAAAAATATTCCATTATTAAAATCACATTCTGGGGCGCCTGAGTGGCTCAGTCGGTTAAGCGTCCGACTTCAGCTCAGGTCACGATCTCGCGTCCGTGAGTTCGAGCCCCGCGTCTGGCTCTGGGCTGATGGCTCCGAGCCTGGAGCCTGCTTCCAATTCTGTGTCTCCCTCTCTCTCTGCCCCTCCCCTGTTCATGCTCTGTCTCTCTGTCTCAAAAATAAATAAACATTTAAAAAAATTAAAAAAATATATTAAAATCACACCCTATCACTATTAACCAATCCCTTATATTTTGGAAATTATAAGAACTCAGTCTAAAAAAGTGTGGATAGTTTTTTGTCTCCGTCAGGCTCTGGGATAAAGTATTGATGCTTTACAAGTCTGATCTCATTTTCACAAGAATTAGACAAATGTGTACACAGAACAGAGCATCACACATTTTCCTGACTTGTTTTTCTACAGATATATATGCACCCAAATCCAAAATGCCGTTTCTTAGGAAATATTCTATTAAAATTAAGCCTGTTCATTTCCAGGAAAACTTAATCCACTTGTTGATTCTGTTGTGGATCATTTTACAAAGTAACTTAAAAATCTAATTTATTTAAATGGAAGTTAAATTCATTTCTAAAAAACAAATATATCCTCTCATTTAAATAAATATCCGTCTCACATGTATGAGAGATTTGTTATTAAGAACCCACAGGACCAACATATCTATGTTTTTGCTCACAGAATATGTCAACTTTTTCCTAATTCCTGCATATTTTTCTCTTTGAGTTGTCCTATAACCATACTATGTAAAAGTAGATAACAGGCAAACTATGTCAAAATCTTATTTCATTCTAGATAGAATTAAAAATTAACTCTAAAGGAGTCTTCTTTCAAATCCCAGATTACATTATACCTTCCTTTTGAATATCTTCATGATACACTGAACTTCTCCTTCAATATAAATAACATGGCTTTAATGTTTTTTTTAAATTACTTTGTAAAATTAGTTTTTTAATCTCTCCCCTAGAAGAACCCAGATTCCATGGGGTTGAGAACCATGTCTCTCTTATTCACAAGTATACTGCTGCATAAAGTAGGCACTCAAATATTTATTCTATGAATTCATGAATTTTAAGGTTCTGATATCTAGTTAAAATTGGGAATAATCTTCTATGGCTCTAATAAATAGCATTTAAAAATTTTTATCTACTGCACTAAAACCAAATTCCTCTGGACCACTGATATTTACTATTTCAGTTGTATTGTTGAACCCAATGCCAGTAAGAATACAGAAAGTAAGGATAGTTTTGTCTAGTTCTTTAAACATTTCTATAAATGACAGAAACTATCCTGATGGTCTATTTTATTTTCAATAATTAAAAATGGTTGGATGACAGTTCTATGATAGAATAGAATTATTCCATTAAGCACTGTACTATAAAATGATTTTGTGGTGCTAATCATATCCCTGGAGATGGTTATATAAAGAAACATCTTCAGTAAATTAACAGAAAACAGATGCTTCTCTTGCCCTTACATGTCAGAATGGTAAAGGCATTCTATTATATAAATTGTGCATCAATTTATGTTCATTGTATCCATGACAGTGTAAAACTAATTATGGGGCAAATCCCTGGAGCTCATTAGCTTTCATTTTTCCTTTAGGACCAATTACATAAAGAAAATGAGCTCCCATAAATATTTTTGGCTCATCTCATCTCTCATTTGGTTTTAGTGAATATGAATATTTACTTTACTTGGACTTGTCAGCTTTGAACAAGGTGTCCTGCTTCCAAAAATATTTACTTGGATTCTGGCCCACTGACAAAAAAAAAAAAAAACAAAAAAAAACCAGACATCAGGAATCAGCCCAGATAATACAGTTAAGCCAAAACTTATCTGACTGTCAGTCAGAGGACAACTCATGTAGAGTAAGATCCACAAAATGTTTCTTTCTGGTTCTTTAAACTCAGACAGTGCTGTAAAAGTTCCAACATTTTCTGGGACAGAGACCTAATGTTCTACTTCTACTGAAACATATTAACAGGCCATCCTTTCTCATCAATACTAGTTAATGAATCCAAAGAGAGACGTTTATCACATGGAGTGATCACAATTATAGCAATCTTAATACTTCTAATTTGCTTAACATAAAAATAAGAAGCACCCAAGATACTTAAGTAAATTTGTCTGAAGAGCAATAGGAGTATGGATGTTTCCTTGACAACTCCAATAAAACCTTCAAAAGCAATGCAATCTGAATCATCAGCGGCTTCAATTGTTTAATACACAGTAAAAGGCTTCACTAGCCTCTCCAGTGAATGACTTGACAAAATAAAACTCTCGATTTGCACCATATTACATGGTATATTAGGCAGAGAATGCCAAGAGCAGAAGGCAATCATCAGATGTGGGATCCGTGAAGCAAATTTACTGGAACTGTTAGTAAATTTACTGGATCATCGCTTGTGGAATTCCACATAAATCGCGCAGGTCACTGTGTTTAGAAAAACGGTGTAGCTGCCTAAATGCAATGTCAAAGAATGACAACAGAATGCTCCCTGATACTGCTTTTGCTGAGAATGGCTTGCCTTTGCTTCAGCATTTCCTTTCAGGTCCAGACAAATATGATTCAATCCTTTTTTAAATAAAAGGCATGGCATAGCTTTTCAAAACCAGTCATAGAAAATGGCTTTTGGAAAGCCAAATAGAGAATATACTTCTACTTGCATCCATTAGTACACAGCTACCACAGATTGTAGTCCTACATCTAATTTCAATCTGTTTTTCAGCCAAATGTGCTTATGAACAGCAAATACCCAACAGTAGAAAGTTGCTGCCATCTACAGGCTTCTTAGAACTTTATCCTAAATATTTAAACACTTTTCTGAAATCAAAGGACCAAGAACCTCCATGGTAAACATATTCAATGCCGGAGCCTATAGTTGCCTAAAAAAAGAATAAATGAGAAAGATCCCTGTTGGAATCCTGGATGATCTCTGAAACTTCTTCATATTAGCTGGACTTTATCTTTTAAACCAGGATACATTTAATTTTTTTAAGCATTTAAAACCTAAAATAATTTTAGTAAATTAACTCTCTTATATCAAGTAACATATAAACAGCAATAAATATTTCTGATTACTTTATATTTTCACATAAGTCTTAATCATCATCCAATTAATTGGTTTCCTCTTATAACCACTTAATCAGTAACTTATAAATTACTATTAAATGCAATGTGGCAAAATGATTAATAGAATCTGTGTTCAAAGAACTCATCTTTAAATTCTTACTCTACAACTTATCAGTGGTAGAACATTAGATAAGTACCTTGACATCGCTGTGCCTCAGTTTCTTCATCATTAAAGTGGAAAGAATACATACTCTATAAGAGTATTGTAACATTTTTTTTTTAATGCACTGGGGCGCCTGGGTGGCTCAGTCAGTCTAGCACCTGACTCATGGTTTCGGCTCAGGGCATGATCTCACAGTTTGTGGGATGGAGCCCAGCCTTGGGCTCTGTGCTGGGTATGGAGCCTACTTAAGATTCTCTGTCTCCCTCTCTCTCTCTGCCCTTCCCCCGCTTATTCATGTACCCTCTCTCTCTCAAAACAAATAAATATTTTTTTAAAAAAGTTTCAGAAATGATTCAACAACTTTCCAAGGCAACACAGGAAGAAATCAGCAAAACTAAGATTCAGATACAAGTTTAGGGACACCTGGGTGGCTCAGTAGGGTGTTTGACTCTTGGTTTCTGCTCAAGTCATGATCTCATGGGTGGTGAGATTGAGTCCCATGTAGGGCTCTGTGCTGACAGCATGGAACCTGCCTGGGATTCTCTCTCTCTCTCCCTCTCTCTGCCCCTTCCCCACTCACGTTCTATCTCTGTTCCTCAAAATAAATAAATAAACTAAAAATAAAGCACTAGGACACCAATAACAGTCATAGGCATTTAGCTCATTAAATGTTAGCCTTATCATAATAAATATTATTATCATAGTAGAAGTTACACATGCAAAAGTAAGAAATGGAATTTATTACTTTATTATCTCTCTGTGTATATGTAAATTTGTGTATTTTATATTTGTAGGTAGTATGTGCATTCCCATATGTCAACATAGCAGGTAAAGCCAAAGTATTTATCTCAATGGTTCTCAAACCTAGATGAGATTGGAATCTCCTTGGGAGCTATAAAAAATTATAAATGTCTCAACTTCATTCCTAGAGATTATAAGGTTAATTTCTTCAAAGCTCCTCAAGTGATACTAATGTACGGCCAAAGTTGAGAACCAGTGTTATATATCCAGTTATGTGTTTTTATTATATAAAATAATGAAAATTTAAATATGGATGAATTCTCTCAACTATGCTCATGATATGAAAATTTGTTATGATATTCATCAACTGCATAGCAACTTCTATTATGACATGTTTACTCCCTTTCAGCTATGTCTATGTTGAAATTTATTTATAAAATAAACCATTTTCATAGATATTAGCAGACTTCGCCAGTGTGTTGAAAAGATAAATCATATTTGTTTTTACCTATAAGCAACACCACCAGTGAGGAATCTATAATTAAAGTATACCCAATCATTTGGCTAAGACATTTAAATTTGTTAGTTTGTAGTTTAAAAAATATATTTCTATAATCCTGATTCTTTAGTAAGTTACTCTGGGCAAACTGGAGTAAAGACTAAAGAATTTCATATTTGTAATCTGATAACAAAGCAGACAAGATAGATGAAAAGGAAGAAGTCATTATAGCCCACAGAAGTTAGCATTTTACCTTTCTATAAGTATATATTTAATTTTTAGATCACAAGATAATATTTACAGAGACTGTGTCTTATCTTGATTAGGTAGCAAAGAATCAACACAAATGTTTATTAATTTTAAAAAATAGCTGCAGGTTTATGTTTCTTTATTCATTGCCTTGTAATAATTACTCAGAATATAAAGATTGTATGTACTATAACTGGATATCTTAATTCTAACAACTTCAGCATAAATAAAATCATATCCTATTTACACTATGCATATGCAAATATAGTACCAAATAAGTATCTTTCAGTAGCAACCTTAATCTTTTTTTTTTAATGTTTATTTATACATTTTGAGAGAGACAGAGGCTGTGAGCAGGGGAGCGGCAGAGAGAGAGGGAGAGAAAGAGAATCTCAAACAGGGCTCCATGCTGTCAGCACAGAGCCCAACATGGGGCTCAATCTCCCAAACTGTGAGATCATGACCTGGGCCGAAATCCAGTCAGACACTTAACTGACTGAGCCACCCAGGCACCCCAATAGCAACCTTAATCATAAAGTGAAGAATTTTAGCAGATGATTTAGTATTTGCAATGCAGTGCTCACCTAACAAATACTGCCATATTTTTAGAGTGCAAACAGATGCTTCCCTACTTCTTCCTAGAGCATCTATCCTCATATGGTTTATTTAGTTTTTTTACATATTAATTCAGACATAAAAATTATAAAAATGAAAATATTTCATTCAAAGTAGCAAATAAAACAGCACAGGGAGAAAGTAGGCTTCTCAAATGTGAGCAAACTATGAAGCATGGCATAATTACTTACATTCCTTGTGAATTTAATGCACTAAATACACATACACATACAAACAAGTTATAAGTATTATAGAATAGGTCTATAATCTAAACTAGATGGACAATAGAGGGAGAATTTGCCATAATAATAATAATAATAATAATAATAATAAACCTACCTCTGTTCTTTAAACAGCTTAATGCTACAAACTGTGAAAAGCTAAAACCAATAAAAAACTGACTCAAAGTAAGTGTCAAAAGCATCATAATGTCTAATAATATTATAAATATTTATAAATAAAAAAGATGAAATAGCTATAATCTTGACTATACATAAATCCATATGATAACAGAGATTAGGCAGAGTCATTCCAGTGTTGGAATGATAGAATTTTAGGGATCCAGTTATAATAAAGACCACCTAATCCAGAACTTCCTAATCTTTTAGAGGTATACCCTTTTTTAAGAAACAATAATGATAGCTAATAATTGGATAAATATATTGGAGACTTATCACATGCCAGGTAACTTTTCTGTGTGTGTTATAAGGTACTATTATTTCTCAGCTTTTTAGAGGAAGAATATGAGTAACAGGAAGGTTAAGTAACTGGCCAACTATTTCCCAGCCTGGCCAGAATCCAAACCCAAGGAGTCAGCTTCAAAGCCCAGACTGGCATTCACTACAAGATATGACAGTAATAACCAAAAATATGTCCTCTCCCAATATTTCAATTTTAAAAATAGCTTTTTAATTTTTCCAAGTATAATAATATACCTTTTTTTAAATTTTATTTTTTATTTTTTAAAATTTACATCCAAATTAGTTAGCATGTAGTGAAACAATGATTTCAGGTATACCTTTTGAGGGGCAACTGGGTGGCTCAGTTGGTTAAGCGTCTGACTCTTGCTTCTGGCTCAGATCACGATCTTACGGTTCATGAGATCAAGCCCTACCTGGGGCTCTGCACCAACAGCGCAGAGCCTGCTTGGGATTCTCTCTCTCCTTCTCTCTCTGCCTCTCCCTAACTTATGATCACTCTTTCTTCTTCTTGAAAATAAACATTAAAAAAATTTTAAAGATTTAATATACCTTTTGAAACAATTACACACATTACACACATACAAGATTCTGAACTCCTCCCTACTCTCTAGGTTGAAAATCATGACTCTTGTCCAACTTTCCTATTTTATAGACTCATGCCTTTAAGAATATTTCTTAAACACCAATATTGGGTGATGAGCCAAATACAATCCTCTCCTCGATGATAGTTTCAAAAATAATTGTACAAATAAGTAAAAGGTATTAAATTTAATAAAAGATGAGTAAGTACCTGATAATTTAAAAACTATTGGAAGGCTTCCTGATAGAAGTAGTATATTAAATTCCAAAGAATGTGTTGGTTTTAGATAAATTTAAATGGTAAATAAAGATGTTCCAAGTATAAGGAAATTATGAGCAAGAGGGCAGAGATAAAAAAAAAAAAAAGTACATGATGAACAGGAAACAGAATCCAATTGACCAGAAACAAAAAGTATATAAATGCATATAGGAAGAAAGATGCAATATGGAAGGTAGAGGAAGGAAGTTCTGGGAAGTTAGACAATTCTGTAAACAAGGTTGTTTGAGGGGTGGACATAACAAGACGAGAGTTCAGTTTTAGACAGGTAAATCTGGTGGCAATGTATAAAATAAATTGGTATGCTGATGAGATACACCTTGCAAGAGAACTATAAGAATGTCAGTGGAAATGCAGTAGATGGAAGGAATAGAATCCATACATTTTGAGGAACAAGTGAGCTACAGGAGTCTAAGAGAACATGAGTGGATGCGAAAAATGACTGTGAAGATGAAGCATCATCAACAAAAATAGTAAACACAGGGGGACATCAGATATGGGAAGGTAGACCATAATTTCAGTTTGAAACTCTCAATCTGAAAGGTCAGAACAGTCAAAGGAAGATATCTAACAGACATTTAAAAAATATTGCATTAAAATTTAAGAGCAAAACCAGGTTTGGAGACACAAATATGAGTGTTATCTTATATCGACTGCAGATTTTGTTATAAAATTGGATGTAAGAGGATGCCAAGACAGAGTACAGACTGAGAAGAATAAAGAATTAAAGCAGATCTTGGGAAACATCTACATGGAAAAGGACAAGCGAAGGAGTAAAAAGAAAAAAGTAGTCACCAAGGAGGGCAGAAATTCAGGCAAGTTGTAATTAGGAAATTAAGGGTGGGAAGAGTTTCCAAAAAAGTATGTAGTAGATGATAACAAATGTTACAGGTAGGTCAAAGGCGGTAAAGTCTGAGAAAGTCCATTGGGTTTGTTAATAAATCAATGATGCCCTTCAAAAAAGCATTTGTGGTAGGCAGAATAATGGCTCCTAAAAGATGTCCATATCGAAATCCCTGGAACCTGTGAAAATGTTACCGTACATGGCAAAAGAGACTTTGCAGATGTGATTTAAGATTTTGAGATGGGGAGACTATCCTGCATTATTCAGGTGGATCTGTATGTAACTGCCAGGTCCTCACAAGTAAGAGGAAAGAAGGAAAGCAAGCAGACGTGATGATGGAAGAAAAGTCTGGAGTGATGGGATGGCCTGCTCTGGGGACCTTGGGGGACACAAGAAAGGAATGCAGGTGGCCTCTAGAAACTGGAAAGGCAAGGAAACCTCTTCTCCCCAAGGACCTCTAGAAGGAGCTAGCCCTGTGAGCATCTTGATTTGAGCCCATTTCATACTTCTGACTTCCAAAACTGTAAGATAATAAACGTGTGTGATCTTAAGCCACTAAGTTTGTAGTAATTTTCTATAACAGAAACAAGAAATTAATACTTTCAGTTAAGGGGTTAAATTAATCTCTACTCTTCATGTCAACACTTGAGTCTAGAGTTAAGAAATCTGATATCAGGTCCCAAGAATACAAATTACTTAACTTATCCATGCTTCAATTTCTTTGTCTGTAAAGTGAGAGTAATAAAAGTAGAATCATTGGGAGTATATAAACACATAAATGAGATGACACATGTGAAATATTTAGATTAGTGTCCAGCACATAGCATGGACTCAATAAATGTTAATTATTGTTATATCAGATGATGAAGAATTAAGGGATATCCTAGGCAGTGTGAAGCAGTAAGACAGTGAAACCTATTGAAAGTGGAAACCTGCTTCGAACAGATCCAAGTCATATTCTCATTTGTGTTGTTCCCCAGTCCAATAGCACTTTTGCACTATATCACATTATTTGTGGCAGACACTGATAATTGTCCCTTTCACTTTAGTAATAGAACCCCTGCCTTTTTTCCTAGCACAAGGTCACACAACTAGATACTCTTTTTCATTGTTCCTTATACTGAGATGTCCCCATGTGACTACATTCAATCAGTAGAATACGGATAAAACTGAAATATGCCAGTTGTGGGTCACTCTTCTAAAAGGAAGATGTTTGATCTCTACTTTCTCCTTCCCTTGTCCCAAAGGCTAGGACACAGACAAAGTGCTGGCAAATCAGCTCCAGTCATGTTAGAGAAGACATCATCCTAACAGATAGTGGACAATAAAATGAAAGGAAATTCGATTCCTAGATTACCTCATTGAACAGGGCTAACTACTGCCTTGGTCCATCCACCTACTTCTGGACTGTTATATAAGAGAGAATCAACCTCTATTTTGTCTGAGCTACCTAATTTATTCTCTACATACTTATACTGTTCCTATAAATAAATTAATGAAATAGAAGAGAAAAGGGAATTTAGAGTAAAAATGGAAGAACCTAAGGCTTCAAAATGATAAATCTTATCATTACTCTAGGAAAAGATTAGAAATCTTTTTGAATATTTAATAAAAATATTAATAATAACTTTAATTGCAAGTATATTATGTTCCAGTAACTAGGCTAAGTTTTTTTCTTATATTGTCCCATTTCAGCTCTACTATATTTCTATAAGGATAGTCCTAATACATCCCCATTTTCAGATAAGAAAGATCAGTCAATGATATTAACTAAATTGCCCAAGGTCATGTGTAGAAAGTGATGGAGTTTGGATTTTAACCAAGGTTGGCCTAATTCTACAACCCCAGAGCTTAATCACTATATATCTTGCCACTTATGCAAGAATAGTACACAACAACTGAGCATTTGGGTTTCAGTTATGGTACTAAGATTCTCCATCGCATACACTTTTATATTATATCCAAGCAGTCATGATTTTTTTATTTCTACTGGAAAACATTTTACATGACTTCTTCTTTTACCTAAACTTTATGGGTGTCTGGATGTATTTTTAATTGGAAATGTAAATCTGAGCTACACATCTTATGCACACACAGATACATAAATACATCAAAACTGTCAAGGAGTTAATAGTGGGTCTGGCCAGATTGAATTGCAAACAGAAAGTGAGGGAACATCTGTACAGGATTTAGAATCTAAGCTTGTAATCTGCTGCTTGTTGAAAGGAGTCAATATTAAGCAAATTATAATTTCAAATTATTATATATTCCTCAAATAGGCATTCTTCAATCAGTTACTAAAGATTATTTCTGGAAATTGAAGCCTATCTCCTAATTACATGTTTTTTGATCTTGAATGAGACTTCTCAAAAAAATAAGATTGTAGTTTTGTTTAAAGACTACCCAGAAATTTCAGTCCTTTTTCTAAAGCTTATTATTTCCTTTCAGTATAATATATATAGTTGGGCATGAGTAAATACCACTCATGAGATTTGATTTCTAGACCAGCAGTCAGTTTAGGAAAGGACAGCAAAACCTGACTGTGAATATGCTATTGATACTTGGACCACTTTTTAGGAATATCAAAATTCTGCCATTAAGTTCTGCCATCTCATTAAAACCATTTAACATATTCCAGATGGGCTGCATATTTAGTGCTTAGTACGAGATTCAATAGGACTCAAGTCTAGGCCCAGGGAGAGAGGTATTTATATACAGATAATTTCAGATTTACAATCAAAGCTTTGTTACTGCCATACAGTGAATGTCCGTGTGCCCCAAAATTCATATGATGACACCTAATCTTCAACATGAGGATATTCAGGAAGTGATTAGATCAGATCATGAGGGCAGAGCCTTCATGAATGGGACTAATGCCCTCATAAAAAAGAACCCAGGAACTCCCTTGCCCCTCTGCCATGTGAGGACACAATGAGAAGACAGCCATCTTATGAGCCAGGAAGCAAAAGCAAAGACACTGTCATGGTGAAGCTCTCAATCTATTGGCGGGGAGGGTTAATTTCTAATCAAAGCACTATGAATAAATGTTAAATCAGAGCTATGAAAGGTTTTATGATGGAAATACACCATTATGATAGTTTAAAACATGAAGACATGATAGTACCCACGATATCAGATAGAACTTCTCTAAGCAAGAAATGTATACGCTATATCTTGGAAAATTAAGGGAAGTTACCAAAGGGATGAAGAGTCTGCAGGTGGTGGGACTGTATGCAAGAAAACACTCAAGAAACTAAAAGAAAGCCATGTGGAGCTTGGGGCAAGATGAGGTTGAAGAGGGAGGCCGAGCCAGAATTGGCAGGGTTTTATACACCATGCAAATGATTTTAATCACTGCCTTAGGAAGAAAAGGACGCCAATGAAAGTTTTTAACCAAGAAATGACAGGGTGACATAACAATATTCTTGCTACACCATTAAATTTGAAGGATAATGAGAATGGATAATGGGACAGCAGTCTGAAGGTCTGTCTGTTCAAGTCCTCCAAGAAGCAGATGCCAAGATAGAATTAGAAGTGCAAGGAATTTATTGAGGGTAATGCACATGAGCAATAAAAAATAGAAGGAGATGGATTACCCAGGGAAAGATTTTAGACTACAACACAAGTCTGAAATCTGAAAAAGAGAAATTTCAGCAAGAAGGATTAGGTAGGAGGAACCTCACACTGCTAAGCAGCTTTGACAGTCTCACTCAGTCCAACAAAGAGCTTCAGTGAAAAGATTGTTCACAGAGGAGTTCCACACTGGCCATAACAGACTAAGTCCAACCACCCCTTCTGTGATTAGCCGTTGTCTGGGACTGCTAGAGAAGTATGTGACCTCGGCTCATAATCTGAGGCCATTCTTAGAGGCAATAGCAGTTAACTATACTCTTTATGGTTGGTTCTCTCCTAAAGTGAAATCTGAGAGTGCCTCTGTCATGGTAAAGAGTTGACTTAAAAATCCAGGCAAGAGATAAGGTAGGTGGTGGTAAAGACAGAGATGAAGCAAAATGATAGATTGAAGAAATATCTAAGAGGAATGCAAATGAGTGTGAAAGAAAGGGCAGCATTAAGAAAGCTTTTGGGTTTCTGGTTTGCACAACTTGGCCAATGGTACTTTATTCTCTGAGACACAGAATCCTGAAAAATGGTCTAGGTATGTGTGTGTGTGTGTGTGTGTGTGTGTGTGTGTGTGTGTGTGTGTGGTTATGGTGGGGATGCTAAGGGAAGATCATAAATTTGATTTTTTTAATGTTTATTTAGAGAGAGAGTGAGAGAGAGAGAGAGAGAGAGAATGCCAAGCAGGCTCCATGCTGTCAACACAGAGCCCAATGCTGGGCTTGAGCTCAAAACCCTGAGATCATGACCTGAGCCAAAAGGGAGTTGGATGACTAACCAATTGAGCCACCCAAGTGTCCCAGATTATGAATGTGATTTTGAACATGTTGGAATCACATGCCTTTGAAGCATTCAAGCAAAGATGGTTGGTATATTAAGTCATAGGCAGATATGTGATTGATGGGGATAAGTACAAGAGTAAAAACAGGAAAAGAACTAAAACGAAGCCTTGAAAAAGTGTGTAAATTGATGGACAGAGGAGAAGAAACACAGGGGAAAAAGCAAATAACATCAGATAAATGTGAATTACTATTATGAGTTTTGCTTAAAATAAAGCATTTAAAAGCATATGCCATTGGGAATGTAAAGAGAGGGAAATGTCAAAGAAATGGCACTTCAACTAAGTGAAAGTAAACAGAAGTTTTGCCTCTCATTGTCTTCACAAAATTGTCAAAATCAAAGGAGAATCAGCCCCAAGAGCAAAACTGCCCAAAAAAAACCCCCAAAAAAACAAAAAACAAAAAGCTGTCCATGCCTTTTCTGGAAAGTGAAGGGGCAGAAAGCCTTCCTCAGTTTGTAGGAAGAATAGGAACTCAAGTTTCCAGTGGTAAATGCTAACTAGCTGCTGACAAGTAAAGAGTTTCGCCAGGGAAATGTAGATATGACTTTTCTTTCTTCTTCTTTTTTTTTTAATTCTTCCAATGATTCAATATGAGAAAATCTGGGTGGAGGCTTTGAGACACCCAGATAGTCCTAAAGCCAAAGAAATGAATAAATGTGACCTAGAAAATTTAGTAGCAAATTAGGATTCAGTGCATCTCCTGAAACCAAGGAAACATCCCTTGAGATTCCCAGAACTTGAGGCAAATTATATTTTGAAGAGGAAAATATGTTAAACTTGATTTCAAGACACGCCCCTTTGAAAAAATTCTGTTGGGTTAATAGCAGTATAGCATGATGACTGGTAAAGCAGTCGTGTCATACATGCTTTTTACTTAGTTATGTCACATGTGAAATGAAGTTTATAAAAAAGTCTCATCCTTCATTTTTATGTGCAATTATAAATGTGTTTGTTGTGTTTAAAACGGAGTTTCTGGCCATAAATATTCCTTGCTGGTAAGCATGTTTTTCTTTCCAAAAGTGCTTACCTCTAAAACATGACATGTTTTAGAACATATCAACAGATTCTGAAATGCACTGACTTAGAATTATATAATTCATAAGAGGTTGTATAACCAATCATCTAGTGAGTTACTGTATAACACTAATTGTAACTAATTTTAATATGGCTGATTAACTGCTGACCAGTAGTCATAGTGTCCATAGTGTAGTCATAGTACCCAAGATTTTAGTTAGCATGCTAACCTGGCTCACCAAACCAAAACTAAGAATCAACTCCCTACATCTCTCCAGATGAGCTGGCTGCAGACAACCATACGCTGACCATAAAATGACACCAATACACTGTGAAGCATCATGAGTAGAGGTCACACAACACTCTGGTTAGCAGTGAACAGTGGCCAAGACAGAAAGAGAGACGGACCAATCCTTGGACTAGAAGCTGTCCACCCCATTTCTCTTACTTGCTCACAGTTTCAGCTTAGCTTATAGAAAGGAATAAATAAATGAAAGCTGTGACTGCTAAGTGAGTGCTTATGGCCAATTTCTCTTCATGCTGCCTACACACTGACATCTGGAGCCTGACCTTAAAATGCTGTTTCTCAGAATAATGCATTAGGCAAAACTGGCTATGTGTATCTGGCCAAAGAAAGGGTGTGGGATGGGGGGGGGGTGGGGCGGAGAAAAAGAAAAGAGGGAGGAAGAGAGCCCCATATTAAACTTGTTTTCCCAACCTAAACAAAGCCTTGTTCTCCCGTCATCCCAGGAAAAGGGAAGTCATGCCAAACGCAAAGAAAAACAAACAAAAACAATTGCTAAACAAAAACAATGACTTATTGGCTATTTAAGGATCTTTAAAAAGGTGACTGTGACTATACATAATTTCATTTTGAGGGCTAACATTCTACCACCACCACTACTCTTTCCTATCAATATGTCTGCCACTAGATGTATACTGTACATCTGATTAAGTTATAAGGGAAGGTTAGAGGTATTAAATTCTGGCATTAAATTGTATTTTGTCACCAGGAATTGTCTCATTCCTTTTTCCACAGTTGTCACAGAATAGTTATTCCTTCTTGCTTAAATACTCACTCACTATTAATCATGGATCAACCAAATTCTAATTATAGTATTTATGAAAATATAACTACAATCCCTATTAAAGAATAACCTTAAAGGTATGCTTTCCACTTTGTTCTAAATATCTTGCAAGCTGTAATGAGATTTTATTTAAAGTGTGGGAAGATAATATGACTTCATTAAGATAAGAGAACACAAGTCAATTGCCTGAGAAAGTTCTAAAGAAGTAAATAAATTTCTTTGTGAATAACCCAAAAGTCACAGAAATAAGTGACAGACTGGAAGAGCCCAGGAATATGCTTCTAATATTGTTTTAATGTTATAAAATGATTTCAATGCAAAAAACTAAATGGATTTACAAAGATTATTTCAGGTACTTTAAAAGTATGTTGTAGGACCTTAATTTTAAGTGTTTATGAAAATACAGAATAAACTCCTCTAGATGCAAAAAAATAAAAGGAGGGAGGGAAGATGGCAAGAAAAGAAGGAAGGAAGGAAGGAAGGAAGGAAGGAAGGAAGGAAGGAAGAAAGGAAGGAAGAGAGGGAGGAAGGGAGGGAGGGAGGGAGGGAGGGAGGGAGGGAGGGAGGGAGGAAGGAAAAAGAAAGGAAAGAAAGGACAGAGGGAACCAGAAAAAAATCTAAATTCTTATTCAGAGAAAAAAATATTAACTTCTTAAATTGAATTGTTGTCACTTATAAACTGATTAAAGGAACCACTAAGGATTTTTATATTCCAAAAGATTGAGATACCCTAAACTTATATCTTTCAGGTTTGGGGCAGTAGCCACACCAAAAATTAATAAAATATGGGCTTTCATGTAAGACTTCTCTATATTAGATATTGAACTTTACTGAGATAATAGAGAACATTTAAATCAATTTTTAATGATGAGAAGCTACCTCTATCTGAATGACCTCCAGATCTTGAGAAAATCTTATTTTATGGAATAGACATGTCATCAAAATGTTATTCATAAATCTTTTATTTTTTCTAATAGAATCATATTTCTCCACTAACTTATAATTTCAAACACACTTTGTCTTTATCCCAAGTCATTCTTCAATTGGCAGAAATGCCTGACAATTTGGCTTTCAGTTTCTCTGTCAAGAAGCTGTCCTATAGTAAATGATTTATAATTTTAGAACAAAAGAATAGATATCACTTTTAAAAAAAAAGAAAGAACCTTTGCAGCAAATATTTTTATGACACAAAGATTCATGTACCAGAATGGCAGTTGCAAAGAATACTCATCTTACCTTCCAAACTGTATTAGTTACACCGGGGTAGCCTCTGCTACCATGAGCAAATTAACCCCCAAGTAACAGTGGCCTAAGTTTTTGGTTTTTTTAATCACTTCTTGGTATTAGTTAGGGGAACACTTAAAAGCATCTCTCTTTCATGTGGTAACTCAGGGATTCAGGCTCTCTCCATCTCAGCTCACGGCTTCCAGGATTGCTGTGGCAGTAGAATACATAGCTAGAAGTTCTAAAGAACTCTTCCTGGTCAGGCCTGTAATTTGCATGCATCATTTCTGTCCATCATCAGAATTAGACACATGGTCTCCATCTAAGTGCAAAGGAAGCACACTGATATTTGGTGAGGTATTACTGTCTCAGCTACCATTTTTCACGAGTTATTATTTGCAGATGCACTTCAAAAAGAATAAGCAGCACAGTGGAATTCATGCTCTAATAGGTTTCCATTAAGTTTGTATGTATGCATGTTTGAATAGACAGAAAATTACTAAACCATACCTTGCCTGATTGAACAGAAAAATTCTCCTTCTACAAGTTCTCATCTTCCCTCACACTTAAATTAATTGGAAACTTTCTCTCGTCCTCCATCTCTTTTTCTATCCCTTCTATCAACAGAAGCAGTTTCCCTTGTCTATTCTAAGCTAATCCGAGGTGTGATCTACCACAGTAGAAGTTAAATGCAGAAGTTAAAATGCAGGTGACAGAGAAGAGAAATATGGAAATCATTAATCACCACTCAACACTCAGTTGCCCAGTGCTACCATTAAGTATTATAATCCAATGCTGATTTTGGGGACAAAATACTCAGCCTCCCTCCCAATCTCTCACTCTCTCTGGTCACAACAAAGGGAAAGACAAGCAAGAAATAGAAGTTTTAGGGTCCTGAGAGAAGTGAGAGTGTTTTCTGCTTTATAACAGTACCAGGGAAAAAGAAAACAAGACTCAAGAAATAAATGGCTTTATGGTACACGTAAGAAGAAATGTAGTCTTTCAAACAATCCCCATGTTCCAAATGTGGCAATGAAATACAGAGAGCTGACAAACAAACAGAAAGCTCCCTGTTTGGGAACATAGGATGTAATTTCTGGAACAGAGAAAAAGTCACTGCTGCCAAGTACACACACACACACACACACACACACACACACACACACACACACAACTAGCTAAAACCCTGCAACTCTAGCATAAACCAGAGAGAGTAGTAACAAACACCAGGAGGGATAGAGATTACCTAATTCCAGCCCTAACTCCCTTCAACAGCAGAGATGAATGAAAATGCAAAATGCCAAGTGAGTGGTTTCATAGAAAATGAACAGTTAAAATCTGTGTTTATAAACTGGTTCATATCTACTATAGTTACATATAATCCTTTTAAAATATTTGTATACATGTAAACTCTAACAAGAAAGGAAAAGCAAAGATAAAATATGCTAACTTCTAGGGATTATGAATGAATTTTATTGTTAAAATGTCTTTTAACATGGTTTTAATATGCTAATGTGCACATTTACTCAAATTACAGATGACAATACAGCTGTAAAGCTCTCAAAGTAGTAGGACAATTTACTTTATTAAATTGAAAATGTATTGGCCAATACTTACTAGCAAAAATTAAATTACAGATAAATTAAATACTTAAGAGCAAATAAAAATTTCTTATATAGATCTGATTACATCTATTCTCTTTAGTAAAATTTCCAACGAAACAATATAACCATGTGAAAATGGTTATAACAAACCATTATAACAGTTATAAGATGGTTCTAACAGTTATAAAATGGTTATAACAAACAGTTTAACTGTTCGGTTAAAGCAAGACCCGAGCAGTGGAAGGAGTCCCCAAGTCCTTGAAGAGGAATGATAGAGAGATATGAGCTGGAGGCAAGGATGCTGATCAATAAGCTATGCATTAAAAGCCCAAGGGTGGGGCGCCTGGGTGGCTCAGTCGGTTGAGCATCCGACTTCGGCTCAGGTCACGATCTCACGGTCTGTGAGTTCAAGCCCCGCGTCGGGCTCTGGGCTGATGGCTCAGAGCCTGGAGCCTGCTTCCGATTCTGTGTCTCCCTCTCTCTCTGACCCTCCCCCGTTCATGCTCTGTCTCTCTCTGTCTCAAAAATAAATAAACTTAAAAAAAAAATTAAAAAAAAAAAAAAAAGCCCAAGGGTAAAATATCCTGACCTTGTGGCTTCCAAGACCTTGGGGCTGACAAATCAAGAGCCACAGTTACAGATGTGCTTTCCTCTTCCACCTCTGTCCCAGAGTAACCCCTAAACTCATTTTAATACATTTGCATTGCAGTTATAGCCCCCCAGATGCAGAAAGCCTGCCTTGATGGTTCTGGTACAAACCTTTCAGGGTCAAAAACTCCCCCTCCCAACCTGTGGGAGGAGTTCCCCAATAGATCGAAGCAGCTTCCATTACAGACCACCCCACAGTACACCAGAGCTCCTCCCAGCCCAGAAGGCCACAACAAATATCCACTCCCTAAACAACCTAGGGCCAGTTCCACCTTGGGGAATCTGCCCACTCTCCCATCTTAGTGTGTACTTTTGCTTTAACACATTGCTTTGTGCTTGCTACTTTCCTTCTGGTTGTCTTCAAGCCTGTATTCAAGCCTTGATTCCCACTTAAATCTTCTCATGGGGAAACCAAGGACAGAGACCTCCATTTACACAATGCAGGCTCTCTCATCAGTAACATAACCTTCTCAAAGTTGACACCACTATTAAATTTCAAAAGCTAACTTTCCACAGGCTCCTGAGTGGTTCAGTTGGTTAAGCTCCCACTTCCGCTCAGGTCATGATCTCACAGTTATCTCAGGAATTCATGAGTTCAAGCCCTGAGTCCAGCTCTCTTCTGTCAGCATGGAACCCACTTCAGATACTCAGTCTCCCTCTCTCTCTGGCCTTCCCTCACTTGCACTCTCCCTCTCTCAAAAAATAAAGAAACTTTAAAAAAAAAAAGCTAACTTTCAAACACTATTTAAATTCATGTAGGGGCGCCTGGGTGGCTCAGTCGGTTAAGCGGCCGACTTCGGCTCGGGTCATGATCTCGCGGTCCGTGAGTTCAAGCCCCGCGTCAGGCTCTGTGCTGACAGCTCAAAGCCTGGAGCCTGTTTCAGATTCTGTGTCTCCCTCTCTCTGACCCTCCCCCGTTCATGCTCTGTCTCTCTCTGTCTCAAAAATAAATAAATGTTAAAAAAAAAAATTAAAAAAAAAATAAATTCATGTTGATTTCTCCCTTATCTTTAATATCTGCCTTATGCCATAATTGATTCATGGCTGAATTAGGAAAATAAAATTTTTCTAATTTTGTTAACTATCTAAAATTGTTGATTTTATTCTTTTTTTAATGTTTATTTTTGAGAGAGAGCACGAGTAGGGGAAGGGCAGAGAGAGGGGGAAAGAGAGAATCCCAAGCAGGATCCAAAACAGGCTCCAGGCTCCAGGCTCCAGGCTCCAAGCTGTCAGCACAGAGCCCAACGTGGGGCTTGAACCCATGGACTACAAGACCATGACCTGAGCTGAAGTTGGAAGCTTAACTGACTGAGCCACCCAGGTGCCCCTATTAATTTTATTTTTAAGGCATGCTTATATTTTGATCAACTCTAAAGCATTTGACTATCAAATAAATATTACCTACTGTGAAATAAGCAATAGGCAGTCTAGAGAATAAACAACATCATGAATATTGGGGCACAGAGAAAATCTGCACTGAACTGAGAATGGGTCTTTGGCCAATAGCAATAGTAATTTTTTTAATCAGTAGGAAAAACTACTTTATCCTTTGTTTTCGTAACAGTGGAGAAAAAGTAAAGCAAATGCATTGCTAGTTGGAACAGTAGTTTAGGTTCATGATGGAAGAACGTTGAGAAACCAATGACAAGCATGATTATTTCATGAGTATCTTCTTCAAGGGTCCTTTGGACTCCTCATTAAAGGTTGCTTCTGGAAGCTATGCTGAAACCTCAAAGTACTTTTCTCCACTAAAAGTGAAGGATTTTGTTGCCTGTCATAAATAATTTTGTTGCAACATATCATTTAGTAAGGTAAGTAAAATGTGGCTCCTTACTATCATTTAGTGAGGTAATGGTAAGTTATTAAAAGATGAAGACACCTTGTAATTTGAATTGCTTCCAGCTGAGCAGTCATCTTCTGGACATATGCTATGCAAATGCTACTCCTCTTCTTGAAATACTCTGCATTTAACTTTACATCTCAAATTTTGACACTGAAACCAAAACAAATTAAAAAAGCTTTTAAATAAAAATTATGCAAAGAAATAACAAATAAGGTAAGGTATTCTGCCTAACCAAACAAAATATAGTTTTTCATTATGGTTAATATTTGCCTGCACTTCAGTAAATTCCAAGGTAAATGTAATCTTTTAAGGTAGAAAAATGTCTTCCCATTATATGAAATTATAATAGAATCATAAGCAAATAATTCAATTTATCAAACATACTGATTGGTTATAAGCATGAGCTTTTCAGTCATACGGGCTCAGATTTGCATCCTGGTCCTATCACATTTTTTATGACCCTGGACAAAGCATGGGATTTCATTAGGCCTCAGTTCCTCATATGTAAAATGGGAAGAACAGTACCTAATTCACAAGGTAATTATGAAGTGTAAGGAAAAAATAGTCTTAAACACTCATCATAGTACCTCGAACAGACTAAGCACAGAAAAGTGATTAGCTACGAATATCATAATTTATACTATTCGTGGTATCAAAAATCAAGTAAAGGAAGATCATTGTAAGCTTTGAAAGTGCAGGCTTAGCAAAACCCCTTATCCTAAGAAGCTTTGAGGGAAAAAGGCACAAGAAATGATTTGATAGCATGTTATGTACAGGAGAAAAATTCTTTGTTCAGCATTGTGTTCTTATTTTACATACTTGGGAAGAAACCATTGTACTTCACAATTATATATTTAAAAAACTGCTCTTTTTGTTCAAAACTGCGTTTAAAATGTCAACCTTTCAAAAGCAAGCAGAAACTAGACAGACAATGGCCCATTGTAGAAGAGAAGCAAAAAAAGAGAAATCCACATGTGACTGAAATTTCTCCTTTTTTTAAGTTTGTTTGTTTTGAGAGAGAGACAAAGAGTGTGTGTGCCCATACATGGAAGAAGAAGCAGAGAAAAAATCCCAAGCAGGTTCAGCACTGCCAGTACAGAGCCCTACAATGGGTCACAGAACTGTGAGATCACAACCTCAGCCAAAATCATGAGTCAGCTGCTTAACCAACTGAGCCACTCAGGTGCCCTGACTGGATTTTCTCTTAAGGACACTCCTCATTTGTTCTGTGCATGGATGGGTTGAGTTCAAGCAGAAAGTAACAGTCTTACTTTGTTGAGGAGTGATAGGTCCAAGTTCCGGGTTGATTGAACAGATGAAATTGAAAGGTAAATCCCAGACTTGAGGGAACACAGAGGTATCAGCCCTAAACTCTGCATACAAATACCTGTTAAATATCTGGGATGAGTTCTAAATTTTAGAGTGTAAGTTGAGAATGTAAGGATCCAAATGGAAGACTAAAATTGTTTAGCATGTATTTCAGTAGATGTCTACTTCTGGAAAGACAAGGTTTGGAGTTCAAGTTCAACCACCTCAAAAGAGATTAGTTTTCCATCAAAATTCAAGAAGTGTGTAGCCTTACAAATAATGACTATATCCCAAAACTATGGGCTCTATTCTTGGATTAAAAATAAAATAAAATAGAGGTGGCTTGGTGGCTCAGTCAGTTAAACATCTGACTTTGGCTCAGGTCATGATCTCACAGTTCGTGAGTTAAAACCCTGAATCAGGCTCTCTGCTATCAGTGCAGAGCCCACTTTGGATCATCAGTCTCCCTCTCTCTGCCCTTCCCCAACTCTTGTGCATGCAAGTGCACACTCTCTCTCTCTCAAAATAAATTATTTTTTAAAAATAATAAAATAAATGGGGCACCTGGGTGGCTCAATCGGTTGAGCAGCCAACTTTTGCTCAGGTCATGATCTGGTGGTCCATGGGTTCGAGCCCCGTGTCGGGCTCTGTGCTGACAGCTCAGAGCCTGGAGCCTGCTTCAGATTCTGTGTCTCCCTCTCTCTCTGCCCCTACCCCACTCACACTCTGTCTCTCTCTCTCTCTCTCTCTCTGTCAAAAATATAAACATTAAAAAAATTTTTTAATAAAATAAAAACCATCCTAACAAGGACTAAACAAATCCTCCCCAGGATAAAGGTGACTTGCCAGTGGTTTAAATGCCTGTTAAAATTCAACACTGTTCGAAGCAAAAGAACACAGAACCAACTGTCCAACATATTACCAATAATGCTTAGCATTAGGTATGTGAAGAAGCAGACACCATTGACCCATAATCAAAACAAAATGTCAGTAGAAGTAGAGCCACAAACAACCCAAAGTCAGAATTAGTAAACAAGAACTATACAATATAAATATGTTAAGGAAAATGTAGGACAAGATGGATGTAATGACCAAAGTGATGAGGAATTTCAACAAACATTTTTCAACTCTAACCAAAAAAATGGGAATTCTAGAACTGAAAAATACAATCTATGTAATCAAAAATTTATTGGTTTAATAATATACTGGACTCTGCAAAAGCGAGAAACTGTGAATGTAAAGACAAATCAATAACACAGAGAAAAACAGTAAAAATAAACACTGAATCGATGAGCTATAAGACTATTAGGCTGCATAACACAAATGCCATTGGAATCTCAGAGGGAGAAAAGGGCAGAATAATATTTGAAGAAATAATAACCAATTTTTCCAAGTTTGAAAGAAAGGAATAAGCTCACTAAATCACAAGCTGGATAATTTTTTCTAGAAATCTACCTCTTATGTGATAACAGAAGGAATTAGTACTTACATGATCATCAAACTACTGAAAATAAAGGTAAAAAGAGTAATCTTAAAAGCCAAAGGAAAAATACATTATATAAAGAGAAATATTAATAAGAATAGCAGGTAACTTCTAGTAAAAATAAAATAATGGAAGCCAATAGACAATGAAACAACATCTTTAAAGGTCTGAAATGGAGAAGAAAAAAAGACGTCAACACAGGATTCTGTATCTGGTGAAATGTATTTCAAAAAATAAACTCAAAATAAAGTAGTTTTTATAGTCATAAAATTTGACAAGTTTTTTTGCCAGTGAATCTAAGAAATGCTAAAAGAGTCTACTCAGGCTAAACAGATGATGATGCCCACTGGAAATTCACACAGGAAGAAATGACAAGCAGTGAGTGAAAAGGTAAATATGTGGGTAAATATAAAAGACAACTTTTTCTCTTCTTAATTTCTTTGAAAGAAAATATACTATTTTAATAATAAATATCCTGCTGAGAGTATAGAAAACAGTGAGAGAACATTACTCCTATGCTGATAATAAGGAGAAAACCAGCTAATCTATAAAAAACTTTTCTTGAACCAATCAGAGACCTCAAGTAACAAAGCAACCAACTGAACTGAATTTCAAAGTGTGACAAGTCTCTCTGAAAGGAAACTGGAGACATGAACTCTTTCATCTTTGGCAGAGCACAGAAGGAAGAGGTGACTGCCAAAAAAGTAGGCAAGAATAAATCAGCCAACGTTTTAACAAATTTCTGCAGGCCAACTGTGGGCATGTAACAATTTAGAATAATTTAGAGCCTTAGACAGAGGGTTGTTCATACTCACAAACTCTTCTTCATAGGCCTCTACTAGGAACTCATAAGAAAGATTCTAGGCAGGGCAGAAGACCAGGGAGTATCACACCCATCAAAGGGGACATTCTGTGGGTAGTGGTTAGTCACCATAGAGGCACAGGCACAAAACACTGCTTCTTCCATTCTGCTGCATGAGGCAAAAAACCTTAAGATACTGGGTAAGAGGTAGCAAGCATTCTTGCTACCACAACCCAGGCACAGATCATTGTGAGAAGTTTAGGAATTCTTTATCTCCCACCTCAAAGAATCAAGCAAAAATAGAATGCTTCTAGAAGAGGGAGAGAAGCAAAAGTTGTTCCTGGGGAAGGGGCAGAAAAATCTCCTGAGCCCAGCATCCTATGCTGATACAAAGGTCTGCTTTACTGGGAAAGGGAAGGAAAATTCTATCCTTCCTAAAACCCCTTGCTGCAAAAATATGATACATAGTTTGGCTGCCACTAGAAGGAGGGCCAGGAATGCTCAGGAGTCTCATTCCTAAGATACAGGCATGTACACTCTGCCTAAGACTGAACCTGGACAAGAAGACTAAGTACAAGGACTGCTCAAAACTCAGGGCTGAGGAAGAACACTGAGGTAAACTATGTGCTACCTCAGCTTCCATAATAAGCACAAGGTAATGACAGGCCACCACTGAAGGAATTTGAAGCCTAAGATGTAATAAGGATAATGATAACAACAAAACTTAAACCCAGCACAACTACTAATTATATAGACTAAACTCACACAATAATAAACTGACAGGAAAAAAATGCATGCACATTCCAAAGCATCAATATTATTTCTCTCAGCCTCTATGTTCTTCACACAATGACTGAGTTTCAATCAAAAATCATGAGTGGTCTATTAGTCAGTGTCCTCCAGAGAAATAGAACCAATAGGATATGTGTGTATATTTATAGAGCAAGATTTTTTTTATTTTTTTGAGTTTATTTATTTTTGAAAGATAGAGACAGAGCACAAGTGAGAGAGAGAGAGAGAGAGAGAGAGAGAGAGAGGGAGACACAGAATCTGAAGCAGTCTCCAGGCTCTGAGCTGTCAGCACAGAGCCCAACACAGGGCTGGAATTCATGAACCATGAGATTATGACCTGAGCTAAAGTCAGACAATTAACCAACTGAGCCACCCAGGCACCCTAGAACAAGATTTATTATAAAGAATTTGCTCATGTTATTATGGAGGCTTGCATCTCCAAAATCTGCAGGGCAGCCCAGCGGCCTGGAGACTACAAAAAAAAGCTAATGTTACAGCTCAAATCCAAAGGTCATCTGGCTGAAGACTCAAACATGAGTCAATGTCTTAGTTCAAGTCTGAAGGCTGTCTACTGGCAGAATTCCTCTTGCTTGAAAGGCCAGTCTTTGTTATATTAAAGCCTTCAACTAATTGGATGAAGCCCACCCACATTATGGAGAGCAATCTGCTTTACCCAAACCCCACAGATTTAAATGTTCATCTCAACTAAAAACACACTGAGAGGAACATCCAGCCTAAGTGTGACCATACATCTGAATACTGTTATGTTATTAAGCATCAGAATTTGCTTTTTAGTAAAAGAAAAAAATAATAATAAGCAGTGTCAAGAGATAAAACAATCAACAGAACAAGAGGACAAAAGACAAATTATTAACATCATAAATAAATGACATCACTACAGACTCTGAAGATATTAAGATGATAAGAAAATATTATGAACAACTTTATGACTATAATTTCAATAATACCATAGGGAGATACTAAGTCACATAGCAATCACAGGGATATATACTTCCCTTATAGTCATGGGGCAGAGGATGTTGAATAATTGTTAACAATAGAATCTGCTATATCCAGTAATCCCACTTCTGTTAAAAACACTATGAAAAATGAATATGTATATATAAAGGTTACAACATTATTTTTAATTGTAAAAACATTAGAAACCACCTGAATATTCGTAATAAAGGAATGGTTGAATATATTTTAGGACAACCTTACAATGGCACATTTTGCATACAAATAAAAGTGCTACTGCTATTTACCTGATATATTAAGTTACAAAAAATGGAAAAAAAGAATAAACTGTTTTGTGTATGTGAATGTTTTTATGAGCATGAAGAAAGATGTTAAAGAATACACTCTGCTATTAATATCAATTACCTCAAGGGGATAATAACGGATGGGAGTGGTCTGGTAGATGATAATGAATATGTTCCTTACATGTGTTTAGATGTTTTACTTTTTAAAGGCATATATTACTTTTATAATTAATTTTAAGATGAATTTTAAAAACAAAATTGTAGGAGCATCTGGGTGGCTCAGTTGGTTAAGCGTCCAACTCTTGATGTTAGCTCAGGTCATAATCTCATGGTTAATGAGTTCGAGCCTCCCATCAGGCTCTGCATCAGCACAGAGCCCACTTCGGATCTTCTGTCCCCCTCTCTCTCTACCCACCCCCCCACTTGCGCTCTCTCTCTCTCTCCCCTTCTCTCTCTCAAAAATAAACAAACATTTTCTAAAAAAAGAAAAATTAATTTGGGCGGGGGAGGGGAGTAACCTTGTAAAGTAAAGATCTAAATATTCCACTCTTGGCCAAGGGACTGAATCATCAAATTGCAGCATGACTAGAAAAGAATATTAGATTTACGCTGTGGAAATGCAGTCCAAAGCCACAGTAAAAAACATACAAGGCCACCAAAAGTAGGAGAAAAAGTAGAGAAGTGCTTGCATTTTTGAGACACTGAGTACAGATAAGGCTGAAGAGAAGGTGGCCCTCAAAATATAATAGGAGAAAGTCATACCTTAACTGTCAAGTCCCTGGTCAAGAGGAATTTTAAAAAGTCAAATTCATAAAAACATAGAGTAGAATGGAGGTTGCCAGAGGCTAGGGGGTGGGAGAAATGGGGAGATGTTGGTCAAAAGGTACAAACTTCCAGTTATAAGATGAATAGTTCTGGGGATTGAATATACAATATGGTGACTATAATTAAAAATAATGTATTACATACTTGAAAGTTGCTAAGAGAGATCATAAATGTTCTCACCCCCCCCCAAAACAAAGATAATTATGTGACATATTAGAGATGTTAACTAATCCTTTTGTGGTAATCATTTCAAATAGACCCATTTATCTAATCATCATGTTGTATACCTTAAACTTATGTGAGTTACATGTCAATGATATATCAATAAAACTAGGGAAGGGAAAACAAAGAAGAGATGAAGGCATTCTGAAGGACAAGAGTTACTTCCAATTAGCCAGCAAATGCTAAACACTGAAATTACTGGAAAGTAACACTGCCAGAGACTTCTATAGACATCTAGAGACATGCTCTAGAGAAAGACATGAGAAAGAGATGCATCTAGAGAAGCACACACAAAAGACAGAGAAGCTCTATGAATTCTTGGTAGATTTCCAATCCCAGATTCTAGTTCACTCTTGAGTCCCAACTTTCTATCTTTGAATAATACAGGATAGTATGTATCCTTCTAATAAATTATCTTTTTGCTTAAGCTATTTCTAATTGTTTCCTATTTCTTACAAACTGTACTGTTTTGCATACTTTTTTCTCATGAGAGTTGTGATTTTGCCTATTCATATATACAATCATCTTCTTAACCTACTGGCCTCTCAAGCATGCACAAGAAACCTCTGAGACATATCCATTGTCCTAGTCATGTATTGGCCACATACTCAAACCTAGTATTGAAAAAGGGTCCTTTAAATATGGAATAACAATAATAAAGAATAGAGCAGTTGATATCATGACAATTGATAATGCCAACTTTTAAACTTTGGGAAGAAAGTCACTTTGTAGAGAATGGACCAGGGTAAGTTAGAACCAACACTCAAGGCTCCATTCCCTAAAATTCTGTGGCCCCTGAGAATATCAGACAAGTCAATGTGAAGAAATCAGTCTTCCAATCACTCCAGGCTCATGCAGGGAAAAACTTCATAGCTTATTTTTCTTATTTCAACCACTATTCCCAAGATGTGCTTATACACAGGAACTCAATAGCAAAATTATGCAAGGACAGAAACAATAACATTTCTGAGGATCTATGAAGCCAAACATATCCTATGTGTGCTGGGGTTTTATTTAAATAACGTGGTGCACGTTTTGTTTTCTCAGCTGCAGTCTATTGTAATGGAGTAATTTGACTTTGTTTATAAGTGATTCTAAAGTACCATTGGAGTGAATCCACCAGCTCTTGCCAATGATGAGGGACAATAATCTTCTGATCAGTGGTTTCTCAAGCCTAGCTGCACAGTGGTATACGTTGGGGGAGATTTTAAAACAATGAAACCTAGGTCTCAGTACCAAAAGATACTAACTTCATTACTCAGGGGTGTGACCTGAGCATAAGGATTTTTCTATTTTCCCCAGATGTTTCTATTGTGAGCCAATGTTCAGAACCACAGTTCTAGACTCTGACTATTTCATAGACCAGCAACTTGTGAACCAATTTTTAACTTGCTGCTTATAGTAAAATGTGAGAAGAGAGGGACAAAATAATGGAAGAACAGTTATACAAAAAGGACCCAGGACTTGATGATTTGGGAAGTCTCAGCCTGTCCTGATGGTGAAAGCTGCTAAAATAAAGAAATTTTTTCTGAAACTGTAGCACAGAGAAAAAGCTAAGTGTATGGCTGAGTATGTGGCCTTTGCTCAAATCTGGGGAAGATCAAAAGGTCCAAGATATTAACTCACATTACTTCATACATCCTCCCAATCAAATCAGAGAGCTTATAGGAAGCTTAAGGGTGGTATGGTCCCTCAGCCATTTTAACAGAAGCCAAACAGAAAAGAGATTATCTTAAAATAATTCGTGGACTTGAGATCTGTCTAATGGAATGAATTACTGTGCCATAGGAGACCCACAAGATTCTTCAGAAATACTGCCAGCATAGAATGAAAAAGAAAAGAGATAACAAAATGAATAAAGGTTGTTGGACCCCTGAAATTCTACTGGCAGGAAGTGGGTCAAGAGCCCAGAGAATGGAACTGAGAGCTCAGGGGAAGAGCTGAAAGCCACAGAGAATTATTCCCATGCTTTAAGACTTAAGGGAGTCTGCCTAAATTGATTTCAAAACTTCTTTGAACCAGTGACTCCCATTTTTTCTCTTTTTCTTTCCATTTTGAACCATAATGTCTGTAACTCTTACCTTCTTGGTGCCCCACCATTTTATTTAGATTAAATTTTTACTTAGTATCACAGATCCATAGATGATAAGAATATGCCCAAGAGGCCCATCTAAACTGATACAAATGTTTTTGATGATATGACTTTGAATTCTGGGATGAGATTGTATTGAAATGAGACTTAATGGGGAGCTTGAATTTGATGAATGTATTTTATATGTGTAACAGATTCATGGGGCCAGATGATGGACTGATAGAACTATGATCTTCCAGAGGTATCCTGTCCTAATTCCCATAATTTGTGAATATGATAATATATCACTCCCATGATTACACAATATTGTATAGCACAGTTGACCTTCAAATAAGGAGATCACACAAACCTGAATGTAATATATTCTAATCACAAAAGAAAATAACTTTTCTAGCCACTGACAGAAGGGCAAGTCAAAAAAAAGGATTTAACTTGTCATTGTTGACTTTAAAGATGAAATGTACATAAGCCAAGAAACGCAGATAACCTCTGGAAATTCTAATATCTAGTGGCAGCGGCAAGATAACAGGCCAGTAGCCAGCAAGATAACAGGGACTGCAGTCCTACAACCACAAGGAACAGAATGTTAACACAACTGTTAACAACCTGAATTAGCCTGGAAGCAAATCGCCTCCCCCTCAGAGCCACCAGATGAAAGTCTCAGCTAGTTGCCCCCTTAATATCAGCCTTGTGAAAGTAGAGCACCCAGCCGAGCTCCCTTGGATTTTTGACTTCGATAACTATGAAATAATAAATGTTTTAAAGAATGAAGTTTGTGGTAAACTGCTACACAGCAATAGAAAATGAGTATGTCAGGGTAAAAAAACAAACACAAAAAAACTTTGCAAAGAATTTGTCCTCTTTTAAAAAGCCATCAGAAATCACCTGACTATAGGAATGCTTTATTTTAATTAAGTAATAGATGTTTTCTGTGATTGCAGAAATAATTTGTATTGGAATTGGAAATAACTTGTATGTGAATCTAGAAATGAAGTGAGAAATAAATTAATTTCCTTTTCAATTGAAACTTTAAGTATAAAAACACATATTCAAAAGGAATGAACAGGGTTAATAAAGAAGAGATTTTGATTCTTTTTTTCAGATTCATTTCATTTTTTTTAACTTAAATCCTTGTTAACATATAGTGTAATAATGATTTCAGGAATAGAATTTAGGGATTTATCACTTACATATAACACCCAGTGCTAATCCTAACAAGTGTCCTCCTAAATGCCCCTCACCCCTTCAGCCAATCCCCCAACCCAATACCCCTCCAGCAACCCTCAGTTTGTTTTCTATATTTAAGAGTCTCTTATGGTTTTGTCACCCTCTCTGTTTTTACCTTACTTTTTCTTCCCTTCCCTTATGTTCATCTGTTTTGCATCTTAAATTCCACATATGAATGAAATCATGTGATGTTTGTCTTTCTCTGACTGTCTTATTTTGCTTAGCATAATATATTCTAGTTCTATTCACATTGTTGCAATTCTTTTCAATCACCAAGTAATATTCCATTGTATATATATACCATATCTTCTTTACCCATTCATCAGTTGATAGACATTAGAAGTTTTTCTGTAATTTGGCTACTGTTGATAGTGCTGCTGTAAATATTGGGGTGCATATGCCCCTTTGAATCTGCATTTTTGTATCCTTTGGACAAATACCTAGTAGTGCAATTGCTGGGTCACAGTGTAGTTATATTTTTAATTTTTTGAATTAAAAAATACTGTTTTCCAGAGTGGCTGTACCGGTTTGCATTCCCACCAGCGGTGCAAAAGGGTCACTCTTTCTCTGCATCCTCGCCAATATCTGTTGTTGCCTGAGTTGTTAATTTTAGCCATTCTGACTGGTATGAGGTGGTACCTCATTGTGATTTTGACTTGTATTTCCCCGATGATGAGTGATGCTGAGCATTTTTTCTTGTGACTTTTAGCCACCTGGATATCTTTTTTGGAAAAGTGTCTATTCATGTTGTTGCCTATTTCTTCACTGGATGATTTGGGTTTTAGGTGATGAGTTTGATAAGTTCTTTACAGATTTTGTATACTCATCCTTTACCTGATATGTCATTTGCAAATATTTTCTCCTATTCTATCAGTTGCCTTTTAGTCTTGCTGATTGTTTCCTTCACTGTGCAGAGGATTTTTATCTTGATGAGTCCCAATAGTTCATTTTTGCTTTTGTTTCCCTTGCCTCCAGAGACTTGTTGAGTAAGAAGTTGCTCTGGCCAAGGTCAAAGAGGTTTTTGCTTGCTTTGTCTTCTAGGATTCTGATGGCTTCCTGTCTTACGTTTAGGTCTTTCATCCATTGTGAGTTTATTTTTGTGTATGGTGTAAGAAAGTGGTCCAGGTTCATTCTTCTGCATGTCACTGTCCAGTTTTCCCAACACCATTTGCTGAAGAGACTTTGTTCCATTGGATATTCTTTCCTGCTTTGTCAAAGATTAGCTGGCCATACATTTGTGGGTTCATTTCTGGGTTCTCTATTCTGTTCCATTGATCTATGTGTCTGTTTTTGTGCCAGTATCATATGGTCTTGATGATTACATCTTTTAATAGAGCTGTGATGCCTACAGCTTTGGTGTTCTTTTCCAGGATTGCTTTGGCTATTTGGGATCTTTTCTGGTCCCATACAAATTTTAGGATTGTTTGTGTAGCTCTGTGAATAATTCTGGGGTGATTTTGATAGGTATTTCATTGAAGATGTAGATTGCTCTGGATAGTATTGACATTTTAACAATATTTGTTCTTCAAATACATGAGCACAGAATGTTTTTCCATTTCTTTGTGTCTTCTTCAATTTCTTTCATAAGCTTTCTACAGTTTTCAGTGTATAGATTTTTCACCTCTTTGGTTAAGTTTATTCCTGAGGTATTTTATGGTTTTTGGTACAACTGTAAATGGGATCAATTCCTTGATTTCTCTTTCTGCTGCTTCATTGTTCATATATAGAAATGCAACTGATCTGTTTTTTGGTAGAGTTTTTGGGTTTTCCATACAGAGTATCATGTCATCTGCAAAGTGAACATTAGATTTCCTCCTTGCTGATTTAGATGCCTTTTATTTCTTCGTGTTGTCTGATTGCTGAGGCTAGGATTTCCAACACTATGTTGAACAACAGTGATGGGAGTGGACATCCTTATAGCATTCCTGATCTTAGGGGGAAAATTCTCAGTTTTTCCCCATTGAGAATGGTATTAACTATGGGTCTTTCACATATGGCTTTTATGATCTTGAGGTATGATCCTTCTATCCCTACTTATTCTGAAGGTTTTTATCAAGGAAGAATGCTGTATTTTGTTAAGTGCTTTCTCTACATCTATTGAGATGATCATGTGGTTCTTAGCCTTTCTTTTATTAATGAGATGTATCACATTGGTTGATTTGCCAATATTGAACCAGCCCTGCATCCAGAAATAAATCATGATGAATAATTCTTTAATGTATTGTTAGAGCTGGTTTGCTAGTACATTTTTGTGTCCATGTTCATCAGGGAAATTGGTCTATAGATCTCCTTTTAAGTGGAGTCTTTGTCTGGTTTAGGAATCAAGGTAATGCTGGCCTCACAGAATGAGTTTGGAAGTTTTCCTTTAATTTCTATTTTTTTGGAACAGCTTCAAAAGAATAGGTGTTAACTCCTCTTTAAATGTTTGGTAGAATTCCCCTGGAAAGCCATCTGGCCACAGACTCTTGTTTGTTGGGAGAGTTTCAATTTCTAATTCAATTTCTTTACTGGTTATGGCTCTGTTCAAATTTTCTATTTCTTCTGTTTAGTTTTGATAATTTATATCTTTTTAGTAATTTGTCCATTTCTTCCAGATTGTCTAATTTGTTGGCATATAATTACTCATAATATTTCTTTGGTATTGGTTGTGATCTCTCTTCTTTTATTCTTGATTTTATTTATTTGGGTCCTTTCCTTTTTTTTCTTTTTTGCTCAAACTGGCTAGGGGTTTATCAATTTTGTATCAGTTCTTTCAAAGAACCAGCTCCTGGTTTCATTGATCTGTTCTACTATTCTTTGTGTGTGTGTGTGTGTGTGTGTGTGTGTGTGTGTGATAGTATTGATTTCTCTGCTCTAATCACTATTATTTCCCTTCTTCTTCTGGTTTTGGGCTTTCTTTTTTCAGCTCTTTTAGGTGTAAGGTTGAGTTGTGTATCTGAGACTTTTCTTCTTTCTTTAGGAAAGCCTGGATTGCTATATACTTCCCTCTTATGACCGCCTTTGCTGAATCCCAGAGGTTTTGGACTGTCGTGTTATCATCTTCATTGGCTTCCCTGTAGTTTTTCATTTCCTCTTTAACTTCTTAGTTAACCCATTCATCCTTTAGTAGGATGTTCTTTAATTTGAAAGTATTCATTGCCTTTCCAATTTTTTTCTTGTGTTTGATTTCAAGTTTCATAGCATTGTGGTTTGAAAATATACACAGTACAATCTCAATCTTTTTGTACTTGTTGAGGGCTGATTTGTGTCCCAGTATGTGATCTGTTCTGGAGAATGTTCCATGTGCACTTGAGAAGAACATGTATTCTGCTGCTTTAGGATGAAATGCTCTGAATACATCTGTTAATTCCATCTGGTCCAGTGTGTCATTCAACCCTTTGTGTCCTTGTTGATTTTCTGCTTAGATGATCTGTCCGTTCCTGCAGGTGGGGTGTTGAAGTCCCCTACTATTATGGTATTGTTATCAATGAGTTTCTTTATGCTTGTGATTAATTGATTTATGTATTTGGCTGGGGGGCATAAATGTTTGCAATTGTTAGATCTTTTTGATGGATAGACTCCTTAATTATGATATAATGCCCTTCTTCTCTTGTAACAATCTTTATTTTAAAATCTAGTTTGTCTGATATCTACTTCCAGCTTTCTTTTGATAATCATTAGCATGATAGATGGTTCTCCATCCCCTTACTTTCAATCTGAAGGTGTGTTTAGGTTTAAAATGGGTCTCTTGTAAGCAGATTATAGATGGGTCTTGCTTTCTTATCCATTCGGATACCCTATGTGTTTTAATTGGAGGTTTTAGTCCATTGACATTTAGAGTGAGTACTGAAAGATATGAATTTAGTGCTATTGTGGTGCCTGTAGAGTTGGTGTTTCTGGTGATATTCTCTGGTCCTTTCTAGTCTTTGTTGCTTTTGTTCTTTTTAGGTTTGTTTCATCGTTTCTCCACTCAAAGATTCCCCCTTAAAATTTCTTGCAGGGCTGGTTCAGTGGTCACGAACTCCTTTAGTTTTTATTTGTCAGGGAAACTCTTTATCTCTCCTTCTATTCTGAATGATAGCCTTACTGAATAAAGAATTCTTGACTCTATACTTTTCTGATTCAGCACATTGAGTATACCCTGCCACTCCTTTCCTGCCTGCCAGGTTTCTATGGATAGGTCTCTGAGAACCTGATCTGTCTTCCCTTATAGGTTAAGGACTTTTTCCTCTGCTGCTTTCCTAATTCTTTCTTTGTCTGTGAATTCTGTGAATTTGACTATGATATGCATTGGTGATGGTTGGTTTGGGGTGAGTCTAATGGGAATTCTCTGGGCTTCTTGGATTTTGATGTCTGTGTCCTTCCCCAGAAGAGTAAAGTTTTACATTATAATTTGCTCATATAAATCTTCTGCCCCTTTTTCTCTTTCTTCATCTTCTGGGATTCCTGTGATTCAGATGTTATTCCCCTTTAATATGTCACTGAGTTCCCTAAGTCTTGCATCATGCTCTTTTGCCTTTGTTTCCCTCTTTTTTTCTGCTTCATTAATCTCCATAATTTTGTCTTCTATATAGTTGATTCACTATTCTGCTTTGTCCATCCTTGCCGCTATGACATCCATTCAAGTTTGCATCTTGGTTATAGCATTTTAATTTCATCCTGACTAGATTTTACTTCTTTTATCTCTGCAGAAAGGGATTCTATGCTTTTCTCAAACCAGCTAGTATTCTTACTACCATGGTTGTAAATTCTAGTTCATATATCTTGTTTATATCTGTGTTGATTAAGGCCCTGGCTATCAATTTTTCCTGTTCTTTCTTTTGGGGTGAATTCCTTCATTTTTCATCATTTTGGAGAAAGAAAAAGGTTAATAAAATTAAAAAATAAAATTAAAAGTTGAAAACAAAACAACAAAAAAAAAGGAAATTAGATCCTAGGTCTGCTTGCTGAAAGAAGTTTGATAGAATAGAGAAAATTTGGAAAGAAAAGATAGAAAAGAAAAAAAGAGGCAAGAAAAAAATTTAAATAATTATATAATAAAATAGAATAAAATGAAATAAATATAATGGAATAGAATAAAAAATTAAATAAATTTAAAAAGTAAAAATAATATTTTTAGTTAATAAATAAACATAAATTTTTGTCTTTCTGTATCCAAGAAAAAGAAAAGGGAAAAAAAAACAATAAAAACAATTTATACAAAAAGAGAAGCAAAGAAAAACAAATAAATGAACCAACAAACAGAATGAAACCCGAATTAAGTTATATTCAGTTTCCCCTTTTCTCCTAGAACTCAAACTATGAAGCACTCTATTGTCCATACACTAAGCAGGTGGTGTGACTACTGCTGGCCTCCTAGGGGATGTGCTTTCAGGGCACTATTGGGCAGGGCTTGAAGTAACAACTCCGTTCTCCACTAGATGGTGTTGTTTAGCTTACTGTGGTGGATTAGTGTGGGGCACATGCACATGGGTGGGAGAGGTGGAAATGGCTTCACCCAGCTCCCTAGCCCCAGCACAGGAACTCTGTGTTCTCACCAACCTTCAATCAAACACCCCTCCTTTGTCTCAGGCTTCCATCCACTCACTGCCTCGACCCTGCCTGTGTCCAAGCCGTCCACCTGCCAGGCAGCACCTCCCTCCAGAGTTTTATCTTAGATGGGGTTGTGTTTCAAAACCCCACACTTCAGAGACCCCTGCGGCTTGGACCCGCACCATCTCTCTAGGGGAGTGTCTCACTGAGTAATGGCTGGGTGCTGGCTTGCGCCAGAAAATGTTTGTGCGATTGCACAGCGGCAGAGGTTCAGAGACCGTGGTAAATCACAACACAGAGCTGATACCAGGCTTCACCACACTCTGGCATCTTTGTCCCAATACCAGCAAACATGGTATCTCTCTGGGGTCCACTGGGACCTTTGCCTGTGGGGAGGCTATATGGCCTCTACCAAATGCTCTCCAAGCAGGGGAACTGCTTCTCCCATGTGGCACATGGACTCCTCAGACCCCACTGCCTCCTCCTGGGGATTCACCCTACTTCCACATCAAGTACCACCAGGCACTGAGCTCTGTACTTCAGACTCTGCACTTCACTGTTTATAGAGTCCTGGTGGTATTGACACCCTCTCCTTTCTTCCTGTCAGTGGTTTTGGGAAACAGATTTCTTGTTCAGTCCCCTGTGTTTTCACTCTTTCTCTCTCTTTCTCTCCAGCTACTTTCTAGGGAGTGTTTTTCCTGTACTACCCCAATGTGCTTCACTCTCCCCTGTCTCTGTCCTCTCTCTGCAAAAACAGTTCCCTACCCTCCATGGCTTTTCTCTTCCCCAGTTCACTTCTCTACACTACATACCTACCAGTTCTGTGACTCAAGTTATGCTGATTGTTGTGTTAATCCTCAGACCAATTTCCTAGGTGTGCAAAATGGTTTGGTGTTGATCTAGCTGCATTTCAGGGATGAGAGAACCTGAGTGTCTCATTCTGCTCTGTAATCTTCTCTTCTCCCAAGCAATTTTGATTCTTAAAGCTTTCTTAATTAATTTAACAAATGTTTTTTCAATCATCTACTATATACCAGACTCTTTATGTGCCTTAGCAATATAAAATAGACCAGACATAACTGCCATTCTCAAGAAGCCCTTGATGAACAATAATCCTAATACTAATCTAGCACTTACTAGATACAACTTATGTGCCAGGTGTGCTAAGATTTTATCTGTATTCTTTTCAACAAACAAGGTAAGTCCATGATAAAGGGCATGTTAGAAGAACATACTAGGCAATACTTACAGTACAAAAGAAACTGGCAAACATTCCTCATGAAGAAGACTGAGAAGGTTTAAGTTGTTAAATTAAAGACCAACTAAGGACTCACAAGACAAATAAGGCAAAAAAGGCATTCAAAGCAGAGGAAATAGTGCGTTTTAAGTCTTGAGGGGTTGAAACAGTGAGGTTTATTTGGTAAAGTTATAGATATACTAGTTCAGCATGAGAAAAGAAGGCAACATTGGAGAGACAGGCAGAAGTCAATGAAAGAACTTGTATGTTTAGCTAAGGAACTACAGACTTGTGCTAATTGTTCCAAAAATATTATCACTTTGGTTGTAAGAACAGATCCTTTTCTCTTTGCCACTTACTTCCTCATTCTTATATTTAAGGAGGCTGACCTTGAAAAAAAACATATACAAAAAAGTAAGTTATTTTTTTAAAAAATAGTGAAAAACTACTCTATGAATTTCACCTATACTAACCCATTTATTTTAACCACTGGTAATAGTGAGGCACAGAGATGTTACACTGTCTGCTTAAGTCCCATGACTAGAAAGATGCTTATTAAGAGTCTGTGTTCGGGGCGCCTGGGTGGCTCAGTCGGTTAAGCATCCGACTTCGGCTCAGGTCATGATCTCGCGGCCCATGAGTTCGAGCCCCGCATTGGGCTCTGTGCTGACCACTCGGAGCCTGGAGCCTGTTTCAGATTCTGTGTCTCCCTCTCTCTCTGACCCTCCCCCGTTCATGCTCTGTCTCTCTCTGTCTCAAAAATAAATAAACGTTAAAAAAATTAAAAAAAAAAAAAAAGAGTCTGTGTTCAAGTATTCTGACTCACACTACAGGAATTTTTCCAGTATGCCTTAAGTTATCTTAAGTTATTTTTATAATTTTCACATAATGTTTGAAAACTAAACAAGTTTTTGTATTTCAAATATCTGAAATATTATTTTTAAAAATAAGTAAATCTTTGAGGCCAATGTTCAGAATGAATTGTACACTTTTACAAGTCTAATATAATACATACAACTAAATTAGTTGGCCCTCTATTATTTACTCAAAAGAAGGAAGAAGTAAAACACATGAGAAAGAAGAGTATGAAAAACACTAATCCCCGTCTTGGAAATACAAGCATTTTGGTTAGAAACAACCTAGCCATACCAGGGTCCTCTACTCAACCAGAGTACCTCAGGGCCCTGGGCTGTGCAAAGACTACTGATATTAACTTTCTTCACAAAATCTTAGAAAATTTTATTCTCCTCATAATAAGCACATCATGCTCAGGAACACAATGCAAGCAAATCTGATTCCTCTTAAGCCTGACATAGCACAAAACTGGCATCCAGACTTTCATAGATGAGTGTCTGACCACTATTATAATCTCTTCAGTAAGTCTTTTTTATCTACACACACACACACCGTTTCTCATCATTATATTAATTCACATTTCAGAGTTATAATCTATATTATTTGACAAATGGGTTTTCTAATGTTTCCCTTTTGGTTTTCCTATCTTTTTAAAAATATATATATCATGTCCTGGGGCACCTGGGTGGCTCAGTTGGTTAAGTGCCCAACTCTTAATTCCAGATCAGGTTATGATCTCAGGGTCGTGGGATCAAGCCCCTGCTGACAATGAGGAGTCTGCTTGAGGTTCTCTCTCTCCCTCTCTCTCTCTGTCCTTCCCCTGCTTGTGCTCTCTCTTTTTCTCTCTCTATCAAAATAAATAAACTTAAAAAAATAAAATAAAATAAAATACATTATTCCCTAAAATAAATCAGTCATACTCTTGCACCATTCCAGATTCCCTAGTACCCTCCCCAATAATAATGTCAGCCTTAGAAAATAATAATCCAATATCTAGTATCCTCATATCAAAATTCTCAGGGGCACAGGTTTCATATCAAAAAAAGACAGAGTACATTTTTTAGCTTTCCTGTATCCATCACAATAGTTATAACCAGACCAAAGACAGAGGAGAAGGCCAACAAGTTGTCTTCATAGAAGTTCTTCTCACTCCAAAAACTATCTAACTAAATGAATAAGGATGTTGATTATTTAAACAAGACTTTTTAAGACTTGGGAAGTTTACTTCTTTATTCAAGTAATTCTTGCTTGGGTTTAGAAAAAGAGAAAGACGGTGAATAAAATTACTTCATGGTAATACATTCAAAATTGTGAACAAAATGCTTTATAAATGCTTTATAAAACATAAATAGATACAGTTATCAAAGAAGTTGAATATATCCATTGTGGGAAATTACATTAGTGTTCAAATATTTGTAGCCTCTCTTTATGATACCCTACCCCTAAGGGAGGATTGTACACTCCCAGTCTGTTTAAATTAGGCATGACCATTAGACTTCCTTTGGCCAAAGAAACAGAAGCAGAAGAGATGTGTCCCCTCTTCCAGGAAGAAACTTTAGAAGCCATGACACTGTTCACCATGAACTGTTTCCCTCAGTCATGTAATTGGTAGTGTTACACAAAGGCAACCCAATCATACTTTCACCTGGTGTGTGGTCAGGTGAACAGAGCCTTGACTGACCCATAAGGGAAAAGAAATGTGAGCCAGACATAAACCTTTCTTTGAAAGCCTCTGAAGTGTTAAGGTCATTTATTATTATATCCTAACCCAACCTATCTGAAAATAGGAGTAAATTTCTTGTTTGCCTAAAACAAAGATGTCACTAAATAGTCAACATTAGGAGCACCTGGCTGGCTCAGTCAGTAGAGTGCACTGACTCTTGACCTCAAGGTCATGAATTCAAGTCTCACGCTGGATGTAGAGATTAGTTAAAAATATGTTAAATAAATAGTCAACATTAGAAGAATGCTCCCTGTGATAAAGCCAAGGATGCCCACTATCAACAATACTAATATGTATTGGACATCCTAGCTAGCTCTGTAAGAAAACAGTAAAAAAATGATACATAGATAAGTAGATGACAGATAGATAGATAGATAGATAGATAATTTATTCATGTGTATAGTATCCTCATATATATCAAAGAATAAAATAAAACCATTCTACCAAGAGGACTGATGGCCAAATAACTACAAATAATTAGAGGCTTCAGCAATGTTACTAAATGAAAGGTCAATGTAACAAGCAATGCAGAAAAGCAGTTGCATGCCCATACACCAACAACAAACAACTAAAAAGTGAAAATTTTTAAAGCTTCCATTTATAACAGCAATAAGTTACCATAGATAAATCTAACTAAAGATGTCGTAAAGAATGATAAAATATTACTGGAAAACATTGAAGAAGACCTAAGTAAATGGAAATCTACACCCCAAATTAATCTATTAAATCATTCAGTTACATTCAAACTCACAGAAGGTCACTTCATTGAAGTTAAGAAAACTTATTATCAAATGTATAAGAGTGAGCAAAGACCCAAGAATACTAAATGTAATATTGAAGAAAAATAGTAAGAGTCAAGATAAATAAATATAATACTGAAGAAAAATAATAAGGTATGGAGAATCACCCTACTGATATCTTGGCTAACTATAAAGTAAAAGCAATTGAGACAATGTGGTATTGGCAGAGGGATTTAAGAAAAAAAAAGGAAGAAAAACAGATCTGAAAAAAATCCCAGAAACAGAGCCATACACGTATGTGAACACGACATGATGAAAATGAGATCACTATATATAAGAAAATATATTTAAGTATTCATAATTGAAGAATAAGTTGTTAGGGAAAAATTGATAAATTGATTATATTAAAATTTTAAACTAATGTACATCAAAAGACACTATGAAAGAAAGAGAGTGAGAGGGAGGGAGAGAGGAAGGAAAGGGGAAGCCATGGAAAGGATATTTGCATTGCAAATAATGAGCAGAAAATTAGGAGCCGAAGTATATAATCATATATAATCAATTAAAAAAGTACAAAATGAGCAATGAATAAAAAAAGTAAATTTCTAGAAAAGAAAAACAGAATGACCAATAAACATATGAAATTATGATAAAGCATTAGTTAGAATTAAATAAGATACAATTTCATACCCCACAAATTGGTGAAAGTTTAAAAACCTAACAATATGAAGTAATGGGAGAGCTCATATATGGCTCAGAGGGTAAAATGGTGCAATCACTCTGGAGAACAATTTGGTCTCAGCTAGTGAAGTGAAAATGCCATTCCCTGTAACCCAGCAATTCAACTCCTATATATGTACCTCAGAAAAATTCTCCCACAGACAACTGTGAGACATGCACAAGAGGGTCCCTCCACTATTGTTAACGTTGATGAATCTCTCATCTATAACCTGGGGATAAAATTAATACTTACCTCATGGGGTGCTTGTAGGAAATAAATGAGTTAGGACTTGTAAATTCTTAGACCAGTACCTACAGTAGTGCAAGCGTTTAGTGTTAACTATTGTTAATAAATCCAATTCTAGGGCTCCCCTTACATTATTTTAATTCTCAGCACCTACTGCACTATGCTCAAAACTTGAGATATTTTCCTTTGCAAGCTTTCTTCTCTCACAAATGCTGACTTCATTTAATGGGTTGTTCCCTAGGTCCCAGACAAGTTGGCCTGCCATATAATAAGTCTGCAGCCAGGCCTGCTGTGATCTGGGTGGGACTTGCTCATCTTCTCAGGTCATGTTTATGCTAAACCCCTTCTCCACAGGTGAGCTGGGCAATTATCCCATCTTACATTCTCTCTGGTAAGGTCTGCCAAAGTTCTTAAAAACTATTTTGATCCTTCAGATCAACGAATGTTAAACTATGCCAATGGACATTTCTATTTTACCACTTAACAGGACTGTTAATTATAAGGTAATCCTCTAAATAAATGTAAAAGGAAAAAATAAGGGAAGGAAAGAAGGAAAGGAGGAAGGAAGGAAAGGAGGTAGGAGAGGGAAATTGAAAGAGATTCCAAATATTTTTCAGAGAAGGAAAAACTATATATTATTAACAACAGAGAAAAATGTTTTTGGCAACCATATCCAAAATTTCAACATGAGTAAATTTTGCATTCCACCCTCACAGCTCTTTTATGATCTTTTCCCTCTTTGAGTAATTACTCCCATTCCTTCAGCACCATGTCCTTTGAAACTCTTAATCCCATAAACAAATCAATATTAATGGTACTAACATGAAATGTGTCATTTTTTCCAGATAGCATACTGACATTTCTAAATGGGCCCCTTAAATAGATCCAATCCATTCACCAGAATTGTCTAAAAGTCAATTCCTCCAGTATTACAAGTTTTAGTCATGACATGGTCATTGAGAGTGAGAAAAATGACTCATTTAGAAGTAAGATTAATTCTGCAAGTACCCTCTATCCCAGCCCCTACCTGTTCCATTTTATAATCACTGGGGAGAGAAGGCATTAGCTTAATTTGAGCATAAACAATGTATATTCTTCTTAATTACCAACTTATTTATTGTAAAATATCTACAAAGCATTACAACGTTTCAGGCAAGTATTAATCCACTTAGTTACAAAACATTACTTGATTTTTATTTTACTCTGTATTTAACTATACCTTTTGCAATTCTCACAGCTAAGAGGAGTTCCTGTCCCTTCTTAGTCTTTCTCCTTTCCTCAAAACAGACAAAAAATAAAGGTGTGAGGACAGGGTCCATGTCCTGGGGGAAGAAGCTGGCAAGAGGTAGGCTAATAGCAGTCAACAGGAGAAGAATCTAAGATTCAGTGAAGCTGTAACACAGATGTCCAGAGTGAACAAAACCTCCCAACATAAAGATGCTTTCTCTGGAGTTCTTTTGCTAAAATATTGAAGGATTTTGTATCTTGCTTCTATTGGGCGAAGCTGCTTGCTGAAAGAACCCATGTACATACTTTGTGATGACCTATACATGTATGGGGACAGTCATATGACACTGGGTTCTATGATCTCAAGTGATACACTATCACAGTATGGCCATGAATAAGACTAAAGATAACACTTATGTAAATTGTCAAAAGGATGAAAACCACAATGAGAATTAATCAAATACTATTTATTCAGAGCTATGTATAGTTTTAAAAAAAATTCAGCTACTGTCAGCTTAGTTCTGGTAGATTGAAAGGGCTTTAAAGCAAAGGAGAGTGGACTTTTTGGAACGAAAGGAGAAAATCTTAAAGTCTTTTATTGGTCATTGTTGTTTTATGCAAGGATTTTCTATTACAGTGGGATTTGAGTAAGTGGGATGGGAAGAGTTTTTGATTGGCTTCTGGCAGCCTTAGACTGGGGTGCTATCTACTGGCACATAAAAGCTTTACAGGCTGGTTAGGGTCATAATGAGTTCTCCTGTTTTAACAAAAAATTGTTTGGTCCTCCACTTTAGTGTTCAAGTTTTGAAAAATCAGTTCATAAATGTAAGTTATTTTTCCAGTAAATTTACTTTTAATGATTTTTTGTTTACCTTTATTGCCTCATACACCCCAATTATGTAAGCTTGTACAAAAATAGTGGTTTTTCCATTGTTCAGAAACTCCTTATTCAGCACTTCATAGAAAACTTGTGTGTAAAACATCATTAAGAATAAATGCACAATTAAAAAAGAACAATAAAATAACTTCTGATGTAATTATATTATGAATCAATAAGATAACTAAAATGTTATGAAAAGCAGATATAGTTTTTTTCAGTTCAAATGCATGGCATTTGAAAAATAATAATAAGTCCAAGATCTGGATCTCTAATCTGCTGAACTCTATTCTTTACCAAGTCCTTAATTTTTTGTTTCCTTGCTATTTGGAAACAATGTTCCCTAAGAGGTTTTTTTTTTCTTTTTTAATTATGAAAAAAGGACAAATGAACACTTCTTTTTCTCTTGTTGAAATGGTATTTTAATTTTTTTAAATTAGAGTTTCTTCCAACATGCCATGGTGACTAGTAATCCTCCCTGCCAGGTATTATGAAGATTATTGCAATTGCCTTTTCCTTTCTCTAGTTGCATCAAGTACTCTAATCACTTCATTCTGCATTTTGGTCAGCAATGCCTTCTTTATGCTCTTCAGTTATGTCTCCTCCCAGGACCACTTTAAACCTTTTAACTTTATACAGCTGTAAATGACAACTCATTCCTGCCTTTCATCATAAGTCAACTCCTCCTAGACTCCTCAATTATCCACAGACTCTTACTTTCAACATTTCCCAACTGGATTGCACAAAAGTAGTTAAGTTGGTCCAGATTTGCTTGTTAATACTAACAAAGACATTCACTTAGTAAGTTTATACCCCACATGAGGCACTTTGCTAAGGACTTTCCATACACCTTTCCATCCAATCTTCCCAGTAATTCTATAAAGTAGAAATTTACAAGGAAACTAATACTTAGTGATTTCAGAAACTAAGAGTTTTCATTTCATCACACAAATAGTAATGGGAACCAGTATATGGTCAATTTGATCCCAAACTCTGTGTCCTGCCATAAGCATTCATCAAATGATACCTGAGTACTGTCTGCACCACAATAACCTAGAATACATAATAAAAATATAGGCTCCTAGGCCCAACCCAGACCTTTTCTTTTTTTTTTTTTTTTTTTTAAATTATTTATTTATGTATTTATTTTTGGGACAGAGAGAGACAGAGCATGAACGGGGGAGGGGCAGAGAGAGAGGGAGACACAGAATCAGAAACAGGCTCCAGGCTCTGAGCCATCAGCCCAGAGCCCGACGCGGGGCTCGAACTCACGGACCGCGAGATCGTGACCTGGCTGAAGTCGGACGCTTAACCGACTGCGCCACCCAGGCGCCCCCAACCCAGACCTTTTCAACTAGTGTCTCTGAGGAAAAGAACCAGAAATATATATTTTTAACAAGCCCCCACATGGTTCTAAGGCACACTAAAGTTTGAGAACCACTGAACTGCAAAGCCCACACTATGTACCACTGTGTCTCAACAAGCACAATATTTGGCTAATAGGTAATACATGCTTGATGAACTGAAATCAGCTAAGCCTACCATAATGAAATCATACTGATATAGTGCCTTTGGCTCTTTAAAAATAGGTTCTATAAAAACACTAGATGAGATCAGTATTTTTACACCAAAATTGAGTACTCCCAACACTGGCATTGTGCCAGCTTAGTGAGAGCCACCTTCATTTAGCATATACCATAGTAAAGCCTCATACCATGGCTTCTGTTAGGGGTAAAGTTGGTGGGAGGCTGATAGAAAATCTCAAGACTGTCCACGATTTAAAATGAGATGAGCCTCAAATTTTAAAAAGTCTCTTGCTCAAGATGTCCTGTTCTAGTTAATGACCATGGTTGCTTAAAACTAACTTCCGTCATTCTGTGGTAGCACTGACTACCCCTTCCATAGTCTAATAATATAATTGTTAAGAAGGCTTACTATGAACCATTATCCCAAGCAATCATCTGCTTGGGACAGCTAGTCAGCAAGACCCTTTGGCTTAAAGTAGTGGGGGAACATGGCTATAGAAAGTAAAATTTTTAAATATATCCTTCTTGTTGGGGGAAGGACATGAGAGTGTGCACTGTGGTATCAGGAGTCTGTGCGGCTGTTTCTCTTTAACCTTCTGCCAGTTGTGAAGATAATAGTAAAATCTGTTCTAGGTAATTAAGAATGCTAGAAAAAAATCAAACTAAATGAACTCTCAAAATTCCAGTTCTGTTTATTCACTCAGTATTCTGCTGGGTAGGTTTTGCAAAGGGATGGGAAATTGGGAGATATACATATAGGTAGATTTAGATACACACATACACACACGCGCGCACGCTCGTCTACTGACTCCTTCCTGTTTTAAGATAAAGACAGGAAATAATAAAGAGAGCTACATAAGCCTTCGTGTTCTGGAGAGTGACCTCTGGGTTAGAAGCAGCCTGGATATAAACAGGAATTACTCAGTAACAACATGGGGTTCTTTTAGCCCCTTCTTTGGAGAAATCAGTCTTAGTCCTCAAGTTAAAGCCCTTACATTAGGCAGCTGAAAATAATCAGTATTACCCCCTCCAAAGGAGGTTTTGCCTATAGATGTTTTCTTGTGCCAGTTAAGCTTCCAATCCTGCTTGCTTCCACAGGTAGGGATGGCAAGATGGTGAGCCCTCTTTGTCCTAATTTGCTTTTCATAAGCACAATGTGTGAGAGAGTGCCCCATGATGATCATTTATTTCTCATTCCAAACTATTATTCAAAATGCAATTCTATCTGGAACTGAAATTATCTTTTCATCTCACATCTAAGTGACTACAATAATCATATAACTTACTAAACTGCTCTTGGGTAGTTCATACTGCATTAAATGTTTAGAGTACCCCAGCTCATCTGAAGCCCTCTTAATATGTGAAGACAATTATGTTCATTCTTTTGAACTTTCCTAACAGTTTTACACTCACAGAACTCTTTCAAGGTTTCTATGGATGTTTCCCTATTGTCCCTTTCCTTCCTAGCTGAGTTATAGGCCACATATGGTTCTAAGAGTTCTTTTCCCCCATTACTTCTTCAAAGAGGGCTCAGGGGCTATAGGTAATTATTGCCTACTCCTCTGGGTCTGTCCATGATTTCCTCTTCTTGTGCTATCATCAATAGCAGCAGGTTTGTGGATTCATTTCCTTGTTTTAATAGCCAAGAGTCCTCTAGCTCCTAAGGTTTGGCCAGAGTATTATTACTCTATTGTCCTTGGATGAAACACAATGAAGGTGCATCCATGTTCTGAGAAAGAAGCAGTGAAGCGGTATCTTGGGGCCAAACAATCCCAAAAATTGAGAGCAAACCACTGAGTAAAATTACTCAAAATCCAAGATTTCAGGGCAAGTCCAATCAGGTATATGCAATATAGCACATATAACACATAAACATGTAATTAATCAGTACAGTAAGAACAGAGAGATCAAAGGAATCGAAAAACCCCAAAACAAATCTCAGATACAATAGAAGAGATACCATAAATCATAGACAAAGAAGAGATGAGGCTGAGATACTTGAGTTTTGGAAAATATACAATTTAGATATTCAGTAAGTAGAAATTACACATGGACTAGAGTTATATTTAGTCAAATATACATACATAATCTGGAAGAAAATAAAAGCAGTAAAAGTAATAAAAAGGAAAGTTTGAAAATTTTAAATAACCCCAAAAATGCAAAAACTGAATGAAATCTGAACAAAATCTTTAAAATACTTTCCAAATACAATGAAGAACTCCTACTTACAAATAAGAAAAACACTAAGACTCGTTGATAAGTGAACACAGATAATGGGTGAACAATGTACAAAAATTACAAATGCATAGTAAACATTTGAAAAAATGTTCAATTGCATTAATAAAGAAAAATGCAATGTAATTAAAAATGGGATGCAACTTTATTTTAACCCGCCAAATAAGGGGAAAGAAGATTATAGTTAGTATTTACAAGATCTATAAGTGAGATATTATATAAGCAATAAAATTATGTTTAAAAGACTTAAATGCTTATGTTACAATGAACATGAAGAAAAAAGTCACAAAAATCCTTGTAAAAAAAATTCTTAACTCTATTTTTTAAAAACCATGTTTAAGGGACACCTGGCTGGCTCAACTGGTGACATGTGAAACTCTTGATCACAACGTTGTGAGTTCAAGACTCACAGAGGGTAATTATTTAAAAATAAAAATCTTTGAAACAATTTTTTTTAGTTAAAAAGAAGTAAGCCAAAATGTTAACTATCCACTCCTAGGCAGTGGAATCATGTGTGATTTATTTTTCTATTCTTTGTCCTGATTAGTTCTTTCCACATTTTTCTTTAAAATAAAGTAAAACAAAAAACAAAATATGACGACAACAACAACAACAACAACAAAAAAAAAACACAGTCACACATCAAATAAGGAAAACATTTGCTATGGTTTTTTTTTTCAGAAGATCAAGAAGAATATAACAGAAAAAACTAAGGTACAAATACTAGCATAGTTTGGTTTTAGAAATCCACCTTAATAGTGAAAGTTATATAAAATATTTCAAACATACATATTTTTATATACAAAATGTAAAAGACACACATCAAACACACTAGAGTCATTGACTATGTGGGGTGGGAGAAGATAATAAGGATAAAAAGGAATGAATACCAAAATAAACTGTTCTCATAAAGGCATAAAATGGCTTCCTTCAATCACTAGCAAATATATCCCAGGCTTGATTAAGGCAAACTAAATTGTAATTTCAAGATTGTGTGTATGTTTAGGTTTCATTGTTTATTTTTGAAAGGGTAATATCTACTTTTTAAAGTTAAGTTTATAAACTTTACATAATAAAGCAACAGACAATGCCATACTCCATTTACAGCATGAAAGTTTCCAGACTAGTTTTCTGCCACAAAATCCTCTTCTTCCTTTATTCCTATTGTTAATTCTGAGCCGCAGTGGACCACTTATGAAACCCAGCATGATGAAGAGGCATCTCAAGAAAATAACCAAAACTCATCTAAAATACTGCTATTATTTTTATGTAGATTTATCAGAGATTTTAAAATTCTACCAACCCTAAACTGTCATTCCAGTTAAACCTGAAGGATACGACAATGATTTCAGAATATTGCAGGTAAACTTGGCCTATAATGGAGATAATAGAAACAAAAATGAAGAAAAGCAAGCATGATTTCATTTTAAGAGAAGCAGTTGTCTTTTATTCCTTTCTCCCTAGGTATAAGTACCTCACAAATGGCCTCTACTCACAGAAGAATTAATAATGTCCATCTTGCAAGTTACAAAAGGCTTTTTCTAACAGTTGTGTTTGACAATCACAAATTTAAAGTTACTCATTTGATGACAGAATAAATGTATGATCACTAAAACATCCTTAAAATAGTTTAAAATTCATCAGACTTAAAAAAATTATACGTGTCCTAGAATTTACAATTCTCTACCTTTGTTAATAATTCTTCCCCCCCAACAAGCCATCACAACTCACTAGAAAAGATTTTCACAAGAAAACAGTCTCATAAAAACTATGCTATAAAGAAGTAGTAAGAGAAATGGGACATTTTGAATGTCATTCAGCCCACTGCCTAATTCTCATTCATTCCACACTTCACTTGGACTCTGGATTTTCATACTCAATTTCATAGTCTTTCCAAAAACATGTTTGACTATGTAAACTAAGCATCTAAATCAGTGAATATGAGCTACAGAATTTGGTAGGAATTTGTGTTATATACAAATTAGGAGAATAGCTAATTATGTTTGACATTAGAAGAACACAAAAGTTTAAAAATAAAGCAACAAACTATTTAGAAAGAGAATACCATTTCATGGTAGGCATTAAATTTATCCAGAATAATTTATGCCAGGTAAGAAGTAAAGAATGTTGATTTTGTTTTTTTTCTAGGATAATGTGGTCTGGTTGATTTGCCACACTTACCAAAAATACTAGTTTAGAGACTATCTTAGATACTGTTTTTTGGTATCACAAGATATTTTACTCTTATCTCCTCCATGAAAAAAAATATTCCTGGAATTTACATATATGACCTTGTTTCCTTTGTACATTTAGCTTTAGCAAATCCCTTCTAAATGTAATCCCTTCTGAGTAAATCAGGAACGAAGAAAAAATAATTTTTTAAACTTTTAGCTGCTCCTTATCTATAGTATAAAATCCAAGTTATTTTATTCTACCATCTGAGGTCCTGTAGTCCACTTATTTCTACTTTCTTATATATTTTTCCACTCATGTAAAATGCCTCACTCGTTAAATTGTCCATTCTGCTCAAATTCAGATCTGAGCGATCCTTCAACAAGAGACTATGGCATCAGTCCAAGTGTAAGCTGATGGAATGAATGGCAGGAATAAAACAGAACAGACATTCAAAGGTCACTTTCAAGGTAGGAAACACTGAAATTTCTTTCTTGGGAAGTCCTAAGTTATAGAGACAAGGAATATGAAGGGAGAGGAGAAAGAAAAGTGAAAAATGATAATGCTGCCTTACACTAGTATTTGAATGCTTCAGTTTTATATATATTGTAATCCCTTTAGCATGAGAACTTTTTATGTTTTTTCTTTATATGCTTACATGTTTTTCATAGTGAAAACATGAATGCTCAGTAGGCATTCAATAAGTACTTGTTGAATGAATGAACAACACCAATTTTTCTTGATTCTTATTTTATTACTATATCCTTTCTTTTAAAAATGTTCTATGGATGTTCGTACTTCTAATAAGATTTTATTTATTAAAACTTGAATGGCAAAACTTGAGAAGTCTGACAATATTGAGTGTTAAGGAGGATAAGGGTCAACTATAACACATAAGATATGAAGAAAGGGTAAACTAGAACAACCACTTAGGGAAACAGTTGGGCATCACTTTGTAAACCAGAACATATGCATATCCCATCACCTAGAATTTCCACTCCTAGAGAAATTCTTATATATATACTAGAGAAATTCTTATACGTGTGCTCCAAAAGGCTTGTAATAATAGCAACGTTTGTAATAATAAAATAGAATTAAAAACCAACAAATGGTCATCTAAAATAAAATAAATTGTGGTGTGTTCACGCATAAAATAAAAGAGTACAGATGAGTAAACTGCAACTTGCAACAACATTGGTGCCTCCTACACATATAACTAAGTGAAGAAAGCAAGCATCAGAAGTATAAACAGTACGATACAAATTTTTTAACTCAAAATGAGCAAAAATAATACTATATTGTTCAGGCATACATACACTTCTCTCTTTTTTTGATTTAAGGCAAGAGAATGATATATCTTTGCATTGATTCTCGGGATAGAGGGAGGAGTCACGAGGAAAAGAGAGAACGTAGGTGCCAAGTTTAGATGTAAAACATTGGCAATATTTTTTAATGCAATTACAGGTTCCTTGGTGTGCATTATATAATTATACCTTAGAATGTCATGCATATGTTACATATATTCTTGTAATGTAACAGGTAACATATTTTTAAGTGATAATAAAGGGGGAATGTTCAAGAAATGGTAGCCTGAAAAACCCTTTATTTTTAGGGAAAAAAAAATGGGTATAGTTATATATGAACATGACGTGGAAGTCCTACCCTAGGGAAATGGCAATGGAAGAACTAATAGCAACATATGACAGTGGGAGCTTCAGAATTATAATGAATTTACTGGATTCATTACTTGTTTTTACTTCATTAACTTCTTTTGCCCCATCAAAGCACTCTGAACAATAAACTTAGTTTGTCCAACATATGGGAAGAATTAGACAGAAAATCTTTTATTTCGCATTGTCATGCCTAGAACAATCTCTTTGTTTAACCAGAACACTGGCTTTGTCCTCAAATTTACCAGGGACAAGTAGGAGGGGAAACGTTATGACAAACATAAATTCAAGTGTTTCTGTTTAGTTTTTCTATGTATTTTTGCAGTAATTTTTTCACAGAAAACTCTTCCAGAACTTTATGTTGTCTGATGGTGGTGCGAAAACTTTACTCTTTGATTTCAGACGAAGGTGATTAGAGATTGCAATTTACCTAGAAAAAATTGACCCTGTTACTTCTCATCTCCTTTCAAGAGATTTTTGTCACTACTGCCCGTACTCCTTGGGGTCCTAGCATACTACGATCATACTTGCCAGTCCCTCTGAATCCACATGTCTCCCTCCGGGAATCATTCTATTCCAGAGGTAATGTTTGCATTATCATGTCACATCAAAAATTAAGCATGTCCTTAAATAACAATAGAACACTTCTAATGATCACTTCTACAGTGATCCTTATATCTATGAATTTAAAATATTTACTTTTCTACTACAAGGGTAGGTTTTTGGGTTCCCATGTTTTAGGGGATATGTCTTAAATGTTTTTTATTCCTCAAAGTAAAAGATATGTGTGAATGATTAAACAACATGTTTTCCAATCATACAAATCTGTTACAATTGCTAAATATTAAAAGAAACTCAGAAAAATTCTGCTTCACTAGCATCTCTAAATTTTTCATTTATTCACTGTAGGAGAGAAATCTAAATGTCTTGAAGAGTCCTATTCTTTCCAATTCTTTATGCCCCAGTCTCCTTACCTTCTCTTACTTTGGCTCATTCAGATTTGCAGAGGCAAACTGAAGAGATATTAACTCTTTAAAAGTTAATAAATGCCAACTCAATAAATATTTCCTAAATAATATAATGGATTAAAAACAAAATCTGCAGCCCATGCCCTAAAGTGCTTGAGAATCAGAAACATTTTTAAGGAATCCTTCCATGCCATGAAGACTCCTTTATCCAGTATACCTGACCAATGGTCAGTTAGCCTCCAGTAACAGGACATGCATCACCATCAACAGAGGCCCATTCCATCAGCGGACAGCCTTGTTGGTTAGAAAACTCCTATGGCAAACCATAATTTACAGTAGCTTTCCTACATTTTCTCTTTACCAGTCTATTATAATAACAAGCCTGTGCTCATGTTGATATAAGGATTTTTTTTTAATTTTTAAAAAAATTTTTTTTAATGTTTATTTATTTTTGAGACAGAGAGAGACAGAGCATGAATGGGGGAGGGGCAGAGAGAGAGGGAGACACAGAATCGGAAGCAGGCTCCAGGCTCTGAGCCATCAGCCCAGAGCCTGACGCGGGGCTCGAACCCACGAACCGTGAGATCGTGACCCGAGCTGAAGTCGGACGCTCAACCGACTGAGCCACCCAGGCGCCCCTATATAAGGATTTTTTTTTAATGCTTATTTATTTACTTATTTTTTAAAGTTTATTTATGTTGGAAGATAAAGAGAGAGAGGGTGAGAGCAGGCTCTGCTGACAGGGCAGAGACTGACACGTGGGGCTCAATCTTAAGAACTGTGGGATCATGACCTGAGCTGAAATCAAGAGTCAGACGCTTAACCTACTGATCCACCCAGGCACCCCAAATAATGCCTATTTAAAATCTTCCCTGGGGTACCAAGGTGATTCAGTTGGTTAAGCATTCGACTCTTGATTTCGGCTCAGGTCATGATCTCATATTTCATGAGATCAAGTCCCATGTCGGGCTCCGTGTGTCAGCATGCAGTCTGCTTGGGATTTTCTCTCTCTCTCTCTCTCTCTCTCTCTCTCTCTCTCTCTCCTCCCTCTCTCTCTCTCCCTCTCCCTCCCCCTGCTCACACACACACTCTCTCAAAATAAATATTTAAAAAATAATCAAATAAAATAAAATCTTCCCTTTTTTCTTCTTTACTCCACTATAATATTCCCCAAAGGACATAATTTTCATTTTTTTTTCTTTAGGTTTCCAGGTTTTTCTCCTGCACAGTATTTTGTCACTGTAAGTCCAAAAACGTGATATCTAGAAGCATAAGTAATATTTTAAGAACGAACCACCTTATACTTTAGACTCTAGAGTTCTATTACTGCAACCAAACATAATGCTAGCTTTTGTATAATTCAAGAATTATTCATTCAGCAAACATTTTACTAAGTACCTTCTAAGTGCTTGGTTTAAGCTAGGCTTTCGGGATTGAAAATCAAGCAGTCCCTGACCTCATATGGCTGCATTAACTTATTAGCTCATGGGAAGCATATGTTCAGTTAAAATCCCAGCTCTCCTGCATTTGTCTCTCCATGAGCAGATCACCACCTCTGTCTACTCATATGTAGAGATACCGCCCTTCAACTCTGACACTGTGACTTTAATCACAGCATTCCCTTTAGGAATGATAGTTTTAATTCTGGTCATCAAAACTGTATATTCTGTTTGCTATTCCTTTAACGCAACGATTAGAAAAAAAAAAAAACTTTGCTCTTTCATCTTCTTAAGTGGCTTTTATAAAAATGAGTAGCACAGTCAAGGACAGATACCTGTGGTGAGCCTTTGACCTCTCTTCTCTCTGCAAATCATCATGCAACACACCTTAGACACGTTTTTAACCAGATAAGAATTTATCACTTCTATCATCCACTATACGTTTGATCAATTGATTCACAAATGAAAATTAAGATATGTTGTGCACATATTTTCCTGGTTTTCCATATTAACAACTCTACTACAAAAGGACATAAAGTGTTTCTCAGTGAATTTGTTTTGAAGCCTTGTGATATCACAATCGTCCAAAATTCTCCAGAGTCCTCACAATTTTTTTACTACTCCATTCTATACTTCTGCTAGGGGTTGAGATTATCTCTTGAGGTCTGTTTTTTTCCAAGACCTTTCTTTTCATCTTCTGAAAATTACACAATCTACACTTTTCTGTCACTTCTCATCTCCTGCCCTACCCCCTACCCACTCCCCACAAAGAAAATTCTGATTCTTATGGAAGCAGGAGATCAGTAATGGCCTTAGAGTGGGAGCACCAATGACAGAGAGGAGAATCCTCGGCCTCCCCAACAGCAGTGATTTTTAAACCTCTTTCAGTTCCCTTTCAGTTTCTTCAAGTGAAAACTTAGCAGTAGTCCAATAACTGACACAGATACAACTGAAGCTTCTCTAGTTGAAGGAAGGAAACTGAGCCCTTCTTCTAGAACCTTGCTTCTCACAAGTTAATATGCATATGAACCTCGCCTGAGGATCTTGCTAAGCATTAAGTCCCAGATCAGTAGGTCTGTGGTAGGGCCCAAGAGTCTGCTTGCTACCAATTTCCAGATGATGCCCATGAGCTGTAGCATGGAGCAGCCTCTGTATAGCAGGACCTTGGGCCATTTTCACTGTATTTCTAAGGTTCTCCCAAAGAATTATATTAATGTGGCTCTAACATTTCTACCTGTTTTCTCATAGCTCCATACCATCATCTCCCACTATGGTAGGCACAATTATGCCCTCCCCAAAGATGCCTATGTCCTAATCCCTGGAGCCTGTGAAAACGTTAGGTTATATGCCAAAGGGGAATTAGGTTTTTGCAGATGAATGAAGTTTGTTCATCAGTTGACCTTAAAATAGGGAGATTATGCAGGTGGACTTAATGCAATCACAAGGTTTCTTAAAAATAGAAGCATAACTCAGAGTCAAAGATGTGACTCTTAAAGACTTGTTATGGCTGGCTTTGAATATGGAGGATAGGAGCCAGGATCCAAGGAATGTGAACAGTCTCTAAAAACTAAAACAGGCAAGGAAACAGATTTTGCCCGAGGGCCTCCAAAAAGGAACAAACCCCAGCTAACGACTTGATTTTAGCTCCATGACTTTTGCCAGACTTCCGCCCTACAGAACTTCAAGATAATAATTTGGGTTGTTTTAGGCCCCCAAATTTGTGGTAATTTGTTACAGCAGCATTCAAAAACTAATGTACCCTCTTCACCATGTTTTTCACTGAATAACTAAGGAGCCAACTCTAATGGCCTATATAATATCGTAGTTGTCTTTACAAAAAGAAAAAGAAAAAGATAATATTTGAGTGAAGCTTTCTCCCTGAGGTGCTACCTCATTTTCAAGCTATGGGTTGTATAGATGCTGCAAGGGGTCTCTTTATGTAGATGTCCATGATTTCTGCATATGACAATAATCGTATACATTACTAACTCTGCATCTAGATTTAAAATGAACACATTTGTTTTGCTGGTTTTAAAACAAGATTTACTACTCAAACTAATTGGCCTAGATTCTGACTTTAAAGGTGACATTTTGTTTTTCAGTGTTCAAAAATGTATCACCATTACTGCTTCAGAAAAAAAATAATTGAAAACCCATAAAATGATTTCTGTTACTACTTTTCTTCCTCATGGTATTTATAGAGAGCTTTACCACATTTGCCACCAAAAGAGTTTAAATGTCAGCATAATAACCTTTCCATAATTCTAAATTAGTTAGAATTTCAGTTGGAAGAAACCAGTACAAGTGCTGAAATTGAAAGCATCAGGAGTTAGCCCTCTTACATTAACAATCTTTAATTTCCCAGAGATTTTTGGGCAAGGGTGGGGCGGTAAATGTCAATAAAATTAAAGTATTCTAGGATTGCACATCTCTAAACAACTGAAGCTGTACCATGAAACAGTTCAACAAAGGAAATGACCCAAAAATAGATGCACACCATTTGCATGGCAAAATCTCCCCATAGCAAGTAATGAAGTTGCCACAGATGTAAGTGAAACATCACAAAACTGAATAGGTAAGCTCGGTCTATTCGGATATCGTGGTTTACACATCAGTCAGTGACCTACACACAAGAAATGGTCACTTCCAGATGGCAGCAGGGCTAGTTCTCAATGTAAAATGTGTGACAACAAGACTCATCATACGGCCTGTCCCCATCTCCCACTAGGAGAGGAGATCAGAGAATAGACAAGGGGAAATCGGGATAAGAGGGACATCAAAGGAGGCCTTAATGGGAAAGAAAATCAGGGAAGGACTCCAGTATAAGAATAGAATAGAATAGAATAAATAGACATGGGGAACTCTTTAATCAAGGTTTATAATTTCAAATAGCATAAACTGACCATGATTTTAGAAAAAAAAAAAAGAGAGTTTATTGAAAAGTGAAAGGGTTACTCACAATTCTCTGAGTTAAAGAACAGGGGGAAATGAAGGCAAGGAACCATGGCCAAGCCATTCCAGAAAATCAGCCCAGGGAAGTCACAGCTGTTTCCTCCTACTAAATGCTGAATGCCATGGGTTTCTCTCCCACTGCTTCTGGCACTGGACACTAAAAGCCTTTGCTGACCCTCAAAACTTGGTATTACTGCCACTGCTGCTGCTACCATCCATCACCAAAATGGATTTCCTCCAGGGTCTGCTCTTTTGAATCAATCACTTCTTAGTCAAAGCTGGAGGAGGATATGTTTGCCCAATTGGTGGAATGTAGGTTATGTGCTCGGATCCTGGATGAAAGGAACCCTGGGAAAGCAGACATCAAGCATTCTCAGCCTCTATCTTATGCAGGACAGGCTCTGCCTCTCTCCAAGACCAATTGTAAGGGAATTCCAAGAATATAAGAAAGGTCATCAAATGTTGGTCAGCCTTCCAGCCCCTCAAAAAAAGGAGGCAAATATCCATTACAAAAAACTTGAATTAAATGAAAGAAAGTGGAATTCATTTAGTGTTGATTTCATTCAAATAAGCCTGAAATATTTTAGAAGAGCAGAAGACAGAAAACCTCTTTCTACTTTCCCACTATCTACCTCTTAGTCACTATATGCAGTTCAATAACATCAGTTGATACCTTAGGAAATTAAACTAATGAGTCAACCCCAGGAATGAGTCTGCATAAAATATTAAATAAAACATAATATCAAATATGAACTTACTGAAGATTAGAACCAACTGTATTTTTTTTCAGGCAAAAATTAAAATCAAATATCTAGCTTTATGGTAAGAAATTAAAAAACAGATTACTGATTAGTCATATACTATCTTAAGCATTCAATCTTGCTACATTAGCCCTCTCCATTTAATGAAAATATACAAAAATATCTAATCAGAATTGAATTCTTACTATGTGCCAAACATTGTGGTTATTACTTACAAAATTATTCTATTTCATTTTCATATACAACCTTATGAAAAGAGACGCCATCATCATTCCATTTTAGAAATCAATTAACAGACTTGCTGCAGTAAGAGACTTGCCAAGGGTCACACAAAAATAGCCAAGTTAAGGCTCTCCTCCATTTATGTTTTCATCTCAAGTTTCAACTCTAACTCCAAAGCCCAACTCTGGCTAAAAAGTGCTATAGATGAAGTTCAGCAAAGTCTAAATTTCTCATTTTTGTTTTATTCATCATTCTCTCTTCATTGTTAAAACGAACTTATCAAAACTTCAGCAACAAAATCTGAAACTGCAACGGAAAGTACTTGTGCAATTGGGGCTGCTCTAGGGTGTGTGAGGCCCTGGGCAAAATATGTTTGCAGAGCCCCTACTTGTACAATCAGTTTGATCTTAAAATACATTGCAAAATTCATGGTCCTTGTGAAGATTAATAACTTATTGATAATTATTTAGAATAATAGGTAGAAAAGTGGTACTTACTTGCTTACTGTCCAATCAGTTCTTATGAAGATTCTGCATAACGTCCAGATGCCGTATTTCCCTGTTCGGGTCTAAAAAACATCTCTTTATGTTCCTTATTGTCAAATATCTTTCACTGTGAGACTGTTATTATCACAATGCCATATTTCTTTGCAGCCCATTTGTACTGAAGCAACCCATATCTTCTTGTCTGTGAGGCTCCCTATTGCTGGTTGCATCATTACTCATGATGCTGAATTATCCCTCAAGCTGCCTATGGATACTGGCTTCCAGTGATTCTTCCAAAGGTTGCCAATCTTCTTCTTAAACCACAAGTGCACAAGACAACCACAAGTTCAGTCTTCTCCAGAGTATGTAGGAAATGTGAACGACAATTAGTACACTGGTCATGTTCAATTTACTAGTCAGAATTTTATAGTATAAATGCAGAATACACCTTACAATAAAGCTGACCACACTTCTTCCTTCTGCACACTGCCCTATCAAGGAGGCATAGGATCCATGAGCAAAGCAAGAACGGTCCTATGTATACAAGGAATATGCATCCCTTAACTTGCATGGCTCCTCGAGAACTGCCTGACACATGACAAGGAGACTGCAAAGGAGTTAAGGTGGGCATGCTTGGTGTCAGCAGCAGGGCTGGGGAGGCACCAGAGGAAAGGACGCCTGAAATCCCACTCTACACGAGCCTTGGGCTGTATTATATGCAACAACGTGTTTGGTTTTGTAAATGCTTTTGCTTTTTGTTGACTCTTTATTTCATTATCTCTGGCTTAAAATAAATTATAAATAGAATTACAAGTGCAAGTTCTTGAAGTCAAAAATTTTCCATAAATAATTTACTCCAGTCTTAGTGAATTTGAGGACATGATGTTACCATTTTTCACCAGTTCTCTAGATCCCCAGTTTAAATATCCTGCTCCTCCTGTTAAATTATATATAAAATTTAGTAACTGGCTAGTATCTTACAATCATTCATATTTTGACTAATGCCTGCATGATATGCTGTCTCAAGAGCAAATTATTAAACAAATGGATCAAATACAAAAATTAAATCAAGAAACAATCTACTAACTACTTGCTGAGTAATCTTGCCTGTGGCTGGACAAATACGTATGCCAGCTGACATCTGTTTGAATCTATCCTCCTAAATATAAATTCGTAGCTCTGACCTTTTGTTTTTGTGTTGCTATTAACTGTGACCAAAGTACTCTTTGACAAAGCACCCTATGTACATGGATCATGGGGGGGGGGGGGGGGGGAATGTCTGCTGGAGACTGGTTAGATCAAATCATGTTGGGGGGAAGACTTATTTAAGTATAAAATTAGTAATGTTGAAAGGTTTTTGTGTTCCTGAGCATATTACATCTATCATGAAAATAATGTGTTTAGCACAATATACTGAATTTTGTTGCTTTATGTTATATTATGTTGCCTTTTTATTCATAAAGAGCCATACAGTTAATGTTTTATCAGAGGTTTATCATTAGTCTTTTTCAATATGTGATTTTATTGTTTTTCTTAAACAGAATTTTAACTAGCCAAGTGTCATCTCTAATTCAATAATGAAAATAACAAGAAAAAATATATAACAAAAAATTTGTTACTCAAAATGGTCCACAGTCCAGTCCAATATATAACAAGAAAAATATATAACAGCATTCACTTAGCAAAGATTTGGACAGCAAAGTCTTCTATTCTTTTAAAGGAGGGGTAGGCAAGTGGCTATGTGCAGCTCATATTGAGATATACCTTCTCTAGTTAAATAAATGCTTATTTATATACCATCTACAGAAAACTGAAGCATATGAAGAAAGAATTAGAAGTACTCCCAACAGAAATTCCTTTAATTTTTGATACATGCCAAGGTCTTCATCCTTGAGAAACAGTTTGTATAGAGAAGTATCCTAAATTCTTCCAACAGTGCACTTCTCAGCTGCTCCAAGTAATACATTTTGTCCTTGTACGTGAGAAAGTGTTTAGTAAAACCAGATGGCCAATTGTTTTCCTGTCCTGAAGCACTTAAAACTGGCAAGAAGATAGTTGAGGTCAAAACCTTACAGATCCTAATGACATGAACAGACACTTATAAACTCTCGTTCATCTATAATTAGATTATTTCGATTATTCTCCACCCAACTCTTATTAAGTCACAGTTTGTTATCTGAAAAATATTATTCTAATACACACAGAGCTCAAATCTCCTTCATTCCCACTGTTGTGAAAGTCTGTACAGGCTACGGTATCATTTAAAGTACCAAGAAACCAACAGGAAAATAAATTAGATTTCAATCCAGCACTAATCAACCCATCATTATTACTGGATATTCTGAGTGTCACCCCTGAGTATTCAACTCAGAAGAATCCACTCATACACTGGGACCCAGCTCTATCATAAACTCTGTGTGCAAAGACAAGTGGGTATTGTGGACCAGTGCTTCCCAAAGGAATCTGCTAGGGATCCTGTTAATATGAAGTTTCTGACTGAGCAGGTCTAGAGTGGGTCCTAAGGATCTGCATATATAATAAGCTCCCAGATGATGCCAATGCTGCTGGACCCTGGACCATTTTGAGTAACAAATTTCCAGGTCTAGGCAATGTTAAGAATCCTACTGCTACCATGACTCCAAACTTCTCCCATGATGTTCCCAACCAATCTCATCTCTTTTCCATGATCCACCTTTCATCACACACCACTTCAAACCCCTTCTATTATCTATTGGTGTATGCATGAAGTTTGTAGGTTTGTTCACCTCTCCAGCCTCTGTTTTTCTCACCTCACGTTAAGATTCTTTCTTCAGCCTCTGGCTTCTAGAATCCCTTCCTTCGTTTTGACATTACCTCCAGAGCTCCTTATAGTATATATCCAGTGTCCAGATAATAGTGGGAAGAAAGGGTGAAAGAAGACTCTAAAGTGTTAAAAGGAACTATAATATAGGAAAGGTGCCTTTGGGGAATCTGAAATCCATTTGAAAGATATCAGATAATTAAACCTAAACATCTTTTATCAGTGCAAGACTGCATGTATGGGCCAAGTGATCACCAGCACTTAAGAGTCCAGAAAGAAGAGTAATTAATCACAGTAACTGAAGTAGGGAAGCTTTATGGGAAATTGGAGGGATAAACTTTACATTAAAAGTTGGGTGGGGCGGGGGAGGGTGGCGCCTGGGTGGCTCAGTTGATTGGGCAGATGACTTCTGCTCAGGTCATGATCTTGCAGTTCTTGGGTTCGAGCCTCACATCAGGCTCTGTATTGACAGCACAGAGCCTGGAGCCTACTTCAGATTCTGTCTCCCTCTCTCTCTCTGCACTCATGCTCTGTCTCTCCCCACTCTCAAAAGTAAACAAACATTAAAAAAAAAAGTTGGGTAGTGGGGCACCTGGGTGACTCAGTCGGCTGGGCAGCCAGCTCTTGATTTTGGCTCAGGTCATAATCTCAAGGTTCATAAGATTGAGCCCTGTGCAGGCTCTGTGCTGAGAACACAGAGCTTGCTTGGGATTCTCTCTCTCCCTCTTTCTCTGCCCTACCCCACCACCATACACACACCCACCATGCTCACCCTCTCTCTATCTCAAAATAAATAAATGAACTTAAAAAAAAAAAAAATTGTGCAGGGATTAAATAGGTGAAGTGGGTGGGAATTACATTCCAGGAAGAGGATAACATAAGCAAAGGTGCAAGGTTAGAAAAGTTTAAGCAAAGAATGTGACCAGATCAGCGAATGCATCCACAGAGAGACACAAAGAGTTAATACAAAGTTCCTGAATGCCAGGCTAAAACAGATTTAGTTCCATTCATAGCTGGTGGAAGGCACTGGGTTACAGAAGGGAGCAACATTACTAGAATGACCCTACTTCCCACTTTATTGGGACAGTTTCAGTTTACATCACTATCCAGGCATTATTCTAACTATGAATATCTTCCCTTTCACTGTCCAAAGTGTTCCAGTTTGAACAATTGTGTAGTCTCCCTAGACATAATGGAGTTGGTATTTCATTCAAACAGATTGGAACAGTGGTATGCAGCCTGTAGCCCCAAGATGCCAGATTCACAAATGGAGGACTATACAGGATGCTAAAAGAGCGTATTTGCTTGGGGTGGTTATGTTGATTATTACATGTGGACCCAACTTTTATTGTAGGTATACTTTATACATCTTAGATTTATAAATTTAATCTTAAATTTATAAATTATCTTAAATGTATAAATTAACTAAGTACCATGCCCACAATATAAAATTCAGAGTAAGAAAATAAAAGGATTTGTGGAAGTTATCAGTGAATGAGAATACAGTGAGAAAAAGTTAAGAAGGCAATGGCAGTTTGGGGAGTGTGGGTAAGGAGCTTCTTAGGATGGAATCAGGCATGGAAAAAAAGTTAGATGTCAGATCCATTTTAGATGGAGAATCAACAGGACTTACAACCTGCCAGAGAGAGGAAAATAAAAAGGATGATTTTTTTACTTTTTATTTTTTTAGTTTTAAGGTCAGATGCTTGAAATAAATAAGAAACACAAAAGGGGTTACAGAGTAGGAGAGAGGGGAGTTCAGAAGATGAGCTGATGGAATGATTTTCAAGTAAATGTATCCAATAAGTATTTCAATGTATCTTTTTGCCTAGGAACTGGATCCTTTGCTTTCATTTTTTATTTATAAAGTCATATCTATATCTCCTGTTATCTCATACATACCTCAGAGAAAAGAAAACTCAGTGAGAATGAATCCTTCCATTTTTATGGAGATGTCAAAGTTTTAGTTTATATTCTTAAATTTCAGAGATATAAAGGTTCAAAACATTTATATGATTGAATCAACAGTGCTTTTTAAAAATTAAGTGCTCATCACCAGGAAAATTATGATGTTAAGCGTAGTTCATGCTATGTAACCTTAGATATCAAGTCATGCCTAAATTCAAAGACATATAAAAAAGTGATTTTTATTAAAAATCATAAATGAAAGAGAAAACTGATTTGATTTACATATGTAAGGATTACTCTACCTTCTTCTTTACCTAGATTCAGTTCACATCAGCAATATATTCCTGCTGTACTTTCTCTTCCTTCAGTTCCTAAGCCAGACATAATTGGGTCTGAATTCTGCCCGAACAAGGAGTGTATAAGGGATTAGGGAGGCAAAGTGCCACCTCAACTGTTAAAGTGTTCTTAGAGCTACTGTCTTAAATATGTCCTTCTGTTCATTTGCCCTACACTTATGGCTCTTGTAAATTCCCTAAGTCCAGAATGCACAGACTTTGAAACCTCTGGCCTACCTTGTCCTTGGTCATATATTTCCTCCTGAGTCCTATCAGGGTATCTGATGCCCACATGCAAGTACACCGTGACTCTTGATTTCCATCCTAGTTTCTTTTCTTTCTTTTTTTTTTTTTAAGCATTTGTTTATTCATTTTTGGGGGGGGCAGGGAGAGGTCAGAGACAGAGAGAATCCCAACAAGGCTCCACACCACCAGCACAGAGCTCAATGAGGAGCTTGAATCCACGAACTGCCAAGATCATGACCTAAGCTAAAACCAAGAGTCAGTCACGCAATTCAACTGACTGAGTCATTCAGGTGCCCCTTCCATCCTAGTTTCTAGTAGCATTTCAAACTAAATCTTTTGTAGTCAGGGATGTTTCTGGGCTTATTTCCACCAGGTAGTTTGATGATATTTGTATCCAACCCAGATCATAATGTTAAAGTAGGAAAAGAAACTTGCGGAACACACGGTAATTTTACAGAAGGAAACTGAGCCCAGAGAGGTAAGTACTCAGAACCATATAGGAAATTTGCGGCAGATTTAAGACTAGAAGCCAAACGTTACATCTTCTAGCTCCAAGTTTCATTTACCACAAGCTTCTTTGTTCCTTCGCTGTGGTCCCAGTGCTGAGATCAAATTTAACAATAGTTGTATTTTGATCTTTAGAACATATATCATCTTCTCATTCATGCTCTCTTCCTATCCTCTTACTAAACTTCATTTACAAGTTACAAATAATTCACCTTCACCTGTAAAATGGAGATACTCCTCTGAAATACAGCAGAAATATATTCTGAAATATACTCTAGCTGAAATATAACAGCTACTGAAGCAATTCACTAAAAACAAATTAAATTCAAACAACAGAGAAATAACATATTACCAATTTTGAAGGACATGAAGAATCTAAATGATACTGAGGAGCTATCAAAATGAAAAAATGGATACAGCTCAAATACACTGTCACTTTAGTAATGTTCTTGGAGAACTCTTACCATCAAGGAGAAGTTTCATGCTGTTCTTATACGAACTTAGAACGTTAAGATTTCCCAGGAGCACAGAACTAATTAGATTGTAAAGCACTGACTTATTACTATTTCAAAAGAATAGCTCCACATTCTAAATCACCAACATTGGTGCTCTAACAAGCTGAAAACTCATTTTGTGTACAGACTTCAATTCTTTTTAAAGATAAATTAAACAAACAACACAAATGCAATATCCCAACCCTGATAGTTGCTACAAAAAAGAAAAAAAAAGATAAAAATCATTGTGGAATTCTGGAGTCTCAAATGCACATCTTGTTCCAGCAACAACCCACATGAACTTTGTCCTTCCCCACTAAAAACGAAAACACTAACTTAAGTGCTTCACAGCTAGCATGGTTTTTGTGCAAAGCACTTACTGGATACTTGACATGCAAATAAATCAAGAGATGACAAAAAAATGTTTTGCACAAAAGAATGAGGATTTAGAATCCAGGTCAATGTATTCTTTTCTTCTCTCTTTGTTATTTTCTGTAGCAAATCCCAGAGACTAGTCATAAATAATGAGACAGGAAGAATAAAAATATGAACATCTAACCTCCCAAGCCTTCAATAGAAATATATCAATAGAAAGTTAAGATAAAGCTGAGGCTTGCTTAGTTTCTCAGTAACACTGAGTAGGCACTCTTTTTTGTTTAAAATTCTTTTGTGTGTGCACCTTCAATAAAATAAAAATAAAAATAACAAAGTTTTTAATAAAATTAAAAAAATAAAGACTTGTTAGCTTTGTTTTGCTTTGAGGAAAATGGATACAGACTCCTGAACTAATGAAAGTAAGAAGACATTTCATATTTATGTCCAACATTAGAAATTACTGTCTCAGGATGGCTGGCTGGCAGCTGAGTTGGTACAGCGTGTGACTCTTTATCTTGGGGCTATGGGTTTGAGCTCCACACTGGGTGTGGAGGTTACTTATAAATAAAATCTTTTAAAAAAAGAAGTTACTGGGGGCGCCTGGGTGGCTCAGTCGGTTGAGCGTCTGACTTCAGCTCAGGTCACGATCTCGCGGTCCGTGAGTTCGAGCCCTGCATCAGGCTCCGGGCTGATGGCTCAGAGCCTGGAGCCTGCTTCTGATTCTGTGTCTCCCTCTCTCTCTGCCCCTCCCCCGTTCATGCTCTGTCTCTCTCTGTCCCAAAAATAAATAAAAACATTTTTAAAAATTTAAAAAAAAGAAGTTACTGTATTTCTGTTAGATTTTTTCACTATCAGTAAGTTACAGAAGCACAGATTATCTTATTTCTCATAGTTTTAATCTTGCAAATATTCATAGTAGTGGCAAAAAGCCCAGGCATAGGTCAATCCCCCTTGCTATACTTCTGAAAATCTCAGGAGAAAGTAACCCAATTCATTGAATGACTACTATATTCCCATTTTGATGCTGAGGGCATCAAATACAATATTTACAGCAATCTTAGGAAGTATATATTACTGACTTTCTATTAGTAGAAGACTATCATAGCTCAGACAGTGGGCAAATGATAAAATGAGAAGTCAAACCTAAATTTTTCTGACTCCAAAACCCATTCTTTCTACAAAGCACTGTGCTGCCACCAGTAACTGCACATGATCATACAAATATGTGAATTGGATTTACTGATAGCTAGAGAGAAAATACTTATATAATTATTTTAACAGATTATCTTGTGAAAGCACTGTGATTATTTTTTTATTAGAATATTACTAATGCACATACAAGTAATAAACTCTTCTAAGTAATTTAGAAGACTCCTCATTCAGGGCATCACATTGCTGAATATGTATTTATTTGCTCTCTTATTTTCCTCCCACGTTTCCCTACTAGAAGGCATAGTTTAGTGATAAGATGATTTCACAGATGAAATTCCAAAGAACTGTCACAAGATGCAACTTTAAATTGATCTCTATTAATAAATGTGTTTACTGCAACCTTCAGTTTCTGACAAGTATATAAAGAACAGCTAACCAGAGACCTCAATAAAGTCTATGGCCAAGGAATAGTATGTGTTTCTGTGTGACACTAACCAGTACATATAGAGACGTAAGCCATACTGACCTCATAGAAATCAATTTGTCATCAAGTGAACTATCTAGCTTGAATAATCTATGAACTCTTCATGGCCCCTCCAAAAACCCTGGAGTTAGCTATATATATTAGTTCCAAATATAGTCATGCACTCAATTACCAAAACCTTCAGTCACACATGAAAATTTTAGAAAAAGCTTTCAAATATACTTTCAATCTAAAATCATTTTCTTTATTTTTAAAGTGGATTTATTTTATTTTGGAGGGGGGTGGAGCAGAGAGGCGGGGGGGGGGGGGGTGGGGGGGGGGGGGAGAGAGAATCCCAAGCAGGCTCCATGCCCAGTGCAGAGCCTGACATGGGGCTCGATCCCACAACTGTGACATCATGACCTGAGCCAATATGAAGAGTCAGATGCTTAACCGACTGAGCCACTCAGGCACCCTAAAATCACTTTCTGATTTATAGTAAGAGGATAAAAGTGTTGGTTGCTGCTTTATCATACAGAGATAGCAATAATCTACATAATATTCAATAATCAGAAGCCTCTTAAAATGAGAAGTCTACTCCTTTAAGACTCTGAACTTTGTTTTACTTTAAGAAAGAGTATTTGGCACTGCATTAATCTCCCTCAAAGCCACATTACTGCTGAGTGAAATAACAAAACTAGATTATTTAAGCACAGCAGCCTGCTAGGCAGAACATTTCTGAGTGGTTATCATAGGCCATACCTCAGGTGGCTATTGTAGGGCTCCAGACCAAAAGCAAAGTGATTCACAAGAACTACATAAATCAAAAGATATCATTTTGTTTGGCTTTCATATTGCTATTATGAACTAAAATTAATATAAACTAATAAAGAAAAATCTGCAGCATGCTAAACTCTTCCTGTGCCTTCTCCTCATGTTCACAACATCCTTTGGTTTGAAATGTACCAAAGGACAGAAACCATGTGTAAAATTCTCTGGCTTAAAACAGAAATTTTGTAGCCTGTACCTGGTTTCTGACTACTCTACCAAGTACATTACCTATAGACACCAGAAACATCATCAAAGTCACCTAGGTGACAAATGGGGCCAAAAGACCATGTGTGCAGTAAAGAGAGGGAAAGGTGTGTTTCATACATTTTGAAGAAAAATGCCAACCTAAAAGAACTTTCAGAGAAGGCTAATCAATTTTCAACAGGTGATTTTAAGTCACCTGCCTGGGAAGCTCAAGAAAGCAACTAATGAGCAGCATACAACTGTATATGTTGCCAAGCAACCTCAGACTTCTGGCCACTCCACCTAGAGTTTAGTAAATTTCAAAAAGAAAATTGCAAAAGCTTAGTTACAGACCAAAAATAATAATATAATAATAATAATAGGTACCATTTCACGAGTACAAATTATGTGCCAGGAACTTAGCATTCATTACCTCATTAAGTTACAATACCCCTATTTTAGGAAAATTCCATTTTAGAAATGTGGAAACTGGAGTTCAGAGATCAAAAACTGTCTTCATTCACTTGCATATTTTCTCAATCAGAGCAGACAGTATAATTTACTAATGTGCCCACAGCTCCCAAAACAGTGCCAAGCACACAGTAGATGTTCAAGAAATAATTGTTGATGGGAGGTCTGAACAATTAAAAAGTTGAAGGCACTTTTCCCTATGCCATACTAATTCTCCAGAGATGTGGGAAGAAAAAAAAATGAGGAAAAAGAGAAAGAGGAAAAAAGGAAGGAAGGAAGGAAGGAAGGAAGGAAGGAAGGAAGGAAGGAAGGAAGGAAAAAGAAAAGGATTATTTCTTAGCAGGAAAAGAAATCTTTTGTATTTTCATTGGTTTAAAACCAATGGGCTATTATTTTTATATAACATTTCAGTCTGGCTAATGAACAGTTTTATGCTTATAAATTGAACAAGTTAAATGAAATGGATAAATTCCTTGACAAGTATAAAATACTAAAACTTGAGAAATTTATAACGTGAATAGCCCTTTATCTGTTAAAAAAATAAAAATTAACTTTTCCACAAAGACAACTGGAATCCACTGTCACTATCTTCCTCCCCTCATATATAAGCAATAATCCATGCTTATCAATTTTTCTTTAAAATTTTAATTCCTATCTCCAAGCAACAACTGGCCAAAACCCTTTCCAACTTTTGCCTGAATTAGTATAATGGTTTCTAAGTTGTTACTCTGCTTTCATTCTTTCCTGGTAAGGTCTCTGTATTTTTTGAAGTACTTTCCTTATTTACCTGCTTAAAACAACTTTAGGATTCCCCTTTGTCTACAGAAACAGTCTCAACTCTGTTGGGAGTCAATTTCCACAGGCCTATCACATTTTGCTCATTGTGTGAAACAAAGCACTACCTGCTCTTTGTTTTAGATTATATTTTCAAGGATGTTTATATAGAAAATAGATATAGTATCTCTCCTTCTGGAGCAAAAGGGAGGCATGCTACTTTCCAGTATAGAATATTCAGGTCCCCTAAACTCAAGGATCCTCTCTTGTAATGAAATCTACTATGTGTACAGATGTCATCTGACCTTCTTTGTATCACCCTATGGGAATTAAGATTCAAGGAACCAGGGCACGCTCACACACACACATACACACACATGCTGATACTCTGGCTACTGATATTTCTATGAGTAATAAACTGTCCTTCATCTCCGACAAAGGAATTTCATGTTTTATACCAGCATCCTTGAAACTGTGACAGACCAACTTTTTAGCTCTCAGAGTAAAATTTCAGACCCTTCACAGTTCTTGAGCATTAGAATCACCAGGGTAGACATTTAAAAACACCCACGTCCAGTCTCTATCATATCAATTAACTCAGAATCTCTGAAAGTAAACCCTGAACACTGCGTTTTTGTTTTTGTTTTCTTGTTTTGTTTTGTTTTTTTTATTTTTTGTGTTTTTTATTTTTTGTTTTTTACTGGCTGCTTGGGAGTTTATTTTCCACTGGGTACAAGGCACACAGTTACAGGGTGTCAGGAAGTCTTGCATGCAGCTTGGATAGCCAAGAGTGGGATTGTCTCTACTTCCTTTTTATTGTTTTGCTGTTTTGATATAAAAGAGCTCAATTGCTTCTGCTTGCTGCAGCAGAGGGGAGGGGCTCTGATGAGCCTAGCACCTCCTGAAGCCTAGTGGTGGCCACTCAGGACTGGGGCCCAGTGTTGGCTTTGCCAGGGTGGCTACCACGCCACTTTCTCCTGGCTTCCAGAGCCAAATCACAGGTTATAGTGCTTCTGGAGGCCTAAGGAGATCCTGAGCATTCTGGGGACTCCAACACTAGCTAGGAACAGGAGAGTGGATTTATTACCTGAAAAAAAAGCTTGCCTGTCAGTGGCCCGGGTTGGCCTGGGGAGGCCAGGTGATGAGGAATGCTTCCCCAGGATACTCTGCACTTCCACAGAAGCTCTTAATGGAAGTGGAATCCATGTGATGCCAGTAATAGTTGTGGGTGGCCATGAGCAAGCTGCTGGAGGGGATGGTTGCCATGCTGTCACTTGTGGGCTGATGGAAACCTCCACGGCGACACCTTGGGCAATCACAGGTGGCAGGATGGAGACTCTAGGCCATGAAGCCCATTTGCAGAGGAGTCCACTCCATGACAGAGGTGTGTGTAGTGTCTGAACACTGGATTTTTTAAAGCTCTCCAGGCAATTCTTTTTTTTTTTTTTTGATGTTTATTTATTTTTAAGAGAGAGATAGAGCACAAGCAGGGGAGGGTCAGAGAGAGAGGGAGACACAAAATCCCAAAGCAGGCTCCAGGCTCTGAGCTGTAAGCACAGAACCCAACATGGGTCTCGAACCCACGAACTCTGAGATCATGACCTGAGCTGAAGTCAGACACTTAACCAACTGAGGCACCCAGGTGTCCCAAAGCTCCCAGGTAATTCTAATATGCAACCACATTCATCTATAGAATAGAATTTATATTCAAGGCCCTCTAAAATCTGACTCAAATTTGTCTTTTCAAACTCATTTTTCTGGAAGAAAATTGGACACAAATAAAAGAAGAGACTATCTTAGCTAGAGGAAGAGAGGCATCTTCATAAGAAAAAATTGAAAAACAGAAGACAAAAAAAGACAGACAAATGCAATAGAGAAAATGAGATTCTGAAGGCCAGAATAGAAACATAAAAAGGAAAAAAAATGCATACAGGATTGCTTGCTGTTAAAGAATGTATTAGGGGAAAAAAAAGAAAAAAGAGATAAATATCTAATGGCTACTAAGGCCCAACAACATTTAAGAGACAAAGACAGAGGTAATATCTAAAAAAAAAAACAAAAAACAAAAAACAAAGAACAAAAAAACAGAAAGAAATGATTCCTCTAATGAGGCCAGGATCCTGGAAACTACTAAGAGGTGGCTTCTCAGGCTGCAAATATAGAGTCCATTGTCAAAGTAGTTGGGCAACAACCTCATAAGCTTGGGATAGCAATACTAAGTTGTTAAAATAAAAACCTACATAGATTTGAGGGGAGAAAGGTCATCATAGTAAAATACACCAAGAATTATTAGGTGAGTTCAGAGTGATACTGTGCCCTGAAAGTACATGCCTGAAATGTGGGTGAAATTAGGACTGTAAGGGATGGCGAAGCAAAGATGGGGTATATCACAGTAGAACCAGACAGGACAAAAGCAGATGGAGTTTGAGCTAGATGTTGGCTGGGTGGGAGAATATTGGTGGGATTATCCAACTCAAAATGTATAAATTGGACAAGATATATTTGACAAGCAAAGGTTCTGGCAGTCTCAGAATCTCATTATCCTACTATCAGCATCTACACATAATCTGTAGGAACAGAGTAGAAATACAAAGAATAAATTAAAGGGAAAAAAAACTTTTACAGAAATCTAAAAATAATGCTAAAAGAAGGAAACAATTTAAGAAGCTGATTAAAAATTCAACTGAGGGGCATCTGGGTGGCCCAGTGGGTTAAGGGTCTGACTCTTGATTTCAGCTCAGGTCTTGATAGGCACAGTTCGTGTGTTCAAGCCCTGCATCAGCCTCCTCACTGGCAGTGGATTTGGACTCTCTCTATCTTTGCTCCTTCCCAGCTTGCATGTTTTCTCTCTCAAAATAAATAAGCTTAAAAAAAATTTTTTTAATTCAATTGAGCTTCTCTGAACATTTAACAGAATGGTAGGGAGAAGTGAAGCTAGAGACAAATATTCTACAGCTACAGAAAATGATGTGGGAGAAAATAATGTTACTCATTACCTGGAACATTTAAAACCAAGAAAAATGCCTTAAAAAGCAAACCCCTAGGGGCACAGTATTCAGAATTACCAAAAGGAACTTCAGAAATCTATTAGAGCGACTCCCAGGCAGGTGCTAAGGAATAACTTCCCTAGCAACAAGTTTCTGGTGTTAGGCAATTCATAATGAAAGGAAAGAACAGGTACAGGGCTTAAAAGCCTGTTCACAAGATATTCGATGACTGTCTCTAGACAGAGTCCACACTCATTATGCTCTGGAGTCCCAGAAGCATAAGATTCAAATGGAAAAAATGAAAATTGAAAGGTTTTAAATATACAAACAGAAAAGAAAAGCACCTCAAATGAGACCAATGGGCCAAAGTTGCCACCACTGTAATTTCTAAGCTTAGAGGAAATAAATATAGAGTGCATGGATAGCTTCCCCTCCCCAATTCTAGTCATGGGATAGTGCCAAAATTCACTCTTGCTGGGAGAGATCTCAGGCTAACAAGTTCCCTATTCATGGATCTGAAGGAACTGTTATCTTAGACAGGAATCACAGCAAGTCTGAAATGAGAAAAATAGCTCCATCTAACTACTTTCTCTCAAATACAACTGGGACTTTGGCAACACTAAATACAGGGTCCTGAGAACACACTTTCATTGGGATTAGTGCTCTATGAGATTGGAATTGGACTGTTTTCTAAATTACGTTGGTTGGTGCTCAGGAAATTTTTTGTTCTATTAAGTCTTTGGACAGTCTTTTAAAAGCAAAGATATGAAAGAGGTTAAGTAATACAACTGAAGGAACGATCTACATTTTAGTGAAAAACTGGCCACTGAAGCTAAAAGAACCTGACTCTATCACGGCACTAGAGAGAGAGAACTTGAAGTCTGAGAAGACTCAAAGTCCTTTGATTTTAATTTAATTTTAGAAATACAATTTGATTTGAGACTTCAAATCTTTGGAATCCCCCGAAGTATTATAATTAGAAGGCATTTTTATTCAAATCTTGAACATTTTTGTGCTGATAGCAGCTTATTACCAGACTATCTTAATGTTTGTGTTGAATTTTAATGCAAAACTGACAAGCAATTTTGGACATTATGGTCAGCCTTGGTTACAAAATGTTACTTTAATTAGTGCACTGGTCCAATTTATTTCAGCGCCTTCTAGGTGCTAAATCGACACTGATAACTAGTGTGGTAAAAGGCATAGAGAGCAATTGGTAGGAAGTGAGTGGCCTCATGAAAAGGGAAGCTGTCTCAAAGGTTCATCTGGTACCCTAAAACGAAGAGCCACACTCCTGATTCACCATAATAGGCTTAATGGTTAAACCCAATTGGTTAAAAGCAACAAAAACAATAACTCCATGGAATGTGGCAAACAGAGGTAGCAGGAAACTGTATATTCACTGACAAATTTGGGAACAGGAACCAGAAAAGCAGAGCTGAGATTCTTCCCCACCCCTCCTCCTTTATGGGAACAATTTGCCTGCAAAGAGTACACATTATCTTCTATCTTTAACACAACTGAAATGTTACAACTCTGCCCCAGGGAAGGAGGCCTGCCAGAATCTAGACAGGCCTGTGGGTGGGAAAGTCTGTCCATTTATGAGATTCAGTATTGATGGAGTTCAGTATCTTTGCCACTACCCAAGTGTCCTAACAAGTCTGGCAATAACAAAACTAACATTTATTTCCTTCTCAGCTAGACTTCTTTGTCTATATCAAGTGAATAAGAATTCAGATGAAAGATTCAGATTGATGTTATGTACTGGTCCTCTCCAAACCCCAAAAACTCTCTGGCTCTAAAACCCCAACCAACACCCTATTGTCTCACACCAGAAAGCTCTGTTACCTTCCTAACCCAAGTAGCTATTTGAATGTGACTCCTGGAACAGCATTATCATAGCTGGATTAAAGAAAAGTTTATTGAATAAGCACAGATGGGATTGGGTGATAGTTTGGTGCCACGTTGGTAAAAGGAAAGAAAACATCACAGATGACACCAAATATTTTACTTTGTGGGGCAGGGGAGGAATCTGAAAAATGATAGTGTTACTGTCAAAAAAAAAAAAAAAAAAAAAGAGAAAGCATAGCTCAGCCTGATATCATTACTCTTTCAGCTTTACAAGCATTTAGTTAGTACATACTATATGCCAGGAGCTATGTTCTGAGTTCATGGTTTACATATGAAAGGGCATGGAGGAAGGTCTCTGCCAGCTACCCCATCGTCTCCTGCCTGACAGCACTATCAGCAAAATCAGTAGGACCCAGCATCCAGCAGAATATAAGTTTCTGACTTAAATGTTTTATTTTAATCCATCAGAGAACATGAAAAGAAGATCCAAATGCATATCCATAACAATATAGTAGAATCCCTTTCTTCTCAACTCCCCTGCTCCCACCAGGTTTCCAGAAACTCTCAGTCCCCAAGCCCCCAGTTTCTGAACCCAGAGATTTTTTTTGTTTTGTTTTTTGTTTTTTGTTTGTTTGTTTTTGTTGTTGCTACGTCCTTCACTCCTGGTTCTTCTCTCTTCCTCATTTTCCTTGACGTTCCTGAACCTTCCCCACAGACTGTGACTTCCTGAGGGATGTCATCTGAAATGACCATGGCTTTTCTCCCTATGAATCAGCCCACTGACTTTATCCTTTCCATAGATGCACCTGCTGTTCTCACTTGGCATTATAAAAATGTAATATCCTTTCTGGAAGTGTCAGAATTCCTTTGAAAGGTGGTAAAAGCAAGGAAGCTAAGTGAGCACAACCAAAATCCTCTTCAGGGGAAATTAGACAGATAGGACTGAAAACACATAATTTTGTCCAATCATAATTATAATAATAAACATAATAATTAGAATATTGAGTGTTTACTACATGCGTGGACTGATGCTGAGCACTCTTAAATGGACTATTTCATTTGATGTACCAGTTCTTCAAGATAATTACTATCACTATTATTACAGTTGACCCCTGACCAACACAGGGGTCAGGGGCACTGATCGCATGCAGACAAAAATCCATGGATAACTTTCGACTCCCCAAAACTTACTAATAGTCCACTGCTGATGGGAAGTCTTACCAATAACATAAACAATGTATTAATATATGTTTTGTATGTTATATGTCTTATATACCATAATCTTACATTAAGCTAGAGAAAAGAAAATGTTACTAAGGAAATCATAAGGAAGATATGTAAAAAATCCACATTTAGGCAGTGCAACCCGTGGTGTCACAAATCTGTCTCTTGCTTTAACAGTGTTTGGATAAAACAAACCCAGGGACTCCCTTTCTTCCAGGCTGGGACCACCCTCCAACCTCTTTTCCAGTCCCAACCTTCAGAGCCATTGTCTCAGGACCAGCGCACACCGTTTTTTTGAGCTAAGCTCCTTACTGCGGGTCAACCATGAGCCCCAGGTTCATCAGAATTATTCCACCAAGGTGGAGCCCCCCACCCTTCGCCCCTAGCCCCCTGCCCCCAACGAGCATCTGCCGGCCTCCTACACCTACCTCTCTCTGGGTCTCCATTTCCAACGTGATGATGTGGCTCTGGAAGGCACCGGCCACTTCCTCGGGAGTTTGCTGAGAAGCGTGAGGCCTTCCAGCGTCTCTTGAAGACAAAAACCCAGCTCGGAAGCCACGCCCTCTTCCCGCGCGTGCAGAAGCCTCCCCAAGATGAGTGGGTAAAACCCAGGACGCTCCGAAGCCACCACGGTCCTGGACAAGAACCCGACCCAGGCGCTTTGGCCAAGAACCCGACTCAGGCAGATGCGACCCAGGCGCTTTGCATCTGCCGGTGCAGACCCCACCTCTGGGACTTCGGAGGAGCCACTTCCGGGATGAGAGGTGAACAGCATCAGGGAGATGGCGGCCACCCAGCTCCCCTCTGCAGGCTGGGCTGGAGAGTATCTCTCCGAAAGCTCACCCTCAAACACAACTAGGAGCCTGCGGGGCCCAGAGCCTTGCATCCCCCTGAGGTCAGGGCTTCTGCCTGAGTCTCTCCCTGCAGCCATTGGGCAGCTTTTTAAAACCACCCTGGAGCCCTTTGCCTAGCCAGGAGCTAAACGGAATTAAAGCCGTTCACAGCCAAAAAAAAAAAAAAAATGTATTTTAAAAACCACGTGTAAGTGGACCCCTGTTGTTCAAGGGTCAACTGTATTTCTGTTTTAGAGAGAAGACTTGGGGCGCCTGGGTGGCTCAGTCGGTTAAGTGTCCGACTTCAGCTCAGGTCATGATCTCGCGCCCGGTCCGTGAGTTTGTGCCCCGCGTCAGGCTCTGTGCTGACGGCTCAGAGCCTGGAGCCTGCTTCTGATTCTGTGTCTCCCTCTCTCTGCCCCTCCTCGTTCATGCTCTGTCTCTGTCTCAAAAATAAATAAACATTAAAAAAAAAAAAAAAAATTTAGAGAGGAGACTAAAGCATAGGAGTTAAACATTGCCCAAGATCACAAAACTAGAAAGATGTCCCGTTAGAACTGAAATCTAGGCCTGCCTGACTTGGGAACCCTTAACTTTCTCATATCCTATTTAATCCATGACAACCATATCTTACCCTTTTCTTCCCATCACCCTCCCCCAAATTCCAATTATTTTAGAAATTTTTGAGTACAAAATACAAGGAATCTTTTTTTTTTTTTTTTTTTGAGAGAGAGAGAGAGCAAGTGCCAACATGGAGAGAGGCAGAGGGAGAGAGAGGGAGAATCTTAAGCAGGCTCCATGCTCAAGTTAGCATGGAGCCCAACTCGAGTTCAATCCCAGGACCCTGGAATCATGACCTGAGCCAAAATTAAAAGTCCGCCACCCAGCCAACTGAGCCACCCGGAAGCCTCCAAAATACGAGGAATCTTAAAGTACATATAGCATCGCGATATATAAAAGCATGTCAGTGGTGCCAACACATTGTCAGCACTCAAATAATATTTGCTTATTTGACTTCTATCATCTAAAACAAAATGCCTCCACCCAGTTCTTAGCCTCCAAATCAGTGTTTCCAAATTTTCTTTCTTCTGTAAAGCATATAATTTCTTACACACACACACACACACACACACACACACACTAGATCACAACCTCAATCTGGAAATCAGTCTCTTATGGAATCTGTTCAGTATCTCCTATTAATTCTTCCTTGAAAATGTGCCTCTCATCAATCTCTTCAGAACTATCATGCCTAGCGTAGGCCCTCATCATTTTAGACTTTAAAGTACCACAGTAGTACCTTAAGTGAATTCCCATTTCTAGCTTCCCAATTACAATGGATTTGACACACTACATACTGACTTTTCACAAACTCTTCAGTTGTTCATCAGTCTTTAGACTGAATTGCATGTTCTTTTCTCACAGTCTAACCCTTACATCTCTAATTACCAAGGACTCAGCTCCAGACAAACTGCTTGCTCATTGTTCCCTGAATATACATTTACATTTCTTTCTTATAAGTGAAATACAAACAACCAATAATATAAAAAAAGACTCATCTTTACTCACAATTAAAGATGCACTAATTTAAACTGTGAAATACAATTTTTAACCCAAACAAAGACAAAATTTAAAAGTGCTAATAAAAATGTGGAAAAATAGGTACTCTAATTCCTTAACAACAAAAAGTACTTCAGTGTTTGGAGCACTATTTGTATTAAAAATGTAAAGGGCATCGCTTGTAACTCTAAGAACTTGTACTAGAGATACTTTAATACAAGTAGGCATATATATATATATATATATATATATACGTATACACACATATATATATACATATATATACGTGTATACGTGTATATATATGTGTATACGTATACATATATATGTATACATATATGTATGCATATATATGCGTACGTATACATATATATACACATATATACGTGTATATACACGTGTATATACATATACATGTATACATATACACGTGTGTATACACGTATATATGTGTATATATATGTATATATACACGTGTATATACGTATACGTACGTATATATACGTGTATATACACGTGTATACACGTACGTATATACACGTACGTATATACACGTACGTATATACACGTATATACGTATACACGTATATATATACATGTATATATATACAAATTTATTTGCTAAATATTGTTGTGCTATTAAAAATAATACCTAGTGGGACTTGGGTGGCTCAGTCAGCTAAACATCTGACTCTTGATTCCAGCTCAGGTCATGATTTCACAATTTCATGAGTTCAAACCCCACATCAGGCTCTGAACTGTCTCCCCTCTCTCTGCCCTTCCCCTACTCTCACATGCTTGCTCTCTCAGTCTCCCTCAAAATAAATAAATAAACTTAAAAATAATAATAATACCTAGGAAACAAACCAAATGTCAATTATGAAATAAGTAACCAGTTAAATAATGATGCATCTATACAATGGCACACTGTGCTTTTGTAAATATATATGTGTATTGCGTATATATGTGTGCATACAAATATGATTGATCCATACATATTAATATAGATGTTTATAATATCATGTTAAGCAAAAAATAAATTGTTGCACTAACTTCAGTGAAGCTCAAGGGTACTATGCTGAGTTTTTAAAAAGACAATCTTAAAAGGTTACATTCTATTTAATTCCATTTGCCAGGAGTTAGGGATTGAGGTTGTAACTGTAAAGAGGGTAGCACAAGGGAGACTTTTGAAAATGGAACAGTTCTAACCTTATTGTAGTGGGAACTGCAGGAAGCTACGCATGATAAAATTACATTGAAGTATACACACATACACAAATGAGTGCGTATATAACTGTTAAAATCTGAGTTAGTTCTGTGGATTGTAACAGTGTCAGTTTCCTGGTTTGTTACTGTAATATCAATGTTAACTTTGGGGTAGGATGGGTGAAGGGTACAGAGACTATCCCTGTACATATCTTTGCCACTTCTCATGAATATATAATTATTTCAAAATGAAAATATTTTTTAAAACATAGATATTCTCTCTGCACTCACAGAAAAAGCAATATTGAATACAAAGATTGTGCAACTCTTACTAGAATAGAAGGTTGAATGATGTTAGTACATTTAGAGGGTATAGGAGTTGTATAAAGAAGAGTAGATTTGTTAAAACAAATTATGTTATGCTAACATAATCCTATAGTCTTTTTTTTTTTCTTTTTTAGCAGATAGGTTATTGCAGATGTAACTGAGGATCTCAAGAGATCCTCCTGGAAAATCCAGGTGGGCCCTACATCCAGTGACAGGTGTCCTTATAGAAAACAGAAGCACAAAAGATACAGAGAGAAGAGAAGTCCACAGGAAGGCAGAGGCAGAGATTGGCATGAAGCAGCCCCAACGAACTCTAAGGGGCACCAGAATCTGAAAGAGGTAAGGAAGGATTCTCCCTTAGGGCCCCTAGAGCTCTTAGTAAGTCTTTCTGTAAATATTAAAAAAATAAAAAGAACAAATTGCAAAATAGACATATGGTTATATCTCATTGATGTAAAATATACAAATATTTGTGGATTAAAATATCCATATGTCCACACCTAACTGTTAATAAGGGCCATCTCTAGGGAATGTGTTAGGGAAAGCTGGGGAAAAATGGGAGGAATTTTGGGTTTTACACTACACATTTTTGAGAATTTTTAACTTTCTTTTGTATTGGTATGTTTTTATAAAAATAATTTTAAATTGATCAGGAAGATAATGAAGAGGAAGAAACTGAAGAGGAAAAGAAAAGGAAAGAGGAATTTCTTCCTCTGAGCCTTTGTTCATCCCATTTTTCAAGGCCCATTTCACGACCTTCCCTCTTACATGACGTCTCAACAGAACTCTGAACTCCAGAGGTGTTTTACTTATTGTGTACACTTCATATTTGGGATTTAGAAAAGTCTTTCTTAAAATACTAGATCCTGGAATCACAGGGCTCTCAATAAATGTTTGTCATGCTTATACTAATACATTTTATTTGCTAAAAATGGATTACTCACAGAATATCTGTACCATATTTTCTTCCATTATGAAGCGAAGAATAAAGATGATAATTTTAAAAACATGGACTTTAATTAAGTACCATAGTCTTAAACTTCTGGGTCAATTAGTGATTCAGAAGGAAAAAAAATACAACCTTAAATAATTACTCAGATTTAATAAAGGCAGACTTCAAAATTATTTGAACATTACTTATTTTAGGAAAGCCATCTAAGTTTTAAAGACTATTAAAACTCATATGAAAGACTAAAACATGATACTGTCCAGCCATAACAGTTGCTCATCAATCCACTGCCCTATTATTGCCTTCAAAAAGCCTGCCCTGCACTCTTGTGGTGATTTCTGTTCTGTGCAACAAGTGTAGAGGAAAGATCATTCAAAATGTGTATGCCACTGCATTCAGACTTCCTATTCTTTGCACTGATGTTAGGGAAAAAATAGAAATTGTTTAATTATAGGAAGGCATGGCAGCAGTACATACCTCCAAGAGCTAATCTGATATACTCGGATAGAGACCTATTTTTCATTCTACATTGATAGCTGTATAGTTGATGATGGTCTTGATATTTGAATATTTATCATTCATTTGAAATAACTGAAAGAAATAGATATATCAAAATTTTCTTCATTAAAGGCTAAAAACTAATTTTATTACAATACCAAGAAAAAATTACATTTGCATTTCATTATACCTCAATTATTGTATTCATACCAATATCTCAAGAATATGAAATGTCATCCCAATTATTAAATTATAGAAGGTAGATAAAAGAGGTTTGGTTTTATTCAGATGCAGAATAAAATATAGAAAGGCTTTCCATAGTTCCTATTGATATTCAACATAACTGTGCCTTGTGCACCACCTAGAGGAAATCTGTAAAATTAATATTGAACATACACACTTGTACAGATTGAATGATCTCACCATGAGTTATAAAATAGAAATTATTTTCATCTGCTTGAGATGATTTTCATGTAGTCCTGCTAGAATATGACTTTCAGTTTATCCAGGTGAAGTCAGATGCCAATTGGAATCTAGCATGGGTAACTATAGTTGAAATTACTTAAAATGTGTTCTTGAATTTAAACTCCAGTTTCTGTTAGTAAATTGGAGACCCTAAAGCTAGATCTTCTTTAACATTAAATCAAGTCTATTTATCTAAAATTAAGTATAACACTGTGTTACCAACAAATAGTTTAAACAGAATAGTTTAAAAGAGGGAAAAAAACCCTCTCTTTTGTTCTCCAGACCAAAAATAAATAAATAAATAAATAAATAAATAATAAAATCTGTATTACTGACAGGAAAACTGAAAGGTAGGTTATAAAAAAATTTCAAACCTAAATGTTTTGTTACCAAAAGAGAAGGGAAAAGAATTGAACATCATCACCAAAAATGTTTATCAAATATCTTTCTAGACCTCATAGCATCATTGTAGCTAAGTGAGTTAAATTAATAACTATACTACCTTCTATGGGTAAATATTTTTAATACACAACTCTGTCTTTATAGTAGATATTCCACTTATTTGCTAGCAATAATTGTTACTACTACTTACAAACACATTTTTTTTTAAATGGGAAGAAACTCCTTACTCTTACTATTCTATATTGAAAGCACTTAATCAAAACTAAAACTCTATGCCTTTGTTTATTTTTCTTTCTATGCCTTCATTTCTTCTTACCATATGATCTTTCCTCCTAATTAGTCTGATTCAATAATAAAGTCTTAGTTAATAGTTAAATGCCATTGACTCCAAATTAACACCTATAATGCAGCTCTCACATCTATATATTCAAAAGCCAATTCAATGTCTCTATTTGTATGTCTCAAGGACATTTCAACTCAGCATGTTCAGAGTCATTGTGTTTTTTACCCTCAAACTTTCTTCTCCTGCAGTTCTCTTTGGTTTAGGGTATGGCACCATGAAACTTGAAAATTATTCTTGAAAACTGTTTCCTCCTCTTTCCAAACCTAATCCATTGTCCCAACCACTGATTTAGCTTCTAAATGACTCTCAAACCTGTTCACTCCTATCCATTTCCATTCCTGCAATTCTGCTTCAAACAGCCAACACTTCTGGCCTGGAAATTATCATAATTTCCAAATTCATCTCCCGTCATCACTAATGCCTATACCCAGTTCAACACATAACAGCTGGACCAATCTTTTCACATTGAGCCCGCCCCATCCCCTAAACCCTCTTACAATCTTCAGTGGCTTCCTGGGGATGGAGACTCCAGCTCTAAAGCTATCTAAGAAGGCCCCATTTCACCAACTTCATCTGGCTAGTACCTGCCATCTCATGTCACCTGGTTCTTCCCTTTGTCCTACATGCTGTAGCCACCTGAATTCTCTCAGTTCTTCTGAGCACCATTCTCTCTTCCAACCCTGCAACTTTGTAAATACTATTGCTTTTTCCAGGAATATTCTACCTCCTTCTCAGTGAGCCCTTATATCTCAATTCAAACTCACTTTCTCAGGAAAACTGTGCCCTGAAATCAAGCCAGGTCCCCTCTCTTACCTGTCCCCTTTGGCATCCCCATAAGCATAGAAACACTTTCTGGTTTTACTTATAATTCTATTTTCAGTGCACAGAATAGAATTAGTAAGCACTTAATAAATATTTCTTGAATGAACAAATGAAAACATGAATGACAATGGCCCTTTCTATCTTCATTACAAGAAAAAAATCAGATGGAAGACAATATAACTGTTTATTTCCTCTCTTTTCCAAGACTCAGTGAAAATAATAGTAGAGCTATACACAAAAATAGCATGAGTCAACAATTAAAAAAAGAATGAAAAGCAGGACAATCAACAAATGATTTCAACAAATTTGGGAAGACTAAAAACAGATAATGAACCAGTGGCTCATAAAGTAAAGTAAAGAAAGCTGCTATAACGTATACACACAGAAAGGACCATAAAGCAAGTTAATCTGCCCAGCGGAGTTCAGAGGACTGAGAAATTTTAAGAGCCAGCTACAGTGGAGAGTAGAAGAGAGGCACAGGCTAAAAATGGGAAATTCATTGAAAGAGTTCAGACAAAACATGTCATGTCCCCAGACACCCACCTCTTTCACCCAACATCTTTCTCAGAAGGTCCATCCATCACTTAACATTTACCCTCATCACAGCCCTGGGTGAAAGAAAGAAAGGAAGAGAAAGAGAGACAGCATGGGGGAGGGAGGGAGAGAGGAAAGGAAGGAAGGAAGGAAGGAAGGAAGGAAGGAAGGAAGGAGAAAGAGCAGTTGTTCTTCTCTATAATAATTGAATACCCTGCTTGGAAAGAAGTAGGGCAGCTTGTGTGGGAGTTGGAAATCTGACATTTAAGAGTCCCAAATTATAATGTTTAGTTCCCCATCCACATACCTTAAAACAAAGCCTACCAGTCCAGTAACTGCCTTTGACAGTCACTCACCCAGCTTTTCTATTACCTCTTAAAAATAAATGCACAGGCAAGGACAACCAAAGTCTAAGGGGAAAATCCTGCAATATGAGTAAGAAAGATAAAAATAAGCAAAAATGACTCCAGGAAAAACATAGGTAATTCATCAACAGAGGGATCTTAAAGAAATACTTCTTATTGCATCTTCAGATATATTCAAGAAGATACTATATCTATTTAATGTATAAAACAAACAAGATTAAGGAGAGGATGGCATTAAAAATTAAAAACAAATCAAATGTGTTAAAATATGTGCCAAATTAAAATATGAATACTAAAAATTTTATACAATATAGAACTACAAGATAAGAAGTAGAAAATATAAGAGAAAATGAGACATAAATGATTAAGATGCCTAACATTAGAGGGAACAGAAATAATAGAAGGAAGGTGATAATAGTAATAAATAATCATCATCATCGTAGAAGAAATCTCCTGCAGCTGAAGTACTTCAGTGAAAGCAAATTGAAAGAGCCCATGATGTGTCTAGCTTAATAAATGAAAGAAAGACATACATTGAGCCATATCATTGTAAAACCTCAAAACATTAAATAAAAACAATATGTTTAAATTTTCTAGTATGGAAATTTTCTAGCCACCTGGCTGGCTCAGTCAGTTAAGCATCTGACTCTTGATTTGGGCTCAGGTCATGATCTCATGGTTCATGGGATTGATTCTCACATCGGGCTCTGCACTGACTGCCTGGAGCCTGCTTGGGATTCTCCAATTCTCTCTCTTCCCTCTTTCTCTGCCCCTTCCCCCCCTCACGTGTGTGTTTGTGTGTGTGTGTTTGTGCGTGCGCGCACATACTCTCTTAAAATAAATAAACTTTTTAAAAATTTTTTAATGAAAAAAAATTCCAGTATGGAAGTAAAAACAAATTCCTTAAAAGGGAACAAAATACAGACTATCATCAGAACTATCATAATACTAGATGATAGAAAATCATGGAAGAATGCTTTCAAAATTCTGAGGGAAAGTGATTTTCCACCTAAAACCCTGTGTATAGTAAAACCATCCTTCAAATGAGAGGGTCGAAACAAGAAATATTTTCAGACATATAAGCCATCTTACCTTACAAAATTTAGCTACGAGCTTTTGGATGAAATTTCTTGGGATATACTCCAACAAAAAGGAAGAATAAGCTAAGAACAAGGAAAATGCTTGGGAACAGTGAATCCTGCTCAGAAGAGCAGTGAAAGCAAGTCCCAGGAAGAATGAGTCCCAGAATACCAAGTCATAGAGGAAGAAAGTTCCAAGCAGAATAACTTGGCAATAAAAATGTCCACAATATTATAAACTATATGATAGGAAGTTTAAACAAAATTTAATATGTAGTAATGACAAATGATTCAAAGAAAAAAAGAAGCAATTAGAAATTCTGCAAGAAAGAAACAACTTAAAAGAAAGGAAATATAAATATAATGTTCAATTTGACTTCCCAGGGATCAATATTTACACAATCATAATAACATTTTCAGTGTCTATTGAATTTCACATTGTAGAATCAACTTAGGGACGCAGTATGAAAATATTGTGATTATAGGGTAGAATGTAAGGGATGTGAACTTCAATAACAGCAAAAGTACGGTGACAAAAGGTGACAAGTGGAAGGAAAAGTAAGAGGATTGAAGCAATGAAGAGGGTTATTGCCTGTGTTTTATAGAGTAGAAACAAAAGATACTCTCCATAGTCAGAGAAACAAGAAATAAATGTAGTAAAAAAAGATTATCCTACCTAAACTAAACTAAAGCTATAGCATACAAGATCAAATTTTTGATAAAAATATATTTGGAGGTAGGGAAATGTTGAAAAGCTTGGTAAGAGTTAGCTAAATTCTCATTTATCATAGCAGGAAATTAATAAAGAATATCTAAAACTGATAAATTTAGGAATAGATATAGAAGCACATTTTGGAGATGTTTTAGAGATTTGCTAGCTTGTGTGACAGCTAAGTTACTTAACCCCACAGTGCCTGTTTCCTCATCTGTAAAATGAGAATGATAATAGTATTTCATGGTGTTTGTTTCTGAGGATTATGTGAGCTAATAAATGCAAATCCTTTATAATACCTTTATAAAACCTTGTGAGTGCCACATACAAATGAATAAATATATATTTGATGCCTTTGATGGCTACTACTGGTAGAGATGGGGAAGGGAATCATAGGGCTCTTAATTTTCATTATTTATCCTTTATTTTATTTCTTTTAACAAAGATACTTATTGCTTTGGTAACAGAAAAAAATTACTTGTTCGGGGCACCTGGGTTGCTCAGTCGGTTAAGTGTCCGACTTCGGCTCAGGTCATGATCTCGTGGTTCACGAGTTCGAGCCCCGCATCGGGCTCTGTGCTGACAGCTGGGAGCCTGGAGCCTGCTTCCGATTCTGTGTCTCCCTCTCTCTCTGGCCCTCCCCCTATTCATGCTCTGTCTCCCTCTGTCTCAAAAAATAAATAAACATTAAAAAAAAAAAAAGAAAAAAATTACTTGTTCAAATAACTTTAAAAATCATGCTTTACCATTGAAAAAGTTCAATTCCAAAGCTTAGAGATGTCAAAGTTAAGCTTACACAATTAATTTTTAAGCTTTGCTATACACTATTAAAAACCTATGTAAGGTCAAGTTGAATTAAAGGATTAACGTGAGTGATACTAGGCCAAATTCTCATCCTTCTATGATCTTTCAGGCAAAAATGTTTGGGTGCTCTACTCCTCTTTGCTATGCACATAGTACATGTGGTTTCTTTTTCTCCTTCACTTTCTTTCATTCCCGCTCCTCCCCCATTCCCTTTTCTCTTTCATTGTCTTCTTTCCCTTTGTACTAGTTGCCCTGTATAAGCTTTAGCATGTTAGTGACTTTCTTACTGTGCTTGCTTATCCCTGTTGGAGGTACTTAACACTTCGTGCCTTGGTGACCATGAAAATAGGTATTTCAGAAATTAAAATTTCTTAATCTCTACAGCATAGCCATTATTATAATACATTTCATAAATTCAATTTATTCGATATTATAAATATAATGCTGAAATGGTTTCCTAAGATCTCAGAAATGACCACACATTTTAAATTTAAGAAAATAACTTTTTAAAAATATTCAAATAAATATGAAGCATACTATGAGTATTCCAAAATTCGATTGTCCTAATGGTCATTGAAATAACTCAGAGAAATCATGTGCTTTCAACATCATCTAGACACTTAAAAAAAAAAATCATACTTGTCAATACTATGCATTCATGCCTTATCATTAATTTAAAGAAAACTGATATCATATGTTAAGTATACTTCATTTCTTTAAAACAAACAAAAGGAAACTTACATTAACCAAGAAAGAAAATCTGATCCTAGGCAATACAACTCTGAGGTATATTCTTATATTCGGTGACACAGTTTTCTTAAGAATAAGCAATCCTAGAGCTGGGAGAGTGGAACTTAAGAAATTAATCATATTAAACACCATTTGGGGGCTTAAGATGAGATTCAAGTTTCTTTAATACTTTTTTTTTTTTTTTTTTTAATGCAAGTGCCGTCTTTTTCTGTGGTATTTGTTTTTTAGCTAGGCACCCAAAAATAATGTTTACACATACAGGTCACAGCAGTAACTCAGCGTGAACAGCAGAGGGAGCTGAAGGGGCAGGCCAGAAGGTGAAAGAGAGTCTAGTATTTCACCACAGCCTAACCATGCTTGAGCGTGTCTGGGGCATGCGCATACAGAACTCCGCATCACGAGGGTGTGCAAAGCATATTCATGGAAATAATTGGGAGATTCCTTTATTCTTAAAAGTAGTATATAAAGATCAAACTGTTCTTAATGGTCCTCGTTGCCAAATATTATTTCTGGGGCAAATATAATGAGGGAAAGATCTTATTGTCAATTTATTTTTTAAGTATTTTGGAAACACCATTTTCAAATATTCCAGCACCTCCATCATTCCTGTTATGAATACCATCAATTAGTGTAAAGATTCAGGGCTCCTTACACGAGGATTTTCTACCTTGGAGTAGGGAGTTAAGCCAAAACAATCTCACTCTTGACTTCTACTAAGAAGGGCTTGTTAGAGTGACCCTGTTACAGACTTACTCCCATAAATGAAGCATGTTTAAATTACTTTTTCTATCTCTTATCTGTTGTCTCATGTTTTTCTCACTTATTTTTTCATATATTTTCCTTTGAATTTTATTTATTTTCATTTTTCTTTTATTTCTACAACTCCTTCTCTCCAAATGTTTCCCAATTATTCTTGCCTATTTTTACTTTACTTCTTGTTCCAACCACATTTTATTTCGACTTGTCTTTTTTCTTTTTTTTTTTTAATATTTTTAAATGTTTGTTTATTTTGGAGGTAGAGTGCAAGCAAGGGAGGGGCAGAGAGAGAGGGAGACACAGAATCTGAAGCAGGCTCCAGGCTCTGAGCTGTTAGCACAGAGCCCAGTGCAGGGCTAGAACTCACGAATCATGAGATCATGACTTGAGCCAAAGAAAGATGCTTAACCAACTGAGCCCCCAGGTGCCCCTTCTTTAATTTCTTTTTAATGATTTTTTTTCTCATTCACCTGTTTTTCTTCCATCCATAAAATTCCCTTCTTCTATAATCTTAGCCATTGTCTCAAGAAAATTTTTCCTCTTTTACTTTTTTCACATTTATTATAAAGTTGCCTCTTTTCCACTTTTGGGTGATGGGAAGAACAATATCTATGGCTTTATTTCACTAATTTACTTATTTTGTAAATCCTTAACAGACGCTTACAGTATATAAGACACTAGGTACCACAGTTGAAGGGTAGCAATAAGGAATGAATAAGGAAGATGAATGAAAAAACCATGATTCCTTTCCTCTGTTGTCCATAATATAAGGAATAGACACAAATAAATATAAAGGCAGTATAATGTGAGTACCATCAGAAAAATATAATATTTTTCTCTGGTAATATAAGAATGACATGAAAACCCCTCATAAGGAGACAACCTCTGTGAGGAATCTTGAGGAATGGAAGGGTATCAATGGAAGGAGTCCAAGGAGAACAAAATGAACAATAACATGAGGAGAAAGAAAGAATGATTTAATCATGTTAAAGCATAGTGTTTATGTGGAATAATAGCTGGGATTTTTACATTATTTGTCAGACAACAAAGATGGTCCCTCTGCAATATTCATAATCGGCTCTACCTTTTGATGAACCTCTTCCACCTTTCTGTAAACTCAATGGGAAAGACTGAATATCACAATTACCAATCCTCATCCTTTTTTAAACTTTTTATCTGTTGCAAAATAGGTAAAGAGTTCTCAATTCATCAGGGTTTGATGAGAATTAAATGAATTAATAAATGTAAAGTACTTATACCTGTTCCTGAAACATAGTAAATGTCTTCTTGTTGGTGTTTTTGTTATGCTAAGGGTTAATTGAGGACAATTCAAATACCCTATATTCCTTCCATGAACTTTTTTCTAATCTTTCCAAACCCACTCTGATCTTTTACATCATTGTACTCCTTGTTCATGTTACCTAGTTAATATTTAATTATTCTGTAATTGCTTTGTGTATTTTCATTTTGTGTGTTCATTAGGTCATAAGTTCCTTTTGGCAGGTACCACAAAGCATTGCATACTTGCTTGATTTGTGGAACTAATATGGTTGAGGACACCTAATAAGACTCAAAGAAACATTAGCTAAACTAACCAATGCATTCCATATCTTACAAGTGAATGAGTAACTAGTATGAAATATAAGCCTGCTCATTCATTAGTGGAAATTGATAATTCTGTGGGGCACCTGGGTAGCTCAGTTAGTTAAGTATCTGACACTCGATCTCAGCTCAAGTCTTCATCTCAGGGTCATGAGTTCAATCCCCGCATTGAGGTCCATGTTTAACATGAAGCCTACTTAAGAAAGAAAGAAAGAAAGAAAGAAAGAAAGAAAGAAAGAAAGAAAGAAAGAAAGAAAGAAAGAAAGAAAGAAAAGGAAAAGACAAGGAAAAAAAAGGAAGTGAGAAAATTATAAATAAACTTGGAAGATACCTAAGAACTGCTGAAACACACAGTGTTTTGCTGTTTAGGGGTTGACAGTATCAGGGGATATTTCTTGGACATTTACTATTACACACCAATCTATCCATAATAAATTCATTATTTAAATTTTCACAACAACCGTATGAGATCTTATACATGATTGAGGCTCAGAGAGATTCACAGTCACACTGTGAATAATAATGACAGAGCTAGAGTCCAAATCTGTGTCTACAAAACTCCAAGTACAGTTGACCCTTAACACGGATTTGAAATGCATGGCCCCACTTACAAGCAAATTATTTTCAGCACAGTACTATAAATGTATTTTCTCTTCTTTATCATTTTCTTAATAACATTCTCTCTTCTCTAGCTTATGTTATTGTAAGAATACAGTATATAATACGTATAGCACACAATATGTATTAATCAACTGTTTTCATTATTTGTAAGGCTTCTGGTCGACAGTAGGTTACTAGCAGTTAATTTTTTTTGTGGTTTCAAAAGTTATACATGTGGTTTCAAAAGTTATATACATAACAAAAACACCAACAAGAAGGCATATATATACATATATATATATGTATATATATATACATAAAATATATATATATATTGGGGGTCAGTGTCCCAACCCCTCATGTTGTTCAAGGGTCAACTATATGTGCTCTTTCTTCTGTAACATCTTCTATTAATAGAAGTAAGATAATTGGTGAAAAAATGTTATTTATGGACTAAAGAGGTATATTTCATAGCCAAACAATTATGGAGATACAAATAAAGTAAATTAAAAAATCAAAATGCATATTTTAAGAGTTATCTATGGAAATCTAGCAAGAACTATCAAATGCCAAAATTATTTGATTTACAAGGTTTGAATTCTGCAAGCTTATTATAAAGTCTCAATACATACTAATATTGAAATTTTTCAATGGTGAAACAAACACTTTTATTTTATGGGTGGTATGAAAAATGTTGGATACATGTTTACTGAGGGAAGAAAGTTCATAATAATAATAAAATGCTTTGATTTTTATTTATTTAATGTTTTTAAGGATCAGACTAAATTTTTTCTTGACCCCATGAATGAGTCATTTCTTTGATAACTTGGTGTAGAATTAACACATCATTAAATAAAGCCTGCCTTTATGTCAAGTCCTTTAGCCAGCTCTGGCTATTAACTTAATTGTTAGAGTGTTACCTAAAAATCTGTTCCTCTCATGTATTCATTTGTTCATTTTTCAAAACAATGTTTATTGAGTACCTGTGATGTGCCAGGCATTCCTCTAGGATCTTGGGATAGATACATCAGTGAGAAAACAAAGATACTTGCCCTTGCAGAAAAAATAAAAAGGGATTAGGGATGCATGAAAGGGTGCTGGTAAGAAATCATTGCAATTTTTTTAAGTTCATTTACTTATTTATTTTGAGTGACAGAGAGTGAGCAGGGGAGGGGCAAAGAGAGAGGACGGAGAGAATCCCAAGCAGGCTCTGCACTGTCAGCACAGAGCTCAATGCTGGGCTCAATCCCATGAATCTTGAGATCATGACCTGAGCTGAAATCAAGAGTTGGGTGCTCAACTGACTGAGCCACCCAGGCGCCCCAGAAATCATTGCAATTTTAAATAGGCTGGTCAGGATGGTCCCCATAGAAGAGATGGCATTTGAGCAAACACTTGAAGAGGAGGGAGTTAGGGAAAATACATTCTAGGCAAAGAAGCTTGGTATCCCAAAAAATATCCCTAAGAGGATACTTAGGAAAAATGCATTCCAGTCAAAGAAGCTGTTTGTGCAAAGACCCTAAGGCAAGGTGTTCCTGATATGTTTGAAGAACAATAAGGAGTCCAGTATAGCTGGAAAGAAATGAGAGTAGTAAGAGACGAGTTTAGAGATGAGCTCATTGGCTTTTACTTAAAGGAAAATAAGCAGCCCTTGTAGAATTTTGAGCAGAAGAGTGACATGCTTTGATGTATATTTACAGTGAAAAATAAATAGCATAAAGCCACATAACTTATTTAAACATAATTTTAAAGTAGTAAGCTAACAAAGGGGAGAAATGAATTGACTACATCCAAAATACTGATGGTTATTTTTTTTCTTCTTGGATACTAAAAATTGCATATTCCTTAAATCTTTTCTAGTTAAGGGTAAATTTCACAGAGTAAACTATAATTCTAATAGAGAGAAATAATTCTCTATTCACCTAGGCTTAGAATAATGCCTTATTGTGTCATCATAAACTTTTGATTATTAAAATTAAAATGTTAATGGCCTTTAAAATGTATTTATCAGTTTATCTAGTCATAAATCAACTAGGTTAGTAAATATTTTGATTAGTATTGCTTTAATATGCAGAATGGTTGGATTTTTTTGAATGACCTGCATTTTTGGCACAGTTGAAGATCACAAAGCTCCTGCAGAGAGCCCATTAGCAATCTCAGTTGCAAGGCTTCCAACAATGCCAGCGTGCAGGCGAGGAGGAGAGAATAGGTAAAACCAAGGGAAGTATAAGGATCCTGCTACAGGCTAGATGGGAATGGAAGGTCAGATCTTATCACAATATTCAATGGGTAGGGTGAAATTTTTCCCTACATAGGCCAGCACTGGGACCCAAAAAAGGGAAGCCAAGGAATAGGTGGGCTGCTGTAATGCTCACCTAGTGTGTTAGTTTGCTAAGACTGTCTTAAGAAAATGTCACAGACTACATATCTTAAGCAACAGAAATTTATTTTCTCACAGCTCTGAAGGCAAGAAGTACAAGAGCAATGTTGTCAGGTTTGGTTTCTTCTGCGACCTCTTTCCTTGGGTTGCAGATGGCCACCTTCTCATTATATCCTGAATGCTTGCTCCTCTGCATGTTGTCTGTGTCCTAATGTCTTATAAGAACACCAATCGTATTGGATTAGGGACCATCCACATGACTTCATCGATTACATCTTTAAGGACCCAATCTCCAAACAGCCACATTCTGAAGTACTGGGAGTTAAGATTTCAACGTATTAATTGGGTGGCTAGGGATGGGGGAAGGAGGGAGGACACAATCCAGCCCATAACACTTGGCATCAAGATCTAAATGATCCATCTGTTTGAAGCAAGATTTGAGACCAGAGCACCCAGTTATCTAACTAAGCACTAGGCAAAGTAAGAGAACCAAAATATGTTTTTCTTTGTGTTCGTTTTGTTTATTGCAGATTTTTATATTTTCATAAAGTATCAAAGCAGTCATTATGAAAATGCAGAACTTAATTGCAGTTCCTTTTTTTATTTTAATGTTTATTTATTTATTTTGAGGGAGATAAAGAGAGAGAGCAGGAGAGTGTGCATGCATTGGGGAGGGGCAGAGAGGAAGAAAGAGAATCCCAAGCAGGCTCTGCCTCACAAACAGTGAGATCGTGACCTGAACTGTAATCAAGAGTCTGTCATTTAACTGAGCAACTGAGGCACCCCTGTTATATTTGGAATTATGGAGTCTCACTTTGGCTGAGCACTAAGGGAGCAGCCCAGCCAAGTGGATGGGCAATCGAGGGAGGGTCCTGGGACTAGCATCAGAATTGGAGTGCAAATCAGAGAACTATGACTGAATCCCAGTTATAGGGTCCAGAGGAGTAAAAAGAGTCAAATGGGAAGGCTGTCACCGTAGATTGGAAAAACCAAGCACTCACTCTGGGCGCACAGATACAAGACCTGGGTTACCAGGTTTGGTTTGAGTTCTGTGAGGGTCCTCAAAGGGTAAATCCTAAACAGGTGGTGGAAAGACATATGCTTTAAAGTGAAAAAGTTCCAAATCAAAAAACTAAATACATATCATACTGATTGTGAATTTATGAAATGTGATCAAACCTCTCTGGGTCTCAATTTCAGTAAATATCTCCATAATGCTAGTTCCTTTCCTTTCCTCTTTTCCCCACAGCTGACAAGGACTGAAGGAGATCATTACTGACAGTTATATGTTTAATCCACCGAAAAGTAAACCAGAATTACACAGACCCAGAAACAGCTTATCTTCAGCCACTAGTGCCTGCAAAGTCATGTGTAATAAAATCTATAGTTTTCTGGGTTTGTATTAATTTGTTACAAAGATACCAAAGAATAAAAGTACTCCTTTAATTTCTACCTAATAGTCAAAACTCCCCTTAGCACCAAATATTAGATCCTTCTCTATCAAGCTTAAACGTTTATTATTCCCAAAGAAGCATGATGTTGACTTTTCTGGTTGCTAGGAGCGTCATAGTGTTGGATACGTATACAGTAGCATTCTGTTAGCTCAAATGTGGGGCTTTTTAATCAGCAGGACTTTCTCTTTATATGCCAGTACAATACTTGGAAGGGTAGATTTACCCTGCAAATTATACACAAAAATCTGAATTAGCTAATCTAAAAAATAAAAGCATGAGTATTTAAAGACATGTTTAAGGTTTTTTGTTTTGTTTTGTTTGCAGTCTTTCAGAGTGAAATAAATAAATAAATGCCTTGAAACAAAGCAGATGCCCACCAGTAAGTAGCAGAATGGCTAAATATACTGTGCTCCACACACACCATGGAATACCATGGAGTCATTAAAAGAAGTAAATTATAGCTGTGTTAGTTGACTTGAAAGAATTTCCACTATGCCTTGTCAAGCAAGAAAGACAAAATACATAAAATTATGTATGTGCAGCAATGCTCACAGCAGCATTACGATAGCCAGAAAGTGCCACCATTTAAAATATTAAATGTATTAATTATAATTTACATTTAATTTTAAATGTTATATAATTCTTAATATTTAAACTTAAACATATTAGTGCAACTTTAATTTCTCAATTTTTTGTATTTATTTTAAATAATATTTTATGAAATATATTCAAATCTGGATTTTAAACATAATTGTGCCTTGAAAATGCTTACATTTTTAATACTTTGATTATTACCATCAATAGAACACAAATCATGTGAAAATCTTGGTAACAACCTAATTATTTTGTTGAAATAAAGGCAAGAAAACACAATTTTATAGAATAAACATGATAATTTACGAATTGTATATGTCTTTATTTTAGTCATCATCTAAGACACCATTTCCCAACCAACAGAATGCTAGATAATAATAATTAAATTTGGTCATTTTGGATATTTTGCCAACTTAGTGTCTTATAATACTATAGCTTTTATATATTTCTTTCAAATTTGTTATTATGAAGATATTTATCAAGGTAAGAAGGGAGAACATATTTTATTTAACAGTTATTAACTTTAACAGTTTGTTAACATGATCGTTAACTGTTCTAAAATATGTATGTGGGCCTTCATTTTTACTTTGAGCCAGGTTACCCAAATCTTCCAGACTGACCTGGAAAGCCCTCTGAATACAGGCCTACCAGAATCCTAAGATTAGGGTACTTACAGAAGGGCGTAGGCTCTGGCTCAAGGTATCTTGAAGCCTAGGTTAGTCAACAGTGGAGAAAGCCAATACACTGTATCTAGCCAATACACATACCCTAAACTTCATTTTACCAAGAAAAAACCACTTCCACATTCCCTATCCTAATTAACAAAATTTTTGGAGTTGATGAAATAAAAAATAAAATAAAATTAAGACTACTTCAGTGAGTAGGCTTTTGATTAGTCTTTTAAATGCTAACTAACCACCCCTGGAGTATGCATTCCTAATTAGGGTATTTCAGATGCTAACTAACTGCCCCTAGGGATAGATTACAATGAATTATCACACTACCAACCACTGTTTAAATAGCAGTATTTTAAAATAAATTCTAGCAAATGTAACAATCATCATAAAGTCTTTATAAATAAGAGTCCTACCATTAATTAGCAGTTCTTTAATGTGTTCTTGCAAGTGCTTCAAACATTCTGACATTCAAACAATGTCAGACTTTTCTCTGGAAGGTCAAAAGTCATTCAGTTTTATCTATTCTAACCACACTGTGAGCACACACACCAAAAAGGACATTTCCCTTTCCAGCGAGTCCCTGGATGCTGCTCATAGTACTTGGCTAAACTTTAAAGAGGTGAGAAGTGTTCCAATCATTGCCATCTCTCCCTACACGCCTCTCAGATGATGCCACACATCCATGACAGTGGTTACCTCTTGACTGAACCCAATGGCTCCAGGAATGAGTAGATTTGTTTTCAAGGTATGAGTACATTTCTGTACTCAAGCCATATAACCCAGTTCATTTAATTGTTGAAGGGGCTCAGATCTCCATCATCAAATGATTTGAATACAATGATCATTTAAAACCTACTATCTAGAAAGATGAAGTCCAAACACCTACCTTAGCCACTGCTTCCACTTGGAGCAAGACCAGTCCCAGGGGGATGGAAACTGGAACCCTATCATGATGCTATTCTAGTAGAAATAATGGAAGGCTTATACCACAGACTACATTGCTGATCTACTACATTTTTCTAATGCTTCTAGTCTTTTTAAATTTTCTGGCCTTAAATTTTCTTTCTTATCAATATCTCTCTTTGTGGGTCTGGGTCTCCATTGGGATATTAATTTGTGGGGTACATGAAGTTCTTCTATTTATCATACAGTTGTTGGGATACCTGTGAAAGAGTACCTTCAGCCTGCTTCCAGAATGGCTAAGTAAGAGTTGCATTTAAATTTCAGATCCCTTATCTGCACTGGCTGCTATCCAAGCTCTTTGGCTTAGCTTGATGAGTCCCTCTTTCCTGTCCAATAACAGTAACTGGAAAAGGCTACAGTTAGTATGACCAACCATCCTGGGGCTAAGGGAGTACCTGTGGCATAGGACTTTCAGTACTAAAATGGAAAGTCCTGTGCAAACCTGGACTTGTCACCTTTGTTGGGTGATGGATCAGATTTTAGCAAATCTGGCATATAGTGGAGGTTTCATGTAGAGCAGTCCCAGCCCCAGGCTGGTACAAGTGGTACTAACACATGTTCTATTTAAAAGGCTTACTCAGCCAGGGCCTCTGCACCTAAGTTGTAGCCTTGGAAAAAAGAAGGTTCTTTGATCTTCTTAAAAATTTTAAGAAATTGGGGCGCCTGGGTGGCTCAGTCGGTTAAACGGCCGACTTCGGCTCAGGTCATGATCTCGCGGTCCATGAGTTCGAGCCCCGCGTCGGACTCTGTGTTGACAGCTCAGAGCCTGGAGCCTGTTTCAGATTCTGTGTCTCCCTCTCTCTGACCCTCCCCTGTTCATGCTCTGTCTCTCTCTGTCTCAAAAATAAATGTTAAAAAAAAAATTTTTTTTTTAAATTTTAAGAAATTAACTTGCATAGTTTTTTCGTTCTCTACTTATTCAAAAGCCTACTATAGGATCTCTAAGCATTTTGCCACTGTTACCAAAGCATTGTTTGTTTCAAAGACAAATGCCCTCAATCCCTGGGACTATAATCTCCCTCAGAGAGAGAGAGAGACATAGAATCGGAAGCAGGCTCCAAGCTCTGAGCTGTGAGCACAGAGACTGACACAGGGCTCAAATCCACAAACTGTGAGATTATGACCTGAGCCGAAGTCACACGCTCAATTGACTGAGCCACCCAGGTGCCCCAGGAGTTTCCTTAAGTAGAGTACATTCTATCCAAAGGTTTCTAAAACTGAAATTATTCATTCAACAAATATTTATTGAGTAGTTTCTATATTATTGGCACTATGTTTGCTGCTAAGGATACAACAGTGAACATTGTAAGCACAATCTTCCAGGCCAGAAGGGCTGCTTAGAAGTTAATGATCAGTAGCAGTGTGGTAAATACCATGAGGCTCAAGGTCTACATGCCATGGGAACATATGAGAAGAACAACTAATGCCAAATTTTTGGAACCATGGAAGACTAAATGGTCTTAACACTCAACTGTTCATTTATTCATTGATTAATTCAACAAATATTCATTGAGAGTTGAACATGTACAAGGCACTGTGATAGCCATTGAAGATGAAAATAAATATAAATAGGACCTATTCTTTATGTTGGAGTTACATAGTGTAGTATAAAAAATGCATGTAAATAATTACAATATGATATAATAAGTGCTATAATAAAGGTCTCCAGGGAAGTTTCATAAAAGAGATGACTTCTGTATAGAATTGTACTCAATCTTGAGGGTTAAGGAGAAACTTGAGGTATAATGGGGTAGAGGAAGGGCTCTCTACACAGAAGAAACAGCTTGCAGAAAAATATGCAGAAGTGTGAAAGAACGTGACCAGTAGGGTATCAAGCAGGTGGGTATAGCTAAGGGTAGGGTAAGGTGAAGAGTGGTAGACAATGATTGGAAAGATAGGTGTAATCAGAGCACAAAAGATGTCTTATGCCATCTTCAGGAGTTTGAATTTATTTTGAAATTTATGGGAAGCTACTGAACGGTTTTAAGTCAGGAAGTAAACTTTTCAGATTTGTGTTTCAGAAAGATATCTCGAAAGATTGTAAGGTGGGCTGGAGGAAGAAGCATTTTATCTGATCCTCAGAACCACTCTGTGAAGTGTGTACAACAGGTATTTTCACTCATATTTTATACATAAGGATCTAGGACTTGGAGGCGCCTAGTGATTTGCCTAAACCCCCCTGCTTCATTCCAAAATCGAAGAAACTTAACAACTTGTCCAGATAGGAATGTAGATGGAAACCTCTGTGCAGTTTCCCTTTGGTTTCAGTCATACTATGCTTGAAAATAATCTTTAAAAGCCAGTTTTGCTTGCACTACTGATTCCAAGTAGTTTTGCATAGTTGATTAGGTAGAATTTGTACAGTCTGAATCAGAGGCTTTGAAGCATCAAAGTGTCCCACAATATGTTATTCTGTTTCCTAAGTAAGATCCTAGGCCACTCATATTTTCTGATGTTATTCTAAATCTTCTAAATCTTACACTCAGGCTGCAAACGAGCCACAGATATATTTAGACTTTTAAATTTGGAGTCAACAGGAGGCAATTCACTTTAAGAAAGTGACATTTTTATTCTCTACTATTGTAAATATTTCAGAATTGTGAACTCTGGGTCAAATCTGTTTCTGGTATTTGTGGGATTTGTAGGTGGCAAATAACTGTAAATTAGCTTGATTTGGTTTTCTTCCCTTCCCAGTTTTATAACTGAGTGTCATATAAGTGCAAATGGTTCAATAATGATTTTCTCTTACCCCCAAAATGTCTCTAGTCAGTGCTTAAAGTTTTCAAAAAGTTTATTAATTACAATTAATATTAAGGATTAGGTTCATAGAAAAAGAAAACAGTCATTTTAATTATTTCTGGAACATCTGGATTTTATTAAGAGGTGAAGGGTGAGTAACAAGAAGTCTGTACATGTTAGCAAAGGAAGGTCAGCTTACTAATTTTTTCTCTATTATAGTGGTTCTCACGGTCAGCAGCAGCTGCATCACCTGGGAACTTGTTAGAAACCTGCACTTCAGATCTAGTTGGTGGAGTAGGAGGAAAAGCACCAATCTGTTTTTTTTCTGAAGCCCTCCAGGCAATTCTAATGTAGGCTTAAGTTTGAGGTACACTGGTATAAAAGGAAAAAAAAAAAACATGTTTCAGACTATGAAAGACATGGTTTCAATTCCAAAGCGATGTGATTTTAGACACATCATCTATTTCCTGGTCATATCACCAGGTTTCCTGGTTAACAACTTATCTCCTTAGCTGGTCTCATGAGTGGATAAATACTATCCAAAGTGATACCTGTTTATTTGTTATATTGACCAACTTCCCCCTCCACATGATTTGGATGCATGTTTAAGTTGGAGAGCCACTGATATATAACATGCAATATATTGAAAGCAGACCAGCTACAGAATTTGAAGGGCTCAATGCAGAAGGAAAATGCGGGATACCTTGTTCAAAAATGAAGAATTTCAAGATGGTGACAGCAAAGCATTAAACCAAGCATTAAAGTACAGAGCCCATAACCCACAAGCCTACAGGTTGAATGCTCAAAGAGTAGCTTCTGCTTGTATCTAACCACACCTTTTTTTTTTTTTTAAGATGGAAATACTACAGTGCCATGAAACTAGGCCACATTTTCCCCTCAGACACTACCAATCTTACCTCCTGAGCTGTCACTCTCCATGCTTATTGGCCTCCTATCTTTGCTCCCTGTTGTCTTCCTTTCAGCTATCCATATGCAATTGTACTGTACAAGACCCAACTTAAGGTCACCATCTTCCGTGACATCTTCCTTTACTACCTTAATTTACTTAACTGTCTTTCTAAACTTTCCTAGTATTTTTATGCCATAAATTTAGTTCTTTTTTAAAAAAATTGACTGCTGATCATTGTGTTTATCCTGTTTCTTGAGTTAGAATGTAAGCATCTTAAGGATTGAGGTGGTGCCAACATCATACAATGGAAAGAGCACAGGCTTTTGAGCTTAATAAACCCTGGGTGTAAATTCCCTCTCTTGTTTGCTAACTGCTATATAGGTAAATTAATTCACTTTTGGGCCTTAGAATCTTCATTAGAAAAATGGGATGATAAAATCTGCTTTATTGGGTTGTTGTGAGGGTTAAGTGAGATAATATGGACAAAGCCCTGGGCATATATAAGTACTCTGAAATGTTAGTTCTTTCATGCAGACACATTGGATGTATCCTGTCATATATCTGATTTTGCTTCAGCAAATAGATGAGGGCTGAACACAAACTCACTATTCAATAAATATTTACTCATTGGAAATTGTATGTATTTTCTTTTTAATGTGTTCTTTTTCATGCACCTAGGAAGTAAAGCAATCCTATGGTGAATTTTTTTGAATTTTTAAGTATTTATTTATTTTTGAGAGAGAAAAAGAGAGAGAGAGCACAAGCAGGGAGGAACAGAGAGAAATGGAGACACAGAATCCGAAGCAGGCTCCAGGCTCTGAGCTGTCAGCACAGAGCCCTGTGTGGGGCTTGAACTCAGGAGCCATGAGACCATGATCTGAGCCATCATTTTGTATAAAGTTATTATCTCTGATTTGTTTGTATATTCTTATATTCACATGCTGACTTTTGAAAAAAAAAGGGTTAATTTTGTACAATTTTTTTATATTTCCACACCTATTATCTTACATGGGTAAAAAAAAAAAAAAAGGGATAGTCTTATTTCCAGTGAGGAAAAGGGGAAGTCTGGCACTGACAGATTAAGAGATTACTCTAAATTACACAGACCAGTGTAATTTAATATCCACTAAACTGTCCTTGAAGCTGGGTTTCAATTCAGATATGCTGACTCCTTGTTCATTTTTTTTTCTTCACTGTATCAGACAGTCTCTGGGAAACAAAAATATACCTGTTAAGTATATACAGAAATGATTATTTTAATTTATTAAAAGGGTACAAATGAGACTATTTTTATGTTGGGCATATAGTTGGCATTCACTGTGTGTTAGATTAAAAACAGCACGTAAGGTCTATTACCGCTCCTGGTTCACTGAAGTACACACTTAGTTAAGAGTTATTATTCAAATTCCTCTTTTTGACAAACGTATTTTAATGGAACCGTTTTCGCCTAATGAAAATTTAACTGCAAGCCTTATTTAAGACAGTTTCAATTTGGGGCCTAGCACATCACGTTCGAAAGCTGCTTCCCTACCCCGCCCCCCCTCCCCATGTGAATTATTATACTTCCTCCTGCCTGGCGCAAACCACACTTTGCTTGCCAAACTTATGGCTGAATACCCCCGAGGACTTTCTGTAGCCTCCCAGCCACAGCTCAGAAATCCAAAGCCGTTTCCACGTGAAACAACCAAACACAGTCCACTAAGCCTAAGGTCCGCTACAGTGACGGCTACTGTATAAAAGGCGAATGAGAAGGCAGCGCCCCCTTCTGCTCCCACCCCCTCCTCGTCTGCAGCACCCAATCGCTTTTCTTTGTCCTGTGGTCCGCGCCTGGGATTGGTCGGAAGCGGGACCGGCGCGGGACGAGTGCGCAGGGGCCGAACGGCGAGACTTGTCCGTCATGTGCGGCCGTCGGTCCTCCCCGCCTCGCTGCGCGCTTGGCGAGGCTGGGGGGCGGGGCCCGGGAGCTGCTGCGCCTGCGTTGTGGGCGTTCTCCCGGAGCAGCAGCTGCCGCCGCCGCCGCCACCACCACTACCACCACCACCACCGCCGCCGCTGCTGCCGCCACCGCCACCGCCGTGTTCGGGTGTAGAATTTGGAATCCCTGCGTCTGGTTAACAATGAAGCAGAGTTCGAACGTGCCGGCTTTCCTCAGCAAGCTGTGGACGCTTGTGGAGGAAACCCATACCAACGAATTCATCACCTGGAGCCAGGTAGGGGTGAGGGCACGGCGGCCTCCGAACCCCCTGACTAACCGCCTTGTCTCTCTCTCTCTCTCTCTCTCTCTCTCTCCCTCCCCTCATTCTCCCCCTCTCTCTCCCTCCCGTGGGGCTGTCTCTCGCGGCCTGCGGCTCGACGCCTTCTGCGCGGCCCGCGGCGCGGGGTGGCGGGGTGGCGCGGGCCCCGGCGGTCAGCCTAGCGAGGGACCCCTCGTATTGTTCGCGCGGGGAGCCGCGGGGGTCCCGGCCGGCGCCGCTGGCTCAGGCCGCGGTGGGGGAGGGGCGGCCCGCGCCGCGGCCCGGGAGGCCCCGTAACGGTCCGGCCCCGTCGGCGTTCGGAACCGGCCCGGCAGGGCGAAGGCGGCCGAGGAGCCGAGGGCGCCGGAGCCACGTTACTGCACACTCATTCTCCGTCCTCCCGCCGGGCTCGCGGGTTACGAATCGCTGAGGGCACACGCAGCCCTGGGCGCGAGGGTTTGTCTGAGGAAATCTTTACCTCAGCGACCCGATTCTCCTCACTAAAAAATACACCCCGCTTGGCGCTGGGTTCTTTATGAGGAGAGCAGTCAGAGGGATACAGGCAAATGTTCAAACGCAGGTTACTGTTTCTCATTGGGTTTCGAAATCTTGTATAGAAAATGGTACAGCATTCTTTGGAAATTCTGAGCCATTTGTATATATAAACGGATTTTTGTGATTATTTTAGTAAAAGTGCTCTAATAGACAGGTGTTCAGTAACTTGGTGAGAAGCTAACATGAATCACTAAATTTCGCTGAACAGTTACTGGGAGAGTGGGATATGATGCCTTGACTATTGGTTTGATCCCAACTCCGCCACTAAACAGGAATGACCTTAGTCAAGCACCTTATCTTGTCTGGCCTAAGTTTCATCGTCCTTAAGATGAATGGGTTGCCTGGGTGATGCAAGACCCTTCTAGTTCCAAATACAAGATTCTAAGCAGAATGATTATTACATAAATAGTGCATTTGCGTTTGAATGCACTCGCAGGCTGTTGGAATCATTTTGTGAAGCGGAGTGGGTTTTTCTTATCTGTTGGGGGTATTTAGTTGTTTAGAGGGTTGCCGAAGAGTAAGTGAAAACTACCTTCACAGTGCCTGGCACCTGTTAAGTGCTGAGTAAATGTTACCTCCCTTCTTTCTCTGTTTTCTATTCCTGTCCTATTATAGCTCTCACTTTTACTTACTTTTAAAAGGGAGCAGTGTGTTGAGTACATGGGAGTTTCTGACTAGTGTTAACTCCATATTCTTTCTTGTATTACTGTCATTTGTTCATTTCTTTATACCCCTTCTAGGACTTAATTTTTTTGAAGGTCAGTATCATCAGCTGGATGGTGTGTGTTAAGTATTTGATGAATTTTGCACAGTTGTACAAAGAAAGGTGAAAATAAGGAAGCCAGCCGCCAGCATACACTTAAAAATAAACAGATGTCTCATGCTTTTCATCAGTCAGAAGGATTAAAAGTTGACAGGGATGGATCAGCACAGACTGCTGTTACTCAGCCTTGTATTTATTAGAGATTGGACTGAGAGTCTCTCCCACCCAAGCTGACTTTATTATACGTTTTTGGCTTGTATGGTCATTAAAAAAAATAATTCTTATTTATCCCATAGGTCTAAGCTTATGTTTTACTAATTTTCTTATACATAATGGGACAGTTAAAATATAAATTCATTGAGGGCAGAGACCGTGTTGGTACCAAGGACACATTAGGTATTTAATAATGGTGAATCAATGAAATCTTTTGGGATATGTAATGGAAGTGGTAGGGATGATAAAAATAAAATTATGCCTGAAAAGAATCTTAGAGATAATCCAGTTTAGCCTCATCATTATATAGATGAGGGTTGAGGCTTAGGTTAGATTTCTTATCCATAATTACAAAGCTAGCCCATTATTGGAGATGGGACTCTAACATAGATTTTTGACCTCTCAGATCAGTCTTCCATCAGAAGCACTTCCCTTAATACACCTTGGCACAATATTTAGTTTATATCAAAATGTTACCCTTTCACAAGTCAGTGGACAATTCTGGATTAATGTTGTCTAGAGCTTAGCTTAGTTGCTTAGGACGTCTGTCTCTATTACTTTCCCATAGACTTTTCCAAAAGCAGTGTTAACAATGAAATGAAAGGTAAAACATTAATTAAACAATGATGTTACATGGAAAAAAACTAAATAAGTTACTCTTATCTTTTAAAAGTTGCTATTTATGGTTGTTTCTGGTTTCCTTCAAATGTGTTTTGCTGAATTTCTGTCAAGGTAATTTAGCATTTATACTATCTGAGTGAAAATCATATTAAGACCTTTTAGAAGCAGCAGATGTTTGGGAAACCAGGAAATCTTTTATGCAATTTTTTTTTTTTTTAACTTGTGGAAAATAATTTACTCCTCTAGCTTGAGAGTAAGGCAAGGAAAAACTTAACCAACTACAGTTTGAAAAGCTTGGCTTAAGATTCTTGAAGACTTACTCTTAGAGCTAGTTTTTCTTGAAACTTATAATATGACAAAAATGAAAAATGAAATGCCCCATTATCATGATTAATTATAGAAATATAATCTGAGCAATCAAAATTATACTAAATGTGTTATTGATTCAAATAATAGAAATGTCTTTGGATCAGAGTGTCTTTAAGATATTTGTACATATTTTTTTCCCATATTCTCCCCTTGAAAGTTTCTTTTTTCTTTTTTTCTTTTTTTAACATTTTCTGTAACTTCAAAATTTTATATAGCTATTTTGGCTCTGCTAGGCAGTCTATTGCCAGAATCAGGGACAGAGATAGTACTGTTGGGCAACTTAAAGCTGTTTTAAATGTAACCAAGTCCTAAACAGAAGGCACAGGTTTAACTTGGAAGCAACTGCAGAAACTTGATATTCAGGGACAAGAGGTTGTAGAAGTTGGATGGAAGTTCTTGCCATTGATAGTGAGGAACAGTCTTTACTGTTACTGAAATTTGATAGTGTATGTCGAAGTGAAGCAGTTATAAAAGCAGGAAAGAACTGGAAGTCATTGTTTTATTAGTGTTATTACCTTTGTCTCTGTTCATATTGTTTGAGAAGACCAAGAAGTGATTTCTGCTAGAGACCTCATACCCATCTGTGCCCTTTGACATTCTCTACTTCTCCATCTCTCTCAAATCAGTATAGACAAATCAGGAAATAGGAGGAAAATGGAGCAAAACCAGAATTAGTCTCCTGTTTTCTAGCTGTTTTGAATTAATTTGAGCATCCAGATTCTGATGTTTTGGTATCGTTTTGAGCTTCCCAGAAACCATTGCATTATTACACTAAGTTGAAAACAAGAAAGCCACAGGTGTGCCAGAATAGGAGTAAAATCCACTTTAGATGAATCTACAGAAAAGTTGAAAGATTCATTGATGAGTATTTCCTATTTGTATACATAAAAGGGAGTGAACAAAAGACTCAGAAGGAATGGCTGGTGAACATTAAAAAGTTATGGACTGTTTTTAAAATGTTACAAATTTCTGTTCTGAAAAATGTTTTAGATTAATGGGTTTAAAGTATTAGATTATTTAAGAATATTTTGGATGTTTTTAAATGAGTACCAATTTGAGCACTAACAACTGTTGTTATTTGGAAGCTTGCCAACCTTTATGGGTAAAGCCTAAAAAGAAGCTACCCATCTCTCCCACCTTACACAGTCAGTAGTGGCTTTCTTCCCCTTGTGAAATGTGTTGGGAGAGTTCTATGTTCTATTGTTTGAGTCTCACAGGTTTAAATGGCAGTAAGATGGAATTTTTGCACTCAGAGGTTATCTACTAATTGTAGAGTGGAGACTGAAGGAATGACATAAACAGATACACAGAGTATGAGTGAAGGAGGGTTGTATGAGAGAGGGAGAGCACGTAAAAATATAAGCAAGGGGCATTCATCTGATAGGATCCAAGAGTTAAACTTCTAAAAAGATAATTTGGTTCACTGTGGCCAATGATTCATTTACTTTGTTACTCACAAATATTTATCATGAGTATGTTATGACCAGCAGTGTGCTAGGTACTTGGAATTCATTCACTAGTGAACAAAGTGGTTTTATAAACCTTATATTCTAGTGGAGGACACTGATAATTAAAAAGTAAGCAAACACAGATAATATAATTTTAGTTAGTGGTAAGTACCATGAAGGAAATAAAGAAGGTTAAAGAGAGATAACAGTTAGGACTAAGTAGGAGACAGAAGTCACATAGTATAAAAGAAGGAAAGAATTACTTTTAAATATTTTAAACAGGGAAAATGTAGAATTACTAACTATATCAGAGGAATTGGAGTAAACACTCTAAAGAATATAGGGCTGGCAGTTATAAGAATATGACTATGTCTCACTTAATGGCAAAGAAACCACCGGTGCCACTTTAGTGGAACTTATTGGAAGCTCATCCTTCAGAACTTGTGGGAGAAATACTCCTTTAAGGCAGCAGTTTGCAAACTATTGCCCATGGTCCAGTCATCTGTTTTGTAAATAAAGTTTAATTGGAACATAACCATTCTCAATATATTTACATATTGTCTATAAGGTATTATTACCTGCAAGCCCAAAATATTTACTGTCTAACCCTTTAAAAAAAGGTTTATCAGTCCTTGTTCTAGAGCACCCTTGAAAGCTATTCGTGGGGACATGTCTTGCTAGAAATACTCTGGTTTGAAACCATCGAAGGGAGAGAGAAAGCTGAGGGAAGCTTTTGGCCTTCTGCTGCTGACCTTCTGTACTGCAAGAGCTAGGTGCTGGAGGATGTGCCTACCTACACTGTAGGAGCCTGCCAATGTTGAGGAACCAGGAAATAGGAAGGAGAACCCCCCTCCTCTTATAATCTCTTTAGTATCTTCTATTGACAAAGCTTATCACCATGCCTTCTAGAAAAAGATATTTAAGGGACCCAGCCCCACGGTTGCAAAACAGACAATGAAAAATGAATTTGGAGCAATAAACTGATAACTAGCACATAGTTATCTGGGATTTGTGGGCATTTTAGGTAGATCGATGAGAAAAGCCTCTCTGAGGACATGATGTTTGAGCAGACACCTGAACAATTAGGCCAGGCGAAAGAGAATGGCAGATGTAAAGGCTTTGAACATGGCATGTTCATGTGATTGGAGAAGGCCCCTGTGATTAGAATATCTTTAGAGAATGTGAGATTGAGGTTAGAGAAGTAGCAGGAACAGATGGTATAGGGCCTTAAGGCTGTAGTAAGAAGATTGGAAATCTAGGGAACTAGTTTGTAGATTATCACAGTTTTCCACTATGGTATTGAAAATAGTGTAGCTGAAAAAAAAAGAAAAGAGTGTAGCTGAGACTAGGGTATTTGCGGTGCAGATGTGAGAAGTTGTTGGATTTGGTATCTACTTTAAAGGTAAAGCAGCAGAATTTACTAATAAATTGTCTGGAGTACAGGAAAGACAGAGAAGAATTAAGAATGACTCAGATTTGGCCTAAACAAGAAGATAAATGATACCATTTGCTCAGATGGGAGAGTATTCAGAGAAATGCAGGTAGAGATTCTGTTTGGCCGTATTAACTTTGATATTACAAATGAACACTAGTGTTACTTGAAAATTTAGCTTACATTTTGTTGACCATACTTATTCATATGACTACACCTAATTTCAAAGGAGGTAGGGAAGTTCAGTGCTAGGAAGGAAAACAGGAATATTTTTGAACAGTCTGAATGAGTTCTACACTCCAAGACATCCACGTGGAAATGTTGAATATGATGTTTGAATATAAGACACTGGCATTGGAGTTTGTGAGTGGTAAAGCCATGGGACTGGATGAGATCATCCAGGGAGAGAAATGGAGATGGAAGGAGCTAAAAGACAGGCCATTCTGATTTTTAGAGGGCAGGAAAGTAAGAAAAAGCTAGCAAAGGAGATTGAGAAGGAACAGTGCAATAGGAGAAAAACAAGGGAGTAAGGTTATAGTAGTTAATGGAAAAAAATGGTTCAAGATAGAGAAGATGGTCAACTGTGTCAAGTGCTATTATGAGTATTTTTATATACCTCTCCTGGTGTGTATAAGCAAGAATTTCTTTAAGGTATATATAGGTACCTATGTTGAAGAGTGGAATTGCTCAAAAATAAGATATGAACTCTTCGACCTGAAGATAGTTCAGATTGTTTTCCAAAGTGATTAAACACTCTTATACTTAGCCATGCATGAGATTTTCCATTAATTCACATCCTCAAAACTTGATATTATCATTGTTCTTAATTTTTTACTGATCTAGTAGATGTAAAGTGTTCTCTCAATGAGGTGTTAACTTATATTTCCCTGATTACTAATATGTTCAAACACCTTTTCATATTTATTGGCCATATGTGTTACCTATTCTATGAAGTATGTGACCATTTTTCTATTGGGTGGCTTATCTTTTTTTTTTTTTTTTTTAATGTTTATTTATTTTTGAGAGAGACAGAGAGGTGAGTGGGGGAGGAGCAGAGAGAGGAGATACAGAATCTGAAGCAGGCTCCAGGCTCTGAGCTGTCAGCACAGAGCCTGACACGGGGCTCAAACCCACAAACCGTGAGATCATGATCTGAGCCGAAGTCGGACGCTCAACTGTCTGAGCCACCCAGCCGCCCTTTGGGTAGTTTATTTTTTAATATTTGTAGAAATTCCTTGTATATCCTGTATATACATTTTGGAGGTTTATGTGTTGCTTCTATCTTCTCCTAGTTTGAAGCTTATCTTTTGATGAGTACAAGTTTTAAATTTTAGTATAATTTAATATATTCATCTTTTTTGTTCATGCTTTTTGTTTCTTCTGGATGTTTTTTCTTACCTCTACCTCAGGGAGAGAAAAATACTTTTCTATTTCTCTTCTTTTTTTCCTGAAAGTTTTAAAAGTTTGCATATTTTGTGTAAGTCTTTAATTCACTTGGAATTGATTTTTGTGAGTGGTGTAAGGAATTCAGTTTCATTGTTTTCCATGTAAATACTCAGTTGTCCTAGCCCCTTCATTGAGTAGTTCCTTCTTTCTGTGGTGATGTGTATTGCTACCTATGTCTTATAGCAAAATTAATCACAGGTAGATACTGTGATTTTGTTTCTAGGGTCTCTATTCCATTCCATTGAACTTTTTTTTTTCTTCCCTCATCGCATGTCTTACTGTAGCTTTATACTGTCTTGCTTTTGGGAGGGCAGCTTATTCCTCAGGAGTACCTTGACTCTTGCTGGTCTTTGTTCTTCTGTACGTGTTTTAATATATATATATTTTACATTTATTTATTTATTTTTTATTTTTTTTATTTTATTTAATTTTTTTTTTAAATTTTTTTTTTTCAACGTTTTTAATTTATTTTTGGGACAGAGAGAGACAGAGCATGAACGGGGGAGGGGCAGAGAGAGGGGGAGACACAGAATCGGAAAACAGGCTCCAGGCTCCAAGCCATCAGCCCAGAGCCTGACGCGGGGCTTGAACTCACGGACCGCGAGATCGTGACCTGGCTGAAGTCGGATGCTTAACCGACTGCGCCACCCAGGCACCCCTACATTTATTTATTTTTGAGAGAGACAGAGCACAAGTAGGGGAGGGACAGAGATAGAAGGAGACACAGAATCCGAAGCAGGCTCCAGGCTCTGAGCTGTCAGCACAGAGCCCAATGCGGGGCTCGAACCCACGAACTGTGAGATCATGACATGAGCCGAAGTTGGACGCTCACCCAACTGGGTCACCCAGGTGCCCCTCTTCTGTATGTGTTTTAAATTAAAGTTCCACCAAAGAAAATCTGTTGGGATTTTAATTGGAATTGCATTGAAACTAAATCAGATTAGGGAAAATGGAAGTCTTTATGATATTGAATATTCCCATAAACAAGACATGTTTTAAAATTCATTTTGTTTAATAAAATTATGTATTTTGGGCACCTGGGTGGCTCAGTTAGTTAAGTATCCAACTCTTGATTGCACATCAGGTCATGATTTCACGGTTTGTGAGATCTTGAGCCCCACGTCCGGCTCCGCCTTGACAGTGTGAAGCCTGCTTGGGATTCTCTGTCTCCCTCTCTCTGCCCCTCCCTTGCTCGCGCACATGTTCTCTCTCAAAATAAATAAACATTAAAAAAAAGTTTTTAAATAAAAAAAAATAAAGTTCTTTATTTTTTGGTAATTGGGTCTTGCACATCTTTGTTAGATATTCTTCGTAGGTATGTTAAGACATTGTAAGTGGAGGGGCGCCTGGGTGGCTCAGTTGGTTAAGAGTCTGACTTCGGCTCTGGTCATGATCTCATGGTTAATGAGTTTGAGCCCCACATCAGGCTTTGTGCTGACAGCTCGGAGCCTGGAGTCTGCTTCAGATTCTGTGTCTCCCTCTCTCTCTGCCCCAATCCCGCTTACACTCTCTCTGTCTCTTAAAAATGAATAAACATTAAAAAAAAAAAAAAGATGTCGTATGTGGTATTCTTTAGTTAAAAGTACATTCTGGCTGTTGCTGGTAGTTAGAAATACAAATAACATTTGTATGTTGATAGATAAACCAGTGGGCTAATCATTTTACTCATGTGGGTCTTTTAAGTGTACATCCATGAATCTGTGAATGATAGTTTTGTTCTTCCTTTCAGAGCTTTATACCTCCAATTTTTGTCTTTTTTGTGTTGGTAAGACCTCAGCATGTCAAATAGAAGCAGTGATCACAGATCACTTTTTCTTATTTTTAAAAGAAATGTTTTTTATATTTTTCCCTTAAGTTAACTAGCTGTTAAAATTGAGAGTTTTTAATTTATCTTTTTGTTGTTAATGTCATACTTATGACCCTTTCCCCTCTCAGTCAATTGCCAGGAAGGAGGATACAGGAAAAAAGTTGATTTTGGTGAGTTAGGAAGATGGATTTGATATAGACAGTAGGTTGAGAACATGGTGAATTAAAGAACATTATGCAGAAATGTTAACAGTTGAAAAATCCAAGTGTGAAGTTTGAGATGGGGCAGAGCTATAGATGTGATCATTTATAATAAAACATCATATTTAATAAAGTCAGTACATTGCCTAGGAAAAGAGTGTAAAACGTATCATGATCAAGGATAGAAACCTAAAAAACACACTACCTTTGATAGGTGAAGAAAATTGAAAGGAAACATGAGAGAGGGTAGACCTAATAGTATTTAGTTTCAAAGTCAAAAGAGTAGAGTATTTAAGGAGGAGATTGTCAGTAGTGCCAAATGAAATGCCACAAAGAGGTGTGGGAAGATCAGGACTGAAAAGAAGGCATTGAATTTGGCATTTGACATTTTAGAAAAAAAATAGTTTGAGTAGAGTGAGGGAGAATGAAACCAGTTTTTAGCAGGAGTAAGTAGATAGTACTAAATTGGAGAAGGGGGCTTTGAAATAAATTTAAGTTTTACAGTGAAGGAAAAGACAAATGGGGTGAATAGATTGAGAGGGCAGGAAGGTAAAGTTTTTTTAGATAGGAAAAAGCATGCATTTTTAATTTTAATAGTTATTACCTAATAACCAATTCTGATTATCATCAAACTTTAAAAATTTTGCCAATCTACTCAGCTGGTTAAGCGTCCAACTTCAGCTCAGGTCATGATTTCTCGGTTTGTGGGTTCAAGCACCCATCAGGCTCTGTGCTGATAGCTCAGAGCCTGGAGCCTGCTTTAGAGTCTGTGTTTCCCTCTCTCTCTGCCCTTCCCCTGCTAGTGCTCTTTCTCTTTCTCTCTGTCAAAAATAAATAAACATTAAAAAAAATTTTTCAAATTTTGCCAGTCTAATAAGAGGAAATCATTATTTGTTTTGCTACACAATTATAATGAGATTGGGCCTCTTCTAAATTTTACGTTGGATTTTTCATCTTACTGATTTTTTATAAATTTTTAATTAATGCAATTAACTGTAATAAGTATCTAAAATATTTTTATGTTAATTTTCAACTTTATTGAATTTTTTCTAACTCTCTTAATAGTTAGGTTTAGTTTCAGACACAAATAGTAGAAATTCAAACAGTGGTTTAAACAGAATAGAGATGCATTTTCCTTTTAAGTCTGAGGATACCCAGTCACATTCTGGTCTTCACCCATACTTAGTTTCTCTACCTCAGGGTTGCTGAAGCTTTTAGTCATTAGCTTCAAGTTCCAAGCAGGGATATGGGATATAGGGGTTTGACACTTTGAATCTTTCCCCTTTTAGAACCTTTTCTGGAAGCCCCACTGAGTCCATTCTATTTATATCTTAATTGCCAGGGGTATATTTGGCTGCCTCTTTTTGTAAGTAAGGGGGACTGAGAAATGTGGTTGCAAATCAGACAAAATTGTGATTCTGTTCATAACAAAGTAGAGGATCATTTGTGTTTTTCCAGATGGATCTCTTTGTTTTTAAGGGTAAATAGTGTTCCTCTGTGTGTGTTGTGTGTATCAGTTTCTTTATCCATTCTTCCATTAAGGGACACTTAGGTTGTTTCCGTATCTTGTCTATTGTAAATAATGCTGCAGTAAACATGGGAGCACAGATAATGCTTTGAGATACTGATTTCATTTCCTTTGGGTGTATACCTAGGAAAGGGGTAGTTGCATCATGTGGTAGTTCTATTTTTTATTTTTTTGAGGAAACTTCATGGTGTTTTCATAATGGTTATACTGATTCACATTACCACAAACAGTATATGAAAGTTCCCTTTTCTTCACATCCTCACCAACACTTACTTTTTTTTTTTTTTTTAATAATTGCCATCCTACCAGATATGAAGTAGTACTTCATTGTGGTTTTGGTTTTCATTTCCCTGATGGTTAGTGATGTTGATCACCTTTTTATACACCTGACGGCCATTTCTGTATCTTTGGGAAAATGTGTATTTGGGTTCTTTTTTAATCTGTTTGTGTCTTTTTCTTTTTTGGCTGTTGAATTGAATGTGTTCCTTACATATTTGGAATATTAATCCCTTATCACATATATTGCTTACAATTTTTTTCTCTTATTCCATTAGGTTCTCTTTTTATTTTGTTTTCTTTGCCGTGCAGAAGCTTTTTAGCTTGATGTAGATGTTAGCTTGACTATAGTAGTCCTTTCTCTGTGTGTATAAATATATTAAATCATGTTGTACATCTTAAAAATATACTATTTTAGCTTTAAAATAACAAAAATCAAAAGGAGTTAGAGAAATTTGGGAATAGGGTTGGCAGCTAGCAGTTTCCATGAATAAATTATAAATTATTTACCACTGTGGCTTCTACGTTTACTTCATATGCCCAAAAGCATGGTTGTGAGCTTTGAGTTAGCATTGAGCAGTGAGTTAGCATTGAGCTTTTGTTTTTTTCTTTCCAAATGGAAAGTTTATGAAATCATCCTTTTTTCTCCAGATTTTCCCCCTGATATGAATGCTACTTGTACTTATTACACATATAATTATATTCATTATTATATGTTAGTACATATTATTATATAATATAATATATTGTAAATATAATTCTCAAATAGATTTGCTTATGCTTCTGTTCTCTCTAGTCCATTTTTTCTTTTTGACTGTCTCTTCTTTAGTACAAAACTCTCGTAAACACTAATCCTTTCACCTTTATAGGGTAAGGTTAACATCTCTCTTCTCATTGTTTTTAGTATTTTCTTGCCTATTGTTACATAATTATTTTACAAGTGAACTTCAGTACCTAATATTTGGTTGTGTTAGCATGTTTTCACCTCGTCTCCAAAATTTTCTTCTTAATTGAGAATTTAATGTATTGGTTAATTAGAGAGAATTGACAGCTTTACAGTTTTTGTCCCTCTGTAGTTTAATGTTCTCATAAACATTGTGTATATTTTTAAGACTTATTTTTAGGTATGTGACTTTTTTCTATTGGAATCTTTCTATTATTGATTTCTTTATTCTATTTTAGTTTTAAATTGTTATGGTAAAATGTACCTAACATAAAATTAACCATTTTACCCATTTTTAAGTATACAGTTCAGTGGCATTAGGTACATTTACAGTGTTATGCAGCCATTGCTTCCATCGGTCTCCAGAATGTTTTTCAACCTTCCAAACTGAAACTTTGTACCTTAGACAATAACTCCAAATCCTCCCTCTTCTTAGCCCCTAATAACCATTTTGTCTCTATAAATTAGACTATTCTAGATATCTCATATAATTAGAATAGTACAATATTTGTCCTTTCATGCCTAGTTTATTTTATGTAGCAGGTCTTTAAAGTTCATCCATGTTGTAACACCTGTCAGAATTTTCTTCCTTTTTTTAAGGCTGAATAATACTGTGTGTATATACCACATTTTGTTTGTCCATTTATCCGTCAGTGGACATTTGGGTTGTTTCTACTTTTATTTTTTTCAATGTTTGTTTATTTTTGAGAGAGAGAGAGTGCAAGCAGGGGAGGGGCAGAGAGAGAGGGAGACACAGAATCCAAAGAAGTTCCAGGCTCTGAGCTGTCAGCACAGAGCCCAGTCCGGGGCTCAAACTCACGATGGTGACTGAAGCTGAAATCACTTAACTGAGCCACCCTGGTCCCTCAGGTTGCTTCTACCTTTTGACTTTTGCAATAATGCTACTATGAACATGGGTATACAAATATCTGTCTAAGTATCTGCCCCATTCTTCTGGATACATAGTAGAATGGTAGGATCATGTAGTAATTCTGTGTTTAATTTTTTGAGGAACTACCATACTGTTTTCCATAGCAGCTCTACTATGTTTTACATTTCCACCAGCAGTGTGTAAAGGTTTCCAGTTTCTCCACATCCTCTAGCATTTATTTTCTGTTTATTTGGTGTTTTTAAAAATAATTGCCATCCTAATATTGTAAAGTGGTGATTGTGGTTTTGGTTTTTATTTCCTTAATGATTAGTGATGTTAGACACCTTTTTGTTTATTGGCCATTTGTTTATCTTTTTTGGAAAATACCTACTCAAGTCCTTTGCCCATTTCTGATCGGGTTGTTTTCTTTTTGTTGTTGAGTTGTAGAAGTTCTTTATTATAGATATTAACCCCTTATCAGATACACAGCTTGCAAATATTTTCTCTGATTCTGTTGGTTGCCTTTTCACTCTATTGATGGTGTTCTTTGCACAAAAGTTTTTAATTTGAGGTAGGCTTGTTAGTCGGTTTTTGCTTTTGCTGCCTGTGCTTTTGGTGTTGACCAAGAAATCATTGCCAAATCCAAATAAAGCTTTTTCCCTTAAGTTTTCTTCTAAGATTTTTATAATTTTAGGGGTGCCTGAGTGGCCCAGTCAGCTAAGCATCTTCTGACTCTTTATCTCAGCTCAGGTCTTGAGCTCAGGTTTGTGAGTTCAAGCCCAACTTTGGATTATGTGCTGGGGATGGAACCTGCTTTAAAAAAAATTTGTATACACACACACACACACATATATAATTTTTATAGTTCTATTTCTTATGTTTAGGTCTTTGATCCATTTTGAGTTAATCTTTGCATATGGCGTAAGGTAAACTTTGTTCTTTTGATGTGAGTATCCAGTTTTCCCAGCATCATTTGTTGAAAACTGTCCTTTTCCCATTGAATGGTCTTGATGCTCTTGTAAAAACTCTTGGGCTTTATATGTAAGGGTGTATTTGGGGGCTCTGTATTCGATTGATCTGTCTTTCTGTGTTTATGACAGTATCATACTGTTTTGATTACAGTATTGTAAGTTTCAAATTATTTTTTTGGTATGCCAGAACACTAGTGACTTTAAATATTAATTAGTAACCAGATATCTTACTGAATTCTTTTACAGTTTTTCAGTTGATTGTGCAAAGATATGTCTGTTGCAGATAACAATAAAATATGACTTCCTCTTAAATTTTACCTGTTTTTGTCTAATTACATTGGCTTTAAAATAATGTTAAATAATTATGTTGGCTACGTATAGTATTTCTTGTTTCTGATTTAAGGGAAATTCTTCTCTAATATTTTACCATAGTGTATGATACAGCTTTTGGTTTGAGACATACTCTTATTAAACTTCTGAGGTTGACATTAAAAAGCTTAATTACAGTTTGGCACTTAATTACAGTTTGTTTCTTGTTGCTGTTAATAGGAATAAAATATTGATCTGAAAGTGTCATAGAAGGACTGCCCAGTTTTGGGATTCATATGTATCACCTCTTAGGACTTCAACTAATTGACTTTTTGTGTTGTTTTTCAGAATGGCCAAAGTTTTCTGGTTTTGGATGAACAAAGATTTGCAAAAGAAATTCTTCCCAAATATTTTAAGCACAATAACATGGCAAGCTTTGTGAGGCAACTGAATATGTGTGAGTATGGATAGCAGTTTATTTGGAACACTGTCATCAATGGATTAAACCATTTTTTCCCATTAGGTTGATAAGCAAAAAGGAAATCTTTTACTTTGGTCTATTTTAGTAATCGAAATTTTTACTCTTTTTCAGATGGTTTCCGTAAAGTTGTACATATTGACTCTGGAATTGTAAAGCAGGAAAGAGATGGTCCTGTTGAATTTCAGCACCCTTACTTCAAACAAGGCCAGGATGACTTGTTGGAGAACATTAAAAGGAAGGTGAGCTATCGTTAATGTGATTTATTTCGGGCATTACCATGTAGCATCTTTGGCCAAGACTTAATATTTCACCTGTTGAAATTAAGAATGTACAGAAATACACAGGTGTTCCTTGTTGGGATGACTTAGATTAATAAAGCTTTCATTATTTCACTCTATTTTGTATTTTTTCTCTGCAGTCAACTGTCCTGAGGGCTTAGTCTTCAAATACCTTCTAGAGGGAAGGAAAATCTTTACATTCTGAGGATTGAGGAATCATCCATATTGGGATGGTTCACTCCTTCTAATTTAGCTTAAAAATGTAAGCTCCTGCTAGAATGTCCACTCTCTGGAGGGCTTTTTCTTTAATTCACTGCTAAATATCCAATGTCCAGAATAAGTCGCTTGCATTATAGTAAGCATTTAATAATACATTTTTAAATGAATGGTATCTTTTGCTGAAATAAAATATTTTACTAAATCCACAAAAGAGAGGGGAGAAAAGAGCTAATGGACCATGAAAGAAAATGGGCTAGTGTGCAGCTGTTACTGCATAAATTTAATTAAACATGGAATGTGATAATAAAGAGGCTTGAGGAAATTACAGTGAGTTTGGCGAAATGGAACCAAAAAAAAAATGCCCCTAAGTTGTTCCTGTTCTTAGAAACTTTTCCACGTTTAAAAAAACAAAAAACAGATTGATTATTTCTTATTCTTTCTCTTTGCAAAGCTATGAATTTTATTCTTTTTATAGCGTCCTAACCTGAGCGTTTTGGAACTAAATCTAATTTCCTGAATGGGCTACAAAACTCACTTATAATAGGGAAACTTTGAATTACGAATATGGTGTTTAGTACTTGATTTCCTGAATTTGTTTTCAAAAGGTTTCATCTTCAAAACCAGAAGAAAATAAGATTCGTCAGGAAGATTTAACAAAAATTATAAGTAGTGCTCAGAAGGTTCAAATAAAACAGGAAACTATTGAGTCCAGGCTTTCTGAATTAAAAAGGTAAAGTATTATTTCCAAATATAATCTTAATATAGGGGCTGGTGTTTATATTTGTGTGTTGGGGGTTGGAGGTTAGTGCTTTAAGTACTTAGATCACATTGTTGAAACCAAGATAAAAGGTCATTTTTCTGTAAGTATTGGTTCCCTTTAATTTTGATTTATAGCTCTTGACTTTACCTCAATATTATATTTTCTTAATGGTGATCAAAAGAATTTAGGGCAGTTAAAAACAACATGATGCACGAATCTCACTGATGAAATAGTAGATCTTTAAATTGTTGTAGGAAATATGATTCTACTTAAGTTAGATTTCTTATGATGTTCATACACATGAGGGCACACAAAGCATAAAAAATTCTACATGTGTTACTCATCCTTTTTTTTTTTATGGTGGTTTCATAAGACTTTTCTGTGTGGCCCATCTCTTAGGAAAAAATAGGACAAAAAATAGGGAAAAAGGACACATGAGACTTGGCCTACTTGTTATTTATTTTACATAGACGTGGTAAAGTGTTATTTGAATCTTTTATCTACCGAAACATGCTTTTGCTTTATTACAATTTTTGGCACCATTATTTGCCACAGTAACAACTTATATGTAGAATAGATGTACTTACTTCTTACTTCTTAGTAAGTAGTTAAGATTTTTTCTCTTATCCTAATAGGTGCCAAGGTCTTGAGAGTAATTTAAGTTTTATGTATTCTCTCCCATTTCAAGTGTGGGATTAGTTCAGCTGTCTTAACTCACGTATCTTCATTAAAAGAGTAACCTTGGATATGATTCCCTTTTTTGAATAAGCCTTAATTTTAAGCTGTCCCATTTTGCATCTATTATTTAATCATCCCAGTTTATTATATGTGTTTTGTGTCTGCTGAGGTACCTTTTGACCCAATTCCTTGAATCTCAGGTTTAGCTCTTAAGGAATGATCCTAGATTCATCCTATAAGTTTTAGAGGTAACCATTCTTCTATTTATGTTTTAGTAGGCAAATAGATGATAGTATCTTTAAATATTTGAGTCCGGGGCACCTGGGTAGCTCATCAGTTGAGCATCTGACTTTGCTCAGGTCATGATCTCGTGGTTTGTGAGTTTGAGCCCCATGTCGTGCTCTGTGCTGACAACTCAGAGTCTGGAACGTGCTTCGGATTCTGTGTCTCCTTCTCTCTGCCTCTCCCCCTTTCATGTTTTCTCTCTCTCTCTCTCTCTCTCTCTCAAAAATAAACATTTTAAAAAATGTGTTTAAAATTTAAATATCTGAGTCATAAAAAGTACTCTAGTTATTCATTAAGTATTAAAGAAAGTTTCGTTTTCAGTACCCTCTATGTGTAAATCCAGTCCCTTTTGTAATAGTTTGGCTTGAGGAAGATGGATATTATGGAAATTAACAAGAGCAAAAATGAGAGCGTTTAATAGGTAGATTATCTTTCATGCCTTCTCAGTGTTATCATTGCTGCTAACATTTAATAGTTGCATGTTTAATAAAAGTAGTCAGTGAAGGAAATGAAGTTACTACTAGGCAAGTTATTGATTTGTCATATATTTAGACATGCTTTAAAAAAACTTGTTTTAGTGTTTCTGTGCTTGTGTTTGAAACAGATTTTAAGATAGACAGTTTTAGAATCTGATAGACTTAGATCGGCTTCAACATTTACTATAATAAATTACCTGTGTGATTTTAGGCAAGGCCTCTCAATTCTTGAGTCTCAGTGTCCTCTTCTATAAAAGAGTTAATAATTCCTTTCTTGACTGATTTTAGAGAAGTTTAAGAAATACACATAAAATGCTTAGCATAATGCTTAGAGCATAGGAAGTGCTGGGTAAATGTCACTTCTTTTAAGAATTCTTTTCTGGGGCGCCTGGGTGGCTCAGTCAGTTATGTGTCCGACTTCAGCTCAGGTCATGATCTCGCGGGTCTGAGTTCAAGTCCCGCATCGGGCTCTGTGCTGACAGCTCAGAGCCTGGAGCCTGTTTCAGAATCTGTGTCTCCCTCTCTCTCTGACCCTTCCCTGTTCGTGCTGTGTCTCTCTCTGTCTCAAAAATAAATAAACGTTAAAAAAATTAAAAAAAAAAAGAGAATTCTTTTCTAAGGGTGCATGGGAGGTTCAGTTATTTAGGTGTCCAACTTCGGCTCAGGTCATGATCTCACAGTCTGTGAGTTTGAGCCCCACATTGGGCTCTCTGCTGTCAGTGTGGAGCCAGCTTTGGATCCTCTGTCTCCCTCTCTTTGCCCCTCCCCTGCTTGTGCATGCACGCTCTCTGTCGGTCTCTCAAAAATAAATAAACATTAAAAAAAAATTAAAAAAAAATTCTTTTCTAAGCACAAGTCCTAAATTCACTTGGTAGCCACAGTTGAAAGGTTGTTTTATTTTTTAAATAAGAAGTAATGAACCACATTGTCAGAGAAGTAAATTGCCTACTACTATATGGATGCAGGCATGACTCTTACATTTTTGTGTTTATATTGCCAACAGTAGAATATACTATAGTTATGAAAGGATGATTCTGCAGCTGTGTCAAGATAGTTGTTATTTTATGTAATCGAGCCAACATTTTTCTAGTCTCAAAAATAATAGTAAAAGTTCACTGATATCCTTTTTTTTTTTTTAATTTTTAATGTTTATTTATTTTTGAGAGAGAGACAGAGACAAAGTGTGAGCAGGGGAGGGGCAGAGAGAGAAGGGGGATCCAGAATCTGAAGCAGATTGTCAGCACAGAGCCCAACGTGGGGCTCAAACCCACGAACCGTGAGATCATGACCTGAACTGAAGTTGGACGCTTAACTGACTGAGCCACCCAGGTGCCCCAAAGTTCACTGGTATTCTTAATATCTTCATGTCTGGCTTTCTGAAATTTTTTTTGTTGTTGTTTCTTAATAAATGATGTAGTGAGAATGAGTCCCTTTGGAAGGAGGTGTCAGAATTACGAGCAAAACATGCACAACAGCAACAAGTTATTCGAAAGGTAAGCTTTTTTCCACCATGACTATAATCTGCCTTTGTTTAATTTGTGTACCATTTGTAACCTAAAAAAGTGTGTTGAATAGTCAGTGATTGATTTTAATTTTTTATATATTGGGTGCATATAGAGTAGTGAAACTCTGAAGTCAAACAAATTAAATTGTGTTATATTTTCATTTTAACAAGAAACACTTCTTACTAGCTTAATATGGTTGTTCCATATTCTCAACTAAAGTCTTATTAGCTTTATAGCCTGATATAACAATTTTAGAGATACTTTATTTTGGGGAACATAATATGTTACAAATTTCTTAACATTTTTTACTATGAAAGATAGCCTTACTGTGTGGGTTCGTTATTTTTGTTTTTACTATTTTTTACTTAAAAAGGTATGGATGTGATCTTGAAAGACAAATGACTAAAATTTTCAAATCAGTTAACCAGAATATGAGTTCAAAAAAATGAATTATCAGTGTATACCATTATTAGTTTCTGTAGAAAAGCAGTTAATGTAGTGTGTTATAAAATAAATTCTGGATTTTAGTATCTGAGCTGAAAATTACTGGGAGAACTGAAAAATCTCTCTGTTGCATTGTGTCCTTGTGGTGTAGTCTTTTCATATCAGCTTTCATATGTTAATAAGAGTTGAAACATAAAAGTAATTAAGGCAGCTATTTTTTGCTCATGAGTAAACTAGACTCTGAAGTTTAAGCAACAGGTTTTGGGTGGGGGAAGGAAGGGTGGGAGGTCTTTAGCTAAAAATAGAGTTATGACTGACTGGATCTGGGTCTAGTGAAGCAAGCTTAGAACAGAGACGAATGGTTGCAGCCTTTGGCCTGTAGTCAAAATAGATATACTAGGTTTTCCTTTTTGTTTTTTTCCAATCAGTATGCAAGTGAACGGTTGAATGTTGAATTCAGTTGTAAGTGTTTAGTCTGAGTGCATATATTTTCAAAGCTTCCCTAAAGGTAATTCCAGCATGCAGCCTTGTTAAGAATACCTGATTTAAAATGATAGATATATCCTAACCTGTATTTTATTTTTTAAAATATCTTAATTTTTCTCAGAAAATAATGTTTTAGTTAAATATTAGCTTATAATACTACATAGCTTTTTTTTTCCCTTAAAGTCAAAAATAGTTGGTAAAATACAAAGATAGTTGGTAAAATGTCATGAAAGTTGACATTCTGTCTGCTCAAATCTGAGTTTGAATATTTGTGGTTTGGTGGAACTAGGGAGTTTTCATAATGCTGGAGTTGGTTCATAAGTTTGCCATTTACTCTTTTGTCTTGGCTCAATTGGAATAGTATATGTGAGTTACTGGTATAGGTGCCTGTTACAGGACAGGAAAATAGTACTGGTTGTAGAACTTGCCAGGTCCAAAAGTTAGAGGCTGTAAATACTGTAAATGTTAGATGACTTCAGCAAACAAGCTTTGTACAACGTGATGCAGAATTGTCATGAGAAGGGCACCTGGGTGGCTCAGTCGGTTAAGCATCCGACTTCGGCTCAGGTCATGATCTCATGGTCCGTGAGTTCGAGCCCCGTGTTGGGCTCTGTGCTGACAGCTCAGAGCCTGGAGCCTGTTTCAGATTCTGTGTCTCCCTCTTTCTCTGACCCTCCCCCGTTCATACTCTGTCTCTCTCTGTCTCAAAAATAAATAAACATTAAAAAAAATTAAAAGAATTGTCATGAGAGAACTAAGATGAACAAATTTCAGAAGAAATTTAGCCAGTGATTCATGATCTTATGAATTCAACCACTAATGTTTTTAGAATTTTTCTGTAATACTTATTTATAAATTAAAAACAATTGAGGTCAAATTATTTCATTGATACCTTTAAGCTTAAATTTAAGTTGTCTTCTCATCAGCTATCAGTCAACATTTTCTTTTGAATAAGGTTAGTGACTAACTTCCTTTTCATAGACTCTAATGCTATCTAATTCTTCATTTAAAATGTCTATATTTGGGGTGCCTGGGTGGCTCAGTCGGTTAAGCGGCCGACTTCGGCTCAGGTCATGATCTCGCGGTCTGTGTGTTCGAGTCCCGCGTCGGGCTCTGTGCTGACAGCTCAGAGCCTGGAGCCTGTTTCGGATTCTGTGTCTCCCTCTCTCTGACCCTCCCCTGTTCATGCTCTGTCTCTCCCTGTCTCAAAAGTAAATAAAAACGTTAAAATTTAAAAAATAAAATAAAATAAAATGTCTATATTTTTCTCCGTGGAAAAGTTCATTTTGATTCTAAGGAATACTACTTAGTATCCCCCTTTGGGGGTGAGCACACAATATTAAAGCCATGCACATTTCTAATTGACAATTCTGTATTTTAGTCATGTAATTACATTTTACAAAACTTATAGAGAACTTCCTTGCAAAGAGTCTAAATAGTCCTCCACTCACTTTTGGCTTTTATTTATAGCCTGTCAGTAATGTACTGCTTTTCATAGTTCACCATGTGATTCTCATCTTTTTAGCTCCTTTGGGAAATTGACAGTAAATTTCAAAGCACACCCCAAGCCAAGCACACTACAATCACGTCAGTGTCACCTGGAGGACTTGCTAAACATACATTGTTGGACCCCATCCTCAGAATTTCAGATTCAGCAATTCTGGAGTGGGGCTGAGAATTTGTCTAATACTGCTGGTCCATGGACCACACTTTTTTTTTCTTTTTTTTTTTTTTTTTAACTTTATTTATTTATTTTGAGAGAGTGTGCATGTGAGCTGGGGAGAGGCAGAGGGGGAGAGAGAGAGAATCCCAAGTAGGCTCTGCCCTGTTCTTGCAGAGTCTGAGACAGGGCTCAGTCCCACAAACCATAAGATCATGACCTGAGCCAAAATCAAGATTCAGAAGCTCAATCAACTGACCCACACAGGCGCCCATGGACTGCACTTTAAGAAACATTGTCATAAAATGTGAAATATTGTTTACCTGTCTTGATTTGTTTAGTAGTTTTTTTCCTTTTAGATTTAATCCAACTCAGAAGATTAAACCAGCTTCTTTTGATTGGCAGTGTGTGTGTCTTGGATATTTAAGAGGAAAACCATCTAAAACAAAATCTTTACGTTGTTTATTTGAAAACATATGTATTCTAACTTTAAAGAAAAAAGCATATGTATTCCACCTTTTAAATTGTGAATTTATTTTTGGATAACCTCTAACTGTATTTGGGGTTTATTTCTGTTGCTGTATAATTAGATATTTCATGGCAATATTTTGTATTAAGCAATAATTTTTCTAGAATCAACCAATAAGCGTTTTCTACCTTGAAAATTTTATGCTCTATTCTGAAAGAGCTGGCAGTTTCTTTTGCCTCTAATTTTATTACCCAGTGCAAGAAAAATGTTCCAGTCACTTTTTTTTCCCCCATCATAATCTTGAAAGAATTTTAAGTAGAAAGTTGGGATCTGTATCCAGGCATGCTTAGTACTTATCACCAAAACAAATAACTGAATTGAATATTGGATAGATAAATGGGTAGGTGGGTGGGTGGTTAGATGGATGGATGGATGGATGGATGGATGGATGGAGGTAGGTAGGTAGGTAGGTGAATGTCTTAAGCATCTTGGTATTACAGGTAGCTGCAGCTGTCATCATAGGTTATCCTTCTGCTTGGAAACTGTTAAATTTCTTTAGATATCAATTGTAAGATGCACTCAGATTACAGATATGTTAATATGTGAGAAATTATGTGACTTAGCATGTAGTATTTGAATTAATTTTGTAAGATTTGTAATATGGACTAATTAAGAGTCTGCGATGGAAATTTTTTTGTTTATATTTTCCTTTTAGATTGTCCAGTTTATTGTTACGTTGGTTCAGAATAACCAACTTGTGAGTTTAAAACGTAAAAGGTAAGATTTTGTGGTAAAACACTTTGACTTATTCATGGACAAGTAAACATTTTAGTGTTTAACATGAATGGCCTACATTTGCTTAGAGTATGCCTGTTGTCCCAGATGCACAGTACTTCCTTGTTAATTTATACTCTCAACATTTCAATACTAGTGTTATTTCCTCCTGCTGTCATCCTGCTGATGTTTTTGAAAGATAAGGTAGCCTAAATGACCACTTTAAACACACATATACAGTTAATAAAGAATCCATTTTTATTCACATTAGCAGTTTAATGTATCATTAGATGGCCTGAACGAGGGAAATTTAAAAAACAGGTCATATATTGAAAAAAAATAAAAAAATTTTTTACTTGATCTCTCTTATGTTTAATTCACTAATAAGGGATTTAAAAACCTATATATTGAATGTAGCTTGTGATATCTATAAATGTTAGTAACTCCGTTGTTACCACTAAAGCTTAAGGATAATGGATAAAGGAATAGTTGGAAAGCAGATAAAGATCTTGTAAGGCCATATTTTAGCAAAGCTTGTTTATGTTTACAACTTAGGCTGTGGCCTTAACTCCTTCCACAAACTAGTTCTCATGATATTACCTATTTGTTTTTTTACTATGTAAGTACAGTTCATAAAGAGTTATTCAGTCAGCAGTGAAGTATATCCAGAGAGACTAGTTTATTATATTTATTTTAAGAAAAATAGTCCAAAAGAATGGTGAAATAAAAGTCCTAAACACAGTCATCCTCTATTTCTATTCCTAAGATGTGACCATTTTCTTTAAAGAATTTTTTTTTTTAATGTTTATTTATTTTTGAGAGACAGAGAGAGACAGAGTGTGTGCAGGGGAGGGGCAGAGAGAGAAGGAAACCCAGAATCTGAAGCAGGCTCCAGGCTCCGAGCTGTCAGCACAGCACTCTACGTGGGGCTCAAACCCATGAACTGCAAGATCATGACCTGAGCCAAAGTTGGATGCTTAAGAGACTGAGCCATCCAGGCACCCCAGATGTGACCGTTTTAAGAGTTCATTGTGTATGATTAACAAATCTCTTATTAAAGTGTGTATGTTCATGTGAGGGTAAATTATTAGAAGAATTTAAATTTCATGTTATGTTTGCTTCACTGAATTTCATGAATATCTTCTGATTTTCAGGCCTCTACTTCTAAATACTAATGGAGCCCAAAAGAAGAATCTGTTTCAACATATAGTCAAAGAACCAGCTGATAATCACCATCATAAAGTAATTTTTTGGTTAAATTCTACTTTATATTTGTTATTTCAAGCCAAGTTTTATTGTAGCAGTATTTCATTCAGAGTTTAGTGAATAATAATCTGTGTGCTTATCCTCCAGCTTATTAAATCATGACATTTTTAATTTTTTGCTTTAGATTTTAAGAAATAAACCATTGTAAATATAGTTGTCTAGTTTGCCTGTTCCCAGGTTTGTTTTTCACCTTTTCTTCAGGCTCTCCTAGATAATCACTGTCTTGAATTAGAATTTATCATCACCTTCGTCATTATATGTGTGACTTCTTGAACAATATTTGGTATTATTTTGCATGTATCTAAACTTTATATAAATTACATATAATTTTGCACATATCTTTTTGCATTGTAACTTTTTTCACTTGGTTTTTCTTTTGGAGATTTATTAAACATTTAGTTAATCTCAACTATTATATTAATTGAATATTATATAATGTAATTATGCATTCATCCATTGGTTATTTTAAGTTTCCAGTTTTTATTATAAATTGCATAGACTAGACCTTTTAGTCTAGCAATTTCAAAACGTGTTTCTGTTTACCTTTATCTTTGTCATGGGCTCTCTGGATCATTTGTTGTTTGTCAAACTTACACATTGGCAAATCAGTCTAGCTCAGAGTCTGGACTTTTTTTTAATATCTGATTTTCATTGTTACTTTCAAATCTTGGAATTCTAAATACTGCTTTAGATTTATTAATGTACCAAGATTTTTTTCTTGAGCAAACCATAATTAACATCTGGTTCTTCCCACCACTATTTCTAAATAAATAAACCTAACTGTTGTGTTTTTAGAATTAAAGACTCAACGTAATGGATGACGATTAAAAAAAAAATTTTTTTTTTAATGTTTATTTTTGAGAGAGGGAAAAGAGACAGCTTGAGTGGGGGAACGGCAGAGAGAGAGGGGGACACAGAATCTGAAGCAGGCTCCAGGCTCTGAACTGTCAGTGCAAGAGCCCAATGCGGGGCTCGAACTCACAGACCTTGAGATCATGACCTGAGCTGAAGTTGGACACTTAACCGACTGAGCCACCCAGGCGCCCCTAGATGACGATTTTTTAATTTACCTAGATTTATGTATTTTTAAGTACTTTACATCTTTTGCCTCTGATTTATCTACTGTTGAAATTTACAGATTTTTGCATATGATAATGACTTTAGTTTGCTTTAGAGAACTGAATGTATTTTTATTAAGTACCTATGATCTGAATATATCTGTAGCTGAATAAAAAAATTGTTGCTGAAAACAGGCTGACATTTAACTGTGGAATAGCTGAAATGTTTTTTTTTTCCTATTAATGAAAGCATTTAATAAGAATAAACCATAAGTCAAATAGAGTAGCTGATAAAATAATCCTCATCAGCACAGTGGTCATCTGGTTATGCTTGAAATTCCTGGTGAAGTCTTAGGACTTTTTTTTTTTTTTTTTTAACCCTTTGGATATAAAAAAAATACTGTAAAATTTGAAGATCTTTCCATAGAATCATTCGGAGGCATGTCACCTTCAAGAATTCTTACAGTAAAAGAAATAGTTAAGTAGATGAAGTAACACACTTCATACCTCTGTGAATTGGTGCTAATAACAATTAGTATATAAGTCCCATCAGGGCAGACAGCATAACTGTTTTGCTTACCATTGTGTATCCTTAGTTAGCACTTTTTAAATAGTATGCTGTTTGGTAGTCAGTATAATTTCAAATTTTGATATATATTGTCTCCGTGATTTTTTTTAGGTTCCACATAGTAGGACTGAAGGTTTAAAGCCAAGGGAGCGGATTTCAGATGACATCATTATTTATGATGTAACTGATGATAATGCAGATGAAGAAAATATCCCTGTTATTCCAGAAACTAATGAGGATGTTATATCTGATCCCTCCAAGTAAGGAGATTATGAAGTAAAATTTGTGAAAATATTGGTTACTTTTCTTATCAGAAAGCTAAATTCAAAACCACTTTATTCTGTGAAAAACTATTGTCTGACTCATATCTGGATTATTAAACCGAAAAAGCCAAATTATTTAACCACATACTCTCCTCTCAGCAAAGACTCCCAACAAAAAGTAATGAGAATTCTCATTTTTTCCTCTCAGCAAAAACTCCCAACAAAAAGTAATGAGAATTCTCATTTTTTAATTGTGGAGTTAAATGTCTTTAATTGATCCTTTGTGGTTTTGTATCATATGATAAATCAATACTTGTGATTAAGCTACTCAAGAAACTTAAGCCTTTTGATACATGTTTTGGAGAGAAAGTTTTCATGAAGAATGAATGGACAGAATGGATTTGTTGAATTTGTTTGAAAATGTGATTGTTTCTTTCTTACATCCTGATATAGCTGTAGCCAGTACCCTGATATTGTCATTGTTGAAGATGACAATGAAGATGAGTATGCACCTGTCATTCAGAGTGGAGATCAGAATGAACCAGCTAGAGAATCCCTAAGTTCAGGCAGTGATGGCACCAGCCCTCTCATGTCTAGTGCTGTCCAGCTAAATGGCTCATCTAGTCTGACCACAGAAGATCCTGTGACCATGATGGATTCCATTTTAAATGATAACATCAATCTTTTGGGAAAGTAAGTGTTAACCTAGATATTGTATGAGCTTATTTGCTTTCATTGTTTACTTCACATGTTCTGTTTCTCTTTTGGCGATCTTTCTTTTACATTATGAACCCATATAATCTATCTTGTTTTGGCCACGGCTGACCTCTGCAAATGTTATTTTGAAAGGATTTAATCATCCCAAGAGTGTCTTGGGATTTTCTTGGCAGTTCTGTAATGAGGCACCCCTGTAATGTAATTTAATGTGAAACAAGGAAATCTAATATTTGATATATTTTTTAATCTTTTTCTCCCTTAGGGTTGAGCTGTTGGATTATCTTGACAGTATTGATTGCAGCTTAGAGGACTTCCAAGCCATGCTGTCAGGAAGACAGTTTAGCATAGACCCAGATCTCCTGGTTGATGTAGGTACTTTGAATAATCTTTGCTGTACTGGAAGTTTGTGTATTTATGTGTATGGTGTTAAAATAATACATCATTTTCTTGTATTCTACACTGTCTTTGCATTTTCTTTTTTAAATGAATGATTTTGTTAATCAGAAACAATAAACAGATGGATTCAGGATGATGAAGGAGGGTGATCAGCAATTACTACACATTTCTGAGTAACAGTTCAATTAATCCTCCTATAACAATGTATCAACTCTGTTCAATGGTACTACTAAATCCAGGTCTTCTCTAGACTTGCCGTGTTTTGTTTTGCTCTAGAACAAATTGTCACTGAAGAGAAATGGGTGGATATTTAGTCGTAGAATTACTTAGCCAGGAAACAGTATGGAGATACTTCTTAATACTTTGGGAATTAGTATTTTCCACTGAAGTGGATAATATTTTATTATATTTGCTATAGTTTTTAAAATTTTTATGCCCTAAGTCCTAAGGTTATCCTGCAATCCCCACCACCTTCTACATGAACTGACTCCAGTGTTGTCTGGACTGTGAATCCTTATCTACCATTTCTGGCATTAACTAACTACCTTTCTTCCCTTTTGCTCCTACCATTCCTCTCTTACATGGCTTGGTTCCATCCAGATGAATATTGTTCTCTTCCTTATTTCTGTTTTCTGTTGTGAATATGTTTCTCTATCCTGAAAAGTTTGTTGCTCGCTTATTTATTTATTTATTTATTTATTTATTTTGCATTTTTTTTGCCTTAAAATGCAGCTTCTCTCCATCAAGATATTTTTCAGTCTTGTCCTTTTAAGGGCTTCTCAGTGAGGCTAAAAGGAATTAATTCTTTCTTATCTTTCAGTCTTATTAATTCACCACCTTACTCTTCTGCTTCTCATCAGGTTTTGTCAATATCCATGATTTGATTATCCTTTCCGAATCATCAGTATATCACAGGATGGATTTCACTTTCTTTGAAGATTTCCTTTCCATACTGATCTGTGTTACCATCTTACATGAATTCAACATCCATGTTAATGACCTATTTTAATTTGTTAATAGTAATTTGACAGCCCTTTATTCAGTTTGTCTTTGTCCCCACTCTAATCCAAGGACCTTTTTAGAATGTCCCTTAGATCATAAGAAAATAAAATCTCATTATTCTGACCCTCTACAAATACTTGCAATCTTCCATTAGATTATTGGTTTTTTTTAAATTTTTTTTAGCATTTATTTATTTTTGAGAGACAGGGCATGAGCAGGGGAGGAGCAGAGAGAGAGAGGGAGACACAATCCAAAGTAGGCTTCAGGGTCTGAGCTGTCTGCACAGAGCCAGACACAGGGCTCGAACTCACAAACCGTGAGATCATGACCTGAGCCAAAGTCAGACACTTAACCAACTGAGCCACCCAGGTGCCCCTACAATTAGATTATTTTAATTTAACCTTGGAACACTTAACCACATTTGTCCTCAAGACCTTGTCTGGCCAACTTTTCCTATTCACAGAGGATAATCATCATGCCCTCGTTCTCTCATAAGCTGTGGAATCTCATCTTTTTTCTTCATAAAGGAAGTGCTTTCTTTCTCTTTAAAGCCTATTTGTATACCTGCCCTCTGCCTCTGTTTTTCTAGCTCTGCCTTTGATCTTTCCCATCTCTCTTCAGTAGGTTCAGATCTTCTCCATCTTAAACATTTTGATGTGTTGCTCTGTTCATTTACCATTCTACTTCTCTAAGTCTTTCACTACAGAGTTTTAGAAATGAATGGCTGGTGGTATTTGGTACTTCTTTTTTTACTCTGTATTTCTTTTGAAACTCTGTATTGTCTTGCTTATTTACTCTAAGCCTGTGCTTCCTTGGTTTAACCGTAATGAGTGGCTGTGTTTTTGTTTTTGTTTTTTAAATCAGGCCATTGGGGGAGTAGGTTTGTTTTGAATCAGATGGATTTGGGTTCCATTTAGCTTATGTCACTTAGTAGCTTTGGTATTAACCTTGGGAAAGCTCACCTCTCTTGCCCAGTTTCCCCATCTGTTAAATGTGGCTAATGCCTAACACGAAGAACTCTTTTGGGGATTATAAATAATTAATCACATTAACACTAGTGATTTTTGACAATGGAACTTTTTCTGTTGATTTTAGAGGCACTGGATTTTTTTTTTTTTTTCTCTTTGTCTTCCTAGCTATTTTCTGGTTACTCAAAGAGCTTTTCTTTTCCCTATTGTTTTCTACTTGTGAGTATTCCCCAAGGTACCATTCTTTTATCTTTTTATTTGTTCTATGTCTCTTCTTTTTCTATCCTTTCTCTGTGAAGGGATTATGGCTTGTGAGATTGCTCTCAAATTTATACCTCAAGTTCTTAATATTTTTTTAAAGTAAACTGCTTGAATTCTAATTCCATGCCTTTGAAATCATCAGTCAAGATCTTGCCTTAGATTATTTCTGTTTAATACCAAACTTTTCTTTATTCTCCAAACTAGCTACACTTCTCAGCTTTTTTTTTTTTTTTTTTTAATTTCTTAATGTTTATGTATGATTTTGAGAGAGAGAGACAGAGCATGAGCACGGAGGGGCAGAGAGAGAGGGAGACACAGAATCTGAAGCAGGCTCCAGGCTCTGAGCTGTCAGCACAGAGCCCGACGCCAGCTTGAACTCACGGACTACGAGATCGTGACCTGAGCCAAAGTCGGATGCTTAACTGACTGAGCTACCCAGGTGCCCCCAGCTTTATTTTCTATGGTGGTATCAGACTTCTCTTTACTCATCCAGGAATGGTAATCACTGAGTCATCTTGGTTTCCTTACCTCTGTCTTATTGTTTACCAGGTCCTCAAGTATTTTCAAAAATAGCACTCAAAAATCATTCCTACTTTGTATTTCTACTGTTGCCTCTCTCATCCAAGACTTTCATTGTTTCCTCCTTGAATCTCATGCTGTATTATAAAAATCCACCCATAGGTTACCTTGTTCTCTGAGGTGGCAGAGATGGTAAGGACATGAATAGATATGCTGAGGAACTCAGGTTCTCTGCAGAGTTCAGTTCTGAGTGGCCCAGTGTGGAGTGTCAGCAAGAGAGGCCTGGAATTAGGATTCAACCAGCTGTGTCACTGCTCCTCCTACATGATTTACTTTTTTCTGCTTCACACTGTGCATCTGCTGGGGATACATGAAGGTATCCCTGATTTAATGGGTGAGTAGGGCAAAGGAGTGAGGAGCTTATACTCTCAGATGCCACTCTCAATAGAGACAAAATCTGTTCAATCTCAGAGGCAGTGACAAGCTGAACTTGGCAGAGATTTGCAGTTATTTACAGTTATCTACTCTTAAGGATCCGAGTCTCATCCTTTTCATGGATCAGTAGGTAGTAAGAAAGGGGAAAAAGTTAACAAAAGGAAGAACTGGGGACATTTTTAGGGCTATCATGAATGTGGAACTTAAGGAGAGGAATCACTGTCTAGAGAGGGTGGAGGAGGGATCTGTCTGCAGTCTCTCTGCATTTCAGTTTATCCTTTGAACCGTTGGTGTGTTCATTCTCCAAAAATGCTTTAATCACTGTGTGTCATTTCTGAGGCCTTTTCCAAGGCTATTATTGCTGACAGAATGTGGTCTTGTCCACTGACTGGCCTTGTTCTACTTTTTGAACTTACTACATACAACTTACTATTCAACTCAGAACTTCTGTGTTATTTGGACTGGTCATCTTGTCTATTTCTAGAACTTACCCCACAGCCATTCCTTCTTCTCTATTATTGCTAATCTGTAACAATTTATTCTTCCCTCCATTCTCTTCTTTCCAAATCCTAACTATTCTTCAGGGACTGATATGTGTTGGATAGCTTCATAAAGACTTTTTGTTTCATCTTGCATGTGTGTGTCTGCGCATGTGATTTTCTCCTTTCTCTTTTTAGTACTTTTGATCCCCAGTATCCATTACTATTATTATACTGAATTAAATCTGATCATATGTTGCTGTTTGATATTGTTCTTGTCTTTTAGATTGTAAGCTCCCAGAGAGCAGGAATAGTGTCTTCATTGTGTATTCTTCATGATGTCAGTTATTTCATAGATGCTCAATAAATCCTTGTGGAATGAATGACTTTGAAGCTTATGACTTAAAAGCTTTGTCTGTAAACTGGCTGGATTGAGGAGTGCAGTAAGCAGTGGTCTTAGCATTTACATCTTCTGTTACTAGGTGAGGTGAAAAGAACTGACAAGTAGGTATGCCATTTGGTCAGAGGGCTGCATTTGAGGCGTAATTTAGGAGGCACTGTCAGAGCAGATTCTATAAATTTCTCACATAATTAGCTGGTAGTCAGTAAAGGCTTACTGTCTGGGCAAGGAACTCAGTCCTGGGTGCCAGTTAAAGCCAAAAGCATTTAGAAAGAAAATAATAAAGGAGATGGAGGAGAGGGAAAGTGGGGCAAAACACCATTTGTCTTTAAGTGATTTACTCCACTGTTTTATGGAGAAATTCTTAAAACATCTTGCATGGGCTAGCTTGCTCTGCTTTTGTATGTTTTTCCTTCTGCTTTCCTGCTTTTCTCTTTCATACTTGTTTTACTGTATGAAAACTTCTTAGTGCAGGAGCTACATCTCTTCACCCAACGTGGCTGTATAGAAATTTTGAACACACAGTTCTTTTTTAATATTTTTTAAACTTATCATCTTTCTTGTTTGGTCTTTCAGCTTTTCACTAGTTCTGTGCAGATGAATCCCACAGATTACATCAATAATACAAAAGTAAGTTTTAATTCATGTTGCTCAGGACCCTTAGCTGTAAGAATCTGAAAAGAAAAAGTCCTAGTAAGTAGAGAGCAATATCACTCCCAGTTACAAAAAACTCATTTTATATTCTTACCCTAATATGTGTGAACAAGATAGTAAAATTCTAGATGAAAAAATAGCTTTTGGTTATGGGGTGAGTCATTGCCCAATTCTTTAGGCACTTGTGTGATAAACTACCAATATGAAGTCAGCCCTCAAGGTACTGGGAGATCAACTGAACTTGGCATGTTCAGGTGTATCACTGAAATAAAGAATTAAAATATTTTTTTATGTTTTATGTGCTTCAGTTTACATTCTTATTCTTTCTATGAATAGCTTCTCAGCAATTTTTATTGAAAATTTACTGGTACTGATATTTTTAAATAAGTTCCTTCTTTTTATTAGCATGCAGTAAAAGCTCAGGGATTTGAACTAATTTGTACTAATTGTACGTAAGGAAAGTTAAACAATGAAGTGTGGATTTTCGACTATTTTTTTTTTAAGTGATGGTTTTTGTTATTAGACTTATAGGAACTCCAGTTGGGATTAGCAGATGTTACCTGAAATTCTTCAGAACTTGTTTTTAATGAGTAATAAGGACAATTTGAAGTTGTTAAGAGCAGATGATTAGAATCATTCTTTTACTTTGTTTATAGCTTATTGTCTTAAATAGGTATATACTCTATTTATCTTGTTTTTTACCAAACTCTTCAGTCCCATTTTTTACTGAATACAAAGGCGTAAATCAAGTCCCCTGAAATTTATATATTCTAGATTAGCAGAATCAAAATTTAGTTTGATTCTTGTTCCTTGTAGTCTAAAAATGAACACATATCAAATAAATGTAAGTGATTAGAGTCAGAGAGTAGAATTTAAAAAAATCTTTTTGTTTTATTTTATATTTGAAAGAGAGAGACAGAGCACAAGTGGGAGAGGGGCTGATAGAGGGAGACACAGAATCCGAGGCAGGCTCCAGGCTTCAAGCTGCCAGCACAGAGCCCGATGGTGGGGTTCAAACTCACGAACTGCGAAATCATGACCTGAGCCAAAGTCAGATGCTTAACCAACTGAGCCACCCAGGTGCCCCAGAGAGTAGAATTTTTCTGATTAATGTCATGTGTGAGGATAGCCTGACCAGATTTTCTATGTATTCAAATTATATATTATAGCCTGGGTAACTTAGAGTTGAAAGAATTTGTGAATTTTTGAAGTAGAAAGTTGATTATACGTTCAGTATTTGGATTTTTATCTGGGGTTGTAAAGGCCATTTGGTAAATATTTTCAGTTTTGCAGGTCATATGTTCTCTGTCACAACTACTCAATACTGTAATTATAGTGCAACAGCAGCATCAGACAATACAGAAAAGAATGAGTGTGGCTGTGCTTCAGTAAATTTTTATTTACAAAAACAGGCAGCATGCTGATATGGCATGTGGACCACAGTTTGCCTGGATTTATACTGTAAGGTTCTCTGGATCACCTCAACACTGGGTTTCAGTGAATATGATACTGTGAAATGTTAGATCTTAAGGGGGAATGAACCCATATTATGCATTCATTTAGTGAATGTGCTGCACTGTTTATTGATTGCTAGACATTGAGTCATTCTTTCTTCCTGGATTATCCTCTTTATTCCAAAAACAATAGTTTAAATACAGTTCTCAGATATAGCAGTTAAACAGCAAATTGCATACAGCTTTGTAGTACTATAGAAAAATTAGAGAATAACTTTTCATTATAGTTCTAAAATCTAATTATTGTTTTCAAATAATTGGCACATTCCCTTGCTCATGACAGGTATTTTATTGACATAGATTACACACTCTTTCCTAATAAATCAGGATACTTGTACTCCTCAGTAGAGCAATCTAAGTGGCCACTACTAATGAACAAGAATTTGTATAGGACTTGAAACCCATTTGTCATCTTGGTTCTCATGTTTTAGAGTAACAATGGCATCCTTGGAAACTACTTTTTAAAAAGTAAAAAACAAAGATGGTATTTTTGCATTACTGTTTATTTATTGTGATTGCTAAATGAGAAATATTTTTATGTTCCTTTTTCGGAAGGTTTAGTTTTATTATATGTTGGGGCCATTCTTATGTCTGAATCCTGGAAACTTGTACTGCTTCATTTTATGATGAATATCAGGAGAATTATAGGAATTAGTATGTTTTTTACACCATATGTACTGAACCAGCATGCAAGTGTCTGGGACTTACAGCTATTCAGGAAAAATTGTGAACCACTGCACCTCAGTTTGAACATCGTGGAAAAGAGCATTGAAGAACTAAACAACATTAAAGTTTTAATCCCCCTTTACAATCAGATATGAGGAGAGAAGACAATGGTTGAAAGAAGCAATTTAAATAACAAAAGAACTGAAAGAGTCTCAAAAAGGAAATGAAGCAATTTCACCTCAACTTTGAGGCTTCCAATTATAGAGATCTATAGTTTTTAAGGATATCATCATGTCATCCTGAGCTACTTACTCTAAATATGTTCAGTTATGCTAAATATTCTGTTTGTGAGTGAAATGAGTAATAACATTTTTAATCAAAACTGCTTAAGATGAGTTTGTTTAAAGAATTATCTCTTAATTAGTTTGAAACCAGCCATCTTTGATTCATTCCCTTGACATTCATTCCCTTTGATTCATTTTACCCTTGACAAATTCTGTCTGTTCTGTTGAAATGTCCCCTCTTTTCATACTTACTGTCATTCTAGTTCAGGTTCTTTGTTTCATCCACTTGATGACAGCAATAGTTTTTTTAACCAGTGTTGTTACCTGTTGAGATCTCTTTCTCTAGTTCCTCTTTTCTGGTGCTCCCTGATCCCATATATTTCAGATAATGTATTCACATACTGTTCTTTATTTTATGCTGTATTTTAGGACTACATAAAATATGAAACAAGTATTTTTATATGGTTTTTTCTCTTTTAGTCTGAGAATAAAGGATTAGAAACTACCAAGAACAATGTAGTTCAGCCAGTTTCAGAAGAGGGAAGAAAATCTAAACCCAAAACAGGTAGGTATAAATGTAGTATTAGTTTTTTCCAGATTTTTAAAATCAAAAGTCTTACATAGAAACTAATAGGAATATTTCTGAGTATGGAAAGTCTGGCCATACTTAACAGTTGAACACAGAATGTACTGTTCTCAATTCTGTGCATAATGTATCAAGGTTTCAGCAGATAGAGAAAATTAAATTGGTGAGGTAATAGTTCTTTAAGTCTTTTTTTTTTTTTTTTATTTAACTTTAGGACAACTGAAAGAATTCTCATATTGTAATTGTTGAATAAAAGACTTAACCTTTCTGACTAGTACATTTTTAAATTTACTGGCATAAAGTGTCAGATTTCTTGTTTGGATATATAAGGGTAGTTGATTGCATATATGCACATCTGTTTTTATTTTTTCCACCTTCAGCTTGAACTCTGTATAAGCTGGTGATAAAAGAGCATTTTTCTAATCTTTATTATAGATAAGCAGCTTATCCAGTACACTGCCTTTCCACTTCTTGCATTCCTCGATGGGAACCCTGCTTCTACTGTTGAACAGGGGAGTACAGCATCATCAGAAGTTATGTCCTCTGTAGATAAACCCATAGAAGTTGATGAGCTTCTGGATAGCAGCCTAGATCCAGAGCCAACCCAAAGTAAGCTTGTTCGCCTGGAGCCATTGACTGAAGCCGAAGCTAGTGAAGCCACACTGTTTTATTTATGTGAACTTGCTCCTGCACCTCTGGATAGTGATATGCCACTTTTAGATAGTTAAATCCCCAAGAAGTGGACTCTACATGTATATATTCATCAAAATGATGAACTATTTATTTTAAAGTATCATTTGGTACTTTTTTTTGTAAATTGCTTTGTTTTGTTTAATCAGATACTGTGGAATCAAAAGCACCTTTTGCTTTTCTCACTTACACACTCTTGCAAAGCTTTCAGATGTTACTCAGCTACATAGGTACACAAGATTTAATGCACATTGTTGGTATATCTCTAAGTTGGATTCAAATGGCCATTTTTCTCCAGTTATAGTAAATTGGATTTCTTTTTTACATATATACCCATTAACCCCAGTTAAACTTTTTTGTTTGTTTTACTTGTTTGATGCTGTCTGTTTGCATTGAGTGTAAGTCACTAGAACTAATGGTAGAACTCTTAAAGCTTTGTCTGTTCCAGTTACTTTTACTAAATATTTTTCACTTGGCTTATTTTTAAAAACTGGGAACATAAAGTGCCTGTATCTTGTAAAACTTCATTTGTCTCTCTTGTTCAGAGAAGTTCATTCATGTTCAACAGGAAAGGCAAAGTATACTTGAGTGCTTGCTGTCAGATATGGCTCCAGCTTCATATACATAGAAAGAAGGGAATGGGATGGCATCAACCCCATCCATCTCGTTGGACTAGTTTTAAGTAAAAGTTTTCTGATCTGTTTGTGTTTTTTTTGAACCATACTATTTAGTAAAATAAATATAATGAATGTTGCGTACTAGTGTCTGTTATGTGTCTTCTTTAGAGGTGACACCCACATGTAGAAATTTTTCTTTTTTATAGGAAGTAGATAGACTTAAATTGTAAACTGTCTGTTGTCCATTATTGAGTCACACCAAGATCTTTGTGCCTCATCTCAAAAGATAGGCTATTTGCAACAAGGAAGGAATATAAGGTCTCTAAACTTAATGTGTTTTAAAGTTCTTTATTAAATTATACTGGCTTGCTTTCTATATTTCTAATAAAGAACTGAGAGAAGTATGCCTCTCATTGTCCCAAATGAGGTAAGAACATTATCACTGGGTGCCACCCAAAGAAAGGCCTATAATTTTTGCCCCTAGGGAAGACGAAACAGTTAAGTCACTTTCTCCCTTTAGATCTGTCGTTCAGGAGATTAATGCAAGACCAGGACACCTCTTTTATCAAGTTGAATTCCACCTTCAGGCAGAGGGCTGGAAATAGTGCAGTTTATATCTGAATATTTGATAGGGCCGTTTGATTAGGAATTACAAATTACCTTCCTCTTGGCCATATTCTGTCGTATCTTGGAATTTCTCTTACTATGTTGTAAAAATTCAAAGGAAAACCTAGCACAGAGATAGGAAACCCTTCCTTAGCAGATCCTAAAATATTTGGCTCTGACAATGGCATCTTTTGTCCCCAGAAATTTCTGCATAAGCTGTAGAGGTCACTTTTGTAGAGGTCGTTAAGGTTGAGAACAAGAATTTAGAGACTGGGAAGGGATACAACTTTAGAGACTTTTCTTATTCCCTTACCTTCAGTGTGGAATATGATGAAATTTCTTCTCTTTGGGGACATTTTGGAGCTCTAGAAGTATTCTAAAAATCTTGAAAAACTTTATATATTCTAGCACTTTTTAAGTTGAAATTAAAATTTTTCATCCTTAGTTGGAAGGAATTTAGGGTGTTGTTAATACTACCATTTAAAAATAGTCATTACTGTTTAAAAATGCAATTATGTGCTTTTTAAAATGTATCTAAAGGAATCTAAATACCACAGTGATTTGCTATCCATCATCATCTATTCTACTTCTCCCAAAGAATTTTATCCTATTTTTATCATCTGTGAGAGTCATACATCGAAGATACTGTCACACTTCTCTGTAACAAAATTTGAAATTGTTTCCTGTAACCTTAAGATTCTAAGCATTAAAGAAGTTTGTCTCCAGTTATAAATACACAGTTGATCAAAACAGTATAAATACATGTGGCAGAGACTGTTAAGTGAGTGCCAAACCATTTTCTCAATCATTCAGTTAGATTATTTCCACCTTTGTATACAGGGTGGCTATGGAACTGAGTCCCATATAAATCAGAAGTCATGTAATAGAACTTCAGGTGTGGTCTGTGAAAACCTCCCCTGTGCAATCCTCCTTGCTCTTTTACCCCCCTCCACTAGCCTGATGCAGAGGAGTATGTGGCTTCTGAGTATACATTCAAGGAGGAAGAAATTTGGCTTCCTGAATCACTGCTTAGAAGAAAGCCACCTATCAATCTTGGACACCCATTGTAGACTTCAGGTGAGTGGGGAACAAACTTTATGTTCTGCCTTTGGAACTTTTTTTTCTTTTTGGTTGATCTCTTCTTACTGTCCACTAATAAAACATTCATATTTTGGTGAACTGTTATTAAACATAAGTTTTATCAGAAATATATTTTTAGTGGAGTGAACAGGTCTTGATGGGAGGGGGAGTTTTTCCCCAATTTTTTTTTTGTATCTGGGGGTGAATATTACTAATATTAAGAGCATAAGTTTTATTCCTTTTTGTTTTCATAGGTGTAAAACTCTAAGAAACTTCATTTATAATACAAAAAAGTATGAGAATGGAAGAATTTTGTTGTAGCAGTGTCGATTCTCTGAATTCCTTCAGAATTATATACCAGAACTATTTTATTATGATTTATTAACTCTGGTGACTTTAGATGATCCTTCTATTTCAGTGAAAGCAAAAAAATAGAAACTACCTGAATTGTAAAAGGACCTTTTTTCCCAATGTCCTTCCTTCACACCAATACTTAAAAGTTGTGTCTTTATTGGATATTCAAGAGATTTTATCCAAAGTGCCTTGGTAAGATTCAGAATGCATAAGAGGTACATATTTGTTAAATATGGAGAGTAATCGCTAAGAGGGATGGAGGATGCCTTGATGTCCTTTTGCATCTTTTCGCACAGATCCAAATTGAGGAAGGAGTAACGTGAAAATTGAAAATCTGGAAAGTGGTTCCTCTTAATACTCTCATTTACCAGAGGAAATCTGTATACTGCCTGTAAAACAATATGAAGACTGTGGTATAAAAGTAGGGCCAGAGGAGACAGCATAGGACTTAGAGCAGCTGAATGTTCCTTTAGGGTGGATCATGGTGCTTTTCATAGGGATGGTATACTCAGGTGATAAGTTTCAGTGTGAAAATAGTCTGCAGACTAGGAAAAGGACCTAATGATACTGTGATGAACATATGTAGAATGCTGCATTTAAGAATTAGAGCCTAAATGTTCATTTCAAGCACACATGAAATATTTGAGAGTTGGTTGCATATTAGACCATAAAGCAAATCAACAAATTTCATGGAACTGGTGTCAGACTAACTACAGTACAAATAAACTAGACCTTTACAGTTTTGAGGAGCACTGGCATAATATTTTGTAGTGACCTTCAATTTGGGATTACCATGCTGCTTATGATTAGACAGGGGTTATGGGTTTGGGAGTAAGAAAGATCAGAGGTGAAGTGCCATTTTCACCACTTATCAGAATATCCTACTGGTTGTTCCTCTGGGAGAACCCTAATATGTTCATTAAAAAAGGAACAAAAGTTCTCTTTATCTTAGATCTTAGAACACAGAAAATCAAAGGTGGAAGAATAGAGCATCTGCTCAGTAAACGGGGATGCTTTCAGAGCTGTTATAGGATACTAAAAAGTGTGAACTGGCCTAGTGACAAGTTTAACATAAAGGACTACAAAACAACTGACGTGTGTAAGGTAAGGTCTTTTAAAAATTGATAAATTGAAGCTAATCAAAATTAAGTACTTTTGCTGTGCAAAAGACCCTGTCAAGATGGAAAGACAAAGCTACAGACTGGGAGAAAGTATTTGCAAACCATGTTAACTGATAAAGGATGAGTATTTAGAATATATGAACTCTCAAAACTCAACAAATTAAACTGTCCAATTAGAAAATTGCCAAAAGGCATGAACATTTTACTGAGGACATATACATGGCAAATAAGCACATGAAGAGATACTCAACATCACTAGCCATTTGGGAAAGGCAAGTTAAAACCACAATTGAGATAACACAATGTTCTTATCATAACGGCTAAAATAGGAGATAGTGACAAAGGCTGGCAAGGATGCAAAGAAAATGAATTGTTCATACATCAGTGGTGTGAATATGAAATGGTACAGTGACTCTGTAAGTTTGGCAACTTCTTGTAAAATAATCATTTAGCCCATCCACCAAGATTTCTCTCTTCATCCCTGGTTCCATTTAGCCCATCCACCAAGATTTCTCTCTTCATCCCTGGTTCCAAAGACCACGAATTCCCATTTCTTTATTTGCATCATTGAAAGCATGTTAATATAAATGAAATGATCCTTTGTAACCTTTTGGGATTGGCTGTTTTTACCCAGGATACCTCCCTGGAGATCCAGTCGAGTTGTTTTGTGTACAGTTTACTCTTGTCTTATAGTTAGTATTCCATGATATGGATGTACCACTGTGTGTTTAAACATTCACCAGTTGAGGGACTTCTGGGTTGTTGTTAGTCTGGGCTATTGCAAATAAAGTGATAAGCATTCAGGTACTGGATTCCGTGTGAACATAAGATTTTTCTGAATAAATGCCCAAGAATTTTATAGGCATTGTCTTGCCCATAATATTGGGGGAATCAGACCATTTCACTAAACCTTGGTTGGACTAAATGGAATAGAGTACTCATTTACAATTATATTCTTATTTCCCCCCTCCCCCCTTGGTAAGGGACTTTAAGTAGGCTTCAGCCCCACATGGGGGCTTGAACTCATGACCCTGAGCTCAAGAGATGGACGCTTAAGTGAGGCATCCAGGCGCCCCCTCGTAAGAGACTTTTTTAAATACCATTTTGTGTCAGCACCAATTTGCAACTTAGGAAAAAATGCCTACAGGACACAGCAGGTGTAGAATAGCTATCTAATGAATTAAATATATTCTCCAAATTAAACTGGTCCACCCACTAAAGGTTCTTTAGGAGAACATCACCTTAATTACCTGAGATCCAATTTCAGGTGCCACTTACAGAGGACCAAAAAAGGGTGTGATATAATTACTACCTTTGAAACAATTCAGTTTTTCAGGACACAAAATGGACAGTTAACCTTATTGTTTCAGGTTCTTTTATACGCAGGAGGAAAAGTAGGTCTGAGTATTATAGCCACCTAAATTTGAGTTGCTAAAGAATTAATACACCACACACTTTGTCTTGAATTCATTTATTTAGAGATAGAACACAGCCATTCAAAATGATGGAACACAATATCAACACCCAGAATAAAGTTGGGGAATTAAGTTGAATTGTTATATATTTCATTTACATTAATAAATACCTTAAAAGAAGCAAATGTAGATTTTAAGATTCATTAAGACACTAATGATGTGTACAAGTAACTAAGTTTCTAAGTTAACTGTCATACTGCTTGATTTTTCAGGTTGAAAGATTATCATAAACTGTATATTTTAATTAGATGGCAGCAAATACAAAAGCATTTTAAATATCTTCTGAGCTGTAAAATGTACTGTAAGCAGTTTATATTCTATAGCATTCTGTCATTCTGGCCTCAGTTTATGGGTAGAAGGCAAGCTGGACACCAGCAAATACAAATTATCCACCACTAATGAGGTATAAAATCTATTATGCATGTATTTTGAATAGAAGTTATTTTTAAATGCCAAAAAATGCCAGCTATTTTTGGGAAACCTGGGATTTCCCAGCTTGGCCACAGATTAGAAATCTGAGCTTCAGTTTCTTCTTACTTATAAAATGAAGGTTTGGATGAGATTTTATCTAAGTGTCTCCTCAAGCCTAGTATATTGCAGTTTCTTCCTGTCCTATCAAAAGTTTACCACTTTTGATTTTAAAAATGGACTTTCACAGTCATTTTCAACAACTGCCTTCTAACCCATGATTATCATTTTCAAAAGCTTTGTCTAAATCCTTCAGAGTTCTAACATCTCCAATGAGCCTATACTGCATATGTTCATAATAACCAAAACAAAGTTCACTATGTTTGTATGAAAGGCTATCCCTACACAGGGAAGATTACAGGCTATTTGGGTATTCAATTTAGTAACCCACCACTACCAATCTTTCTCTGAAGGCTCCTGTGTCTCAATCTCCATCATAATCTACAGGGAAAACCTGAAAAGATTATTCAGACAACTGGCATTTAAGTGACTTGCTTACACAATTTTGCAATAGCCACGTTCTTTGCAGTCTCTTGTAGGGCAAGGCATCAAACATTTCAAAAGGCAGCCATACATTTCCTTTTATACTTTCTAGAACAGCTTAGATAGCAGAATTTAATAAACTGTCAAGCAGTTTTATTTTTACTCTTAACTTCACAGGCATAGAACTAAGGATAAACCTAACAATGTCCACTTTTCCTAACTCACCAACAGATTCCTAAATCTCTCCCTTTGTGATTCATTCTAACACATATATCAATGCACATGGCAAGAATATAATGAATAAAATGGCAAGCGATAAAATCTAATTCATGCCAGAACACTGGAGAAGTTACATGGGAAGCACACACATACACAACTTTACAAAAGTTGGGAATACTGTTAATCTCAAACAAGCAATGATCCAAGTGGGACTTTCATGCCATAAGTCCTGTTCAGTCAAAATCACGATTTGTAAGAACAAGTGGTGCCACTAGTGTCCAAACATACAACACAATGCCAATCCAACTAGAAGAGATTTTCACCCAGACTGCTGTCCACTGACTTTTCATCTCACGAGAAGGCTCATACCTAAAATTTAAGAAAAAATTTAAAGGGTTGGATTATCAGCCATCATGCTACTTAGCTTACTTCCTAAGTGTTCTTTGTACACAGTTTGTGATAACAGACATACAACTTCTGGGCTAATCTGCTGCCCTGCTAGCCATACTACGTTAATAGCAAACGTGAAGGTAAAATTCACGGTTTCCTTTAAAGGAGGAAAGGACGCAGGCCTCCGAGGTCACTCTTTTACTGATACTCAGATGCTCTTTACGTAAAGTCCCCACTTTCCAAAAGTTTATGTCAGGCCAGTATGCTTTTACAAAACTACATGAGTAAGGGAAGTGGCTTTTTTCTTAAAGGCAGAAATTCTATTTAAGTAACAAAAACCTATACCAACGTAATCTTTTATAAAAGTGTAGTAGTGTAACACCAACTTTGAGAAAATGGGGGGAACCTATATTTCTGGCTTAGTAGTTCTGAGATACAGAGAAATGGAGTTGTGTAACTTCTGGGTAAGTGAAATGTCCTATCCTGTGTAAAAAATATAATCTGTTCCAAGTGTATATGGGAACCACTCTCCCACTTCAGCCTTCTCAGATTTAAGACACTGGAAAGAAAACACATCTCAAATTTAACTGGTTTTTGTGCAGATGAAACATACCAAAAATATTTTTGATCTAAAGTTTTTTTTTGTTTTTTTTTTTTAAGATTTTTTTTAAGTAATCTCTACACCCAATGTGGGGCTCGAACTCAAAACCCCAAGATAGAGTCGCATGCCCCTCTGAGCCTGTCAGTCACCCCGATCTAAATTCTTAACGTTTACTATTATCTGACAGCCAAAGCTGTGAATTATTGAGAACTACATGGATTCTCATCATTTAATATGTTCCTGCAGTGTAGGAATTCTTAAAAATACTTCAATAATAAATACCAGTAAAGACTGCCCTCAAAATGAATAATCTTTTTTCCTACATCTTGTTTGTTAGTCTTCTTACAAGTTGTAAGGGTACTATGCATTAAAAAGTATTCAAAACAGAACTGCCCAAACCATATAGTTCAACTTGAATCTTAAATGGAATCTTTCAGTAATCATTTTGACAAAATTAGAATTTTTGAAAACAAATACTAATAACTACCTTCCTATTACTGGAAAAAGACTTATGTATTATTAAGTGCTAAAAAAAAATATAAATTACAACTTTGAAGAGAATCCAATTTTAAAGTAGCCATGTTCTTTGCATTAATCTACATTAATGTATTTCACCTCAATTCTGAGAACTTTAGTGCTTTTAAAGACAGTTTGAACAAAACAGAAAAGGTATCTTCCATTATGTCAGGAACTGGGTTAACAGTATTTAAAAAATTAGGAAAACCATTGTGGTGTATCAACCATCAACATGGTATTTCTGTAAAAAAATGTTAGTAAAAAATCTGAAGCTTTCTATTTTAATCTCATCAAGATATGGAATATTTGTCAATGCCAAAGCAAGGTAGTCTGCATTTCTCATACTGATCTCACTTAGATGTAAATTTTGAAGTACACTGGAGGTTAAAAAGTACTTCATACCATATGTTTTGTGATGGAATCATGAAAAACATCGAAATTTCCACATGCAAAGTTTTCATGAAATGTAATTACCTGTACCAGTTGGTAAGGGTCATCATGATATAAAGTGAAGCCAAGAAAAGCATGAAGTGAAAGAAGGAATAACTGTAAGTAACACCATCCCTTTCATTATCTACAGCTCGGTGAACATCATCTCCATCCTCCAGTGATCCATCACTTCTGGCTCCACCATCTTCTATTAATGTTGATTCATCACTTGTTAGAGTCAATTTATTAACCTGACTATTGTTCGAAGTGCGGATGCTGCATGAAAGACAGTTAAGGAAGAAAGAAGGAAAAAGGGTGTTTTTTAAAAAATGATTTTTAAATGAAAGGCTAGATTTCTTGTTAAAAAAATGCACAATTTTTCTTACCTTGAATAAAATACACACAATAAAAAGAGGATTAGTCCTATAATTCCTTGAGCATGCCACCACTGGACAGACTGCCCTTCCTTTGGAATAGTGCTTGTTGTATTGTATCCAATTATGCTTAGTAGACTTGGGTTGCAGTTTGTTTCTGTAATGTAAATTAAGGTCGAATTAATGTTAGAACACTATAGAAAGTATTTTTCAGGTCCTAGTTACAGTTGTTTTTTTTATTTAACTCTTTAAGATAACTGCTATTTATTAATGAGACTTAAATATTACACTGCTAATTTTATAGAGGTGCTTGGAAAAATCAAGTAATTTCATTTTAAACCTCATGTAAGAGCAGAAATATTTTTAAGCTTTCTACTGATCAAGAAACAGGTGAAATTTAGATAACCTTTCCAAAGTATAATAAAACTCTAGTAGAGTTAGGAATAAAAATTCAGATGTTCTAAACTAAAACAGAATGGTTTCTCCTAACATATATTGTAAGAGAACAAGTTACTTTAATGAAATTTATCCACTTGTCAAAATACATTGCTACATAAGCAAGGTAGCTTACACATAAAATTACCAGTTATTAGAATTTTAGCAAATGCTTTTGTGGTAAGTCCAATTAAGTCATAATGATCTCCTCTGTATTCTTATATGAAAAAAATTATAGTTTGTGTAGTGTTCACTAAAGTATGCAAAATGTTTTTCACGAAGCCAGATAGGTCACTTACCATCTTACTAATGAAAACAATCCTTAATTAGGGGGGAACAACCAATTCTTAGGGCCATTTTAAGAATTACTAAAAAATTTTTTCTAATCACTTAAATACCTGAACAAATCTAATCTTTCTCTAATAATAAAAAAAGCCTTTCTCCGACTAATGATAAATTACCTACTAAGTTTATGAACTTGAAATCAGATTCAGATAACATATTTTATAATTTTCTTTTTAAGTAAAAGAGACCATTTTCTTCCTTTTCAAAATTAGTAACTAATTTCTCACTAACTTGTTTCACACCAAATGATATTCCATGAGATTAGAAGCCAATATATATCATTTGGGGTGAAACAAGTTAGTCTCGTGGAATGCAATGTAACAGGCCTATAAAGATTCATTAGGGGCACCTGGGTGGCTCAGGTGGATACGTGTCCAGCTACAGCTCAGGTCATGATCTCACGGCTTGTCGGTTCTAGCCCTGTGTCAGGCTCTGTGCTGACAGCTCAAACCCTGGAGCCTGCTTTGGATTCTGTGTCTCTCTCTCTGCACCTCCCCTGCTCAGACTCTGTCTCTCTCCCTCAAAAATAAGTATTAAAAAAAAATAAGTAAACATTAAAAAAAATTCATTACAAAGCCCTATTATATTCACTTGCAAGGTACTCACAGGCAGAAATAGTATTTTAATAAGAAAAGAATTATACTGTTTACCACTGAAGCAAGGAGCATTTTAACAGCTTTTCTTTCTTGTATACTTTCTTTTGTGATATTGTATATATACTATCGCAAATACGGCAGTACAAATTAGGTATATTTGTTATAATTTTCATATACTCTCTTATAATTTTGTTAGTGAAAGAAACAAAGTAAAAAAAAATACAGTGATACATCAAAGATGAAAATGGTATTATTTCCATACTGTTTATTCCTCTAGAGGCTTATTTTTTAAATGACTTAATTTCATAAAATGACCATTTCTGAAAAAAGTTTCAGAATTCATTAAAAAGAAACCCAAGCGAACAAAACACACCTGGTTCATTGGTCATAGCAGACCATGTCAAATACATCGTGTAGACTGTAATTACTGAAGACTGTAACAAACCAGATCTTGGTTGTGATTCCTACAAAGAAAAATTAAGCAAGACAAATAAATATTCTGACATCATTCAAAATTTAAGAAAACTCAGAAAAATGGAAGCTTCAAAAAACTAATGATATAAAGAGCATACTTGGATTTTGGGCAGTATAGACATTACAGAAGCACCAAGGCAGAGGAGCATGTTGACACTGATGAATGCTTTATTTTCTGAACAACTGGCTGGATGAGTATAGTAAACAAAGAATAGGACGATAGCAACTAAAGACAGCAGATAATTCAGAGCTGTAGCTGATAACAATGCTGTGAAGGAAATATAATTGGACAATTAGAATTGATCATGAATATTAGGAATTAGACATAGGGCTCATTTTAAAAACAAACTTTTTACTCTAAAATGTATTTTAAGCAACTAACATTGTCAGCATTATGCAGGCTATAAAAGCAGGGAAGAATATTATTTCTGAACTTTATCACAGAAAATTTTATAGTCTTCACATATATAGCTCACTATAATATTTTCAAGGACATTAAGTTAGTAACAGACTAAGTATTTTATTAATAGTAATATCTCCACTACAAACACATTCACGTACATTAGTCATTATTTTCAAAATACAGAAAAATAAAAGGAAAATTACTTAACCATAATTGTTCAGTTACAAATGACACTGAAAAACAAAACTTTCATTGCTAATGCTAAGCCCACAAAAAAAGGCTTTCCCATATTAGTATCTTTAAACATTTTTTATTATGTAAGATTAATAAGACAACCTAGTTTCTCCTTTGTAAATTAAAACATACACAGTGTGTTTTTGTGCTATTGTGTGTGCTCCATATACACAGGTATTTATGTAGATGTGCCAGACGGGGATCCACCCAACAAATATTTATTGAATGCCTACAAAGTTCCAAGCGCTGGTGGAGCAGGGAACAAAACAGAAACTCTTGTATTAAATTTGAACTAAAGAATGGGGTGTTCTAGAACACTGAATTTTCCAAGTAATTGAAGCTTATTTCTTTGAATACTAAACTCTTTGTTTTAACCACCGAGATCAAATACCACAAAAACTGTGTGAGAGAAATATTAGGCTAGCAGATACAATGATACAACTTTCACTCTGAATTAAAGTATTTAGCTGAAAACTCAGATCACTTCACATAAAATTTTAGATTTATGGCTTCTCTTTAAAGAAATCAGAAAAAAATTAAGCAATACTGAGTTCACGTTTCTACAAGGCAATGATTGTATGAAACTGAGCAGCATCTATGCATTTTAGGGAGGGTCTTCATCATAGTCCCTACTATTTGCACAAGGATTGACTGACTATACACTTAACCTGGTTTTCTTCCCTCAGTTTTTGATCCATGTTTTGCAGTATAACCATAAGACCCAAGATCATCATTATAAATAAATACACATTAATCACACTACTACAAGAATCCCCTTAGGTGGATCTTTCCACTTACATAAAATGAAATGTTCTAGAGTCGCTTTTTATATTTTTTCTGCATGCTGATGTTTATGCCTTATGCCACTGTTTATTTCTAGCAGCCCTAATCCCTTTGATATTTTATCTACCTGTAGTTCCTGTAGAACAGGAAACTAGGCTGTAAAAGGTACATACTGCCAGCAGTAGCCTTTGCAACATCTACTTTAGCCATTTAGGGTATCTTGGTTTATTTCCTGATTCTTAAGTATGTTCCTAGAGCTGATTCACTAAAAGTTCTCTCAGTAAGTTGCTGATACAGTGTGATTCAGTGCCACTCACAGACTCCTGAAGTGTATCTCTTCACAAAAATCTTGATTTCCCTGTAGTCTACATATGTGCTCTCATCTTCAAAGTTCAACTATCCTGAAGATGTGCTATAAAAGACAAAAGCTTACCTGCATACCAACATCTTGAGTTCCCTTCTTCCATTTTTTCAACCCATGATTCATTCCACGAATGGGCAAAATCAATAAGTAAGACTAGCTGTATGAGGATGAAGCAAAAAGCACCTGCCATGCCTACATAAAACCACACTGAAAGAAAAAAAAAAGTATACAAACGAGTGGCCGGTTCACTTTTTATCACTTCATTTTCACAATCACAATAAACAAAAGGATAAATAATATTTTACACAAATGCCTTGATTTTGTCAACTGGAAAAAAAAAAATAGAAGTAGTGTTACAGTTCCAGGCAATAGTTATTAAAGTTTCTTTATAGAACATCAACATCACACAATTAAAAAAAGAAAAAACAAAAACTGTTACCAGTTGTAAAAGTTCCTTCTGGAATGAAGAAAGCCCCAATAATAATTGCAATTGCTGCGGCAAATTTAAAGAACCAAAATCTAAAAGAAATAGAAATATAGTTTATTAATAAATATTCACTCAATAAAGAGTTTTATCTATGAAATCTTTTTTAAGAGCATCTGAAAAAAATAGTTTATGTGACTGTTTAGGACAGTTTTAAGATAGATTTGTAACCAATTCATTATGAGAAAATGAGAATATTCTATTTCACGGGTTTGCTTTTAATAATGAATGGATATAATGCTAAATGAAATAAGTCAGAGAACCACAACCACCATATGATTTCACTCCTCTGGAATTTAAAGAACACAAACTAACAAAAAAAGACAAATAAAAAACCAGACTTTAAATACAGAGAACAAACTGGTGGTTGCTAGAGGGCAAATGGGTGAAACAGATAAAAGGGATTAAGAGTACCCTTAAATACCTAGAATTGTTAAATCATACTGTACACCTGAAACTAATGTTAACACCGTACATTAATTATACTTGAATAAAAAAATTAAAAGAATGGGATGTGAAAGTATAAAGTCTGCTGTACAAATGAATAGGTCTTATAAACACATGATAAATGCTCCATCTGGTTTTAAAAAACCCAGCTTTTAGAACATCAGCCTCTTGATGACATAGCAAGTCCTTATTTTTTGTTCTCCTGCTTTGAACAAATAAATAAGGCATCCATCCATGAACAAAAGTGCTACTATGGGCGTTGTGGGATCCAGAAACATGCCAAGACCAAGGAAGGGTCTTGTGCACCTGTGTATTTGATAATAGGCAGAGACACACTTTGGTATAGGCTACAAAATTAATAAACTTCTCCAATCCCTCCAAGCTCTTCCCAGTTGGGGAAAACCTAGAGTGCTGATATGGGCAAATACCTATGAATGAGAAACAATTTATAAAAGTCTAGCCCTACTGTGGGGAGATTCCAACATGGCCTGAGTGTGTGTGTGTGTGTGTGTGTGTGTGTTGCGGTGGGAGGGAGAGTTTCAGTGCAACAGAGAGGGGAAGAACTTTGCCAGCATTGCCCCTATACCATGGTAATATAGTATGGACACTGGCAGCAACCTCTCCCATGGGGGAAAATGAGAGCTGTGAGTGACCAGCTACCCCAACTCTGTGTGACAATTCTGGAGAAACCATTTCTCTCCAGAAGCACCCAGATTACTGAGCAAACTCCATGACTAAGAGGAGGGAGAAGATGGAGAGAGAGGTGGATATTAAAAAGAATTACAGGAACACAGTTTCTGCCAATTACACTCAGGACTTAAGCAGGAAATCTGCTCACAAGCCTCTGGGAGATCCTCAGCCAAGAATCTCTGCTGGCTGGCTGGCTAAGTGGGACCCTAAACACCCAGGGTGCTAAACCCACACCTCCCACTCTGCAGCCAGCTCTTTGTGTGCACTCCTGAGTGCAAGAGCAAGAGAGGATGCGATAATGAGAGTGCTCTGAGAAAAACACCATGATCTGTAGGCAAGGGAGAAACTACAAATGAGTATGTGCCATCATCTGGAAAACAAAACAAAAAATTTCTGGTAGCCAGCAAGGTGAGTTGTAAGAACCAGGGAAGACATAAAAGCTTAAGATCTTCCACAAAAGTGAGCAAGAAGTGTGCAAGTGTATAAAAGAAATGTGCAGCAAGTGTATAAACATGAGGTCAAAGAGAACCCCAGATATATATAACAGGATCGAGAAGAGTATACCCCATCGAAAGCAACCAGTATAAACTTGAGATGTCTCCTACTTCAAATGCGAAAGCAACCAACACAAAACTACAGGAAACATGAAAAATCAAGAAAACATTCCATTACCAAAAGACAATAATCCAACAAGTAAGCTGAAAGGCATGGAATCTTGCAATCTAGTGGATAAAGAATCAAAATAGCTATTTTGAGGAAACTCAACAAGCTACAAGAAAACACAGGAAGATAAATTCAGGAGAAAGAAATACATGAACAAAACAAGAAATTTAGGAGAGCCAGAAGTCATAAAAAAATAATCAAATTCTGGAGCCAAAGAATGATGAAAGAAATGAAAACTGCAATAGCACTTGCAGCAGGGTAGATCAAGGACAGAATAAGCGACCTGGAGAACAAAAATTTTGAAATAACCCAATAGGAGTGAACAGAGGAGAAAAGAATAAAAAAGAGCAAAGCCCATGAGATCTATAGTATCCAAATATTAGAATAATCAGCGTTCCAGAGATGAGAGAAGGGAAAAAGTTTATTTGAAGAAATAATAACGGAGAACTTCTCAAACCTGGGAAATATTATACAACCGAGTTCACAACTCTAATAGATTATGCTATTATCTCAATGCAAAAGACCTTCTCTAAGACATGAACTGTCAAAGGTGGAAGATAATCCTAAAAGCAGCCAGAGAAAAAATGATCATAATCCACAAAGGAACTCCCACTAAGCTATCAGTGGATTTCTCAGCAGAAATGCTACAGGCCAGGAAGGAGGGGAATGACACATTCTAAGTTTTCAGAGAAAAAAACTTCCAGCCAAGAATACTCGATCTACCAGTCATTCTTCAGATATGAAAATACTTTGTCAGATAAATAAAAGCTGAATTCACCACCACTATACCTTCCTTGCAAAAAATGGTGAAAGTTCAAGCTTAAATGAAAAGATGCTAATTAATTAGTGCCTTGAAAACATATGTAAGTATACAATAAACTGGTGAAAACTAATGCACAGTAAGATTCAGAAAACTAATTCTATGATAGGATGGTATGTTAACTTTAAATGTTAAAAAAGTTATTAAAAAAACTATAGCCACTCTATTGATATACAATCTAAAAAGTAAACTGACATCAAAAATATAAAAGGGAGGAGTAAATGGGTAGAGCTTTTGTATACAATTGAAGTTATGTTGCTATCAGCTTAAAATGGGCTTTTATCTCTAAGATGTTTATGTAAATCTCATAGTAAACACAAAGCAAAAACCTAGAGTAGACACACAAAAGATAAAAAGGGAAACAAAGCATACCACCAGGAATACCAATTTACAAAAGTAGGCAGAAATGGAGGGAAAAGAATGGAAATACAGTACAACCAGAGAGTATTGTATAAGGTAGCATTACATATCAATAATTATCCTAAACATGTATGTACTAAATTCACCAATCAAAAGGCATGCTTTGGCTAGATGGATTAAAAAACCAAGACCCAACTATATGCTGGATACAAGATTCACATCAGATTCAAGGACACTCATGGGTTCAAAATAAAGGGATAGTAAAGGATACTCCACGCAACTGGGAAGCAAAAGAAAGTGGGAGTGGTAGCATACCTACATCAGACAAAATAAACTTTAAGCCAAAGAAGGTAACAAGAGACAAAGGTGGCCATTATATAATGTTGTAGAGGGACCAATTCAATTCTCTAAGAAGATGTAACAACCATATATACACTACACACACACACACACCCAATATCAGAATAAATATATTAAGCAAATACAGATTTTAAGACAGAAATGGACAATAAAATAATAGTAGGAGACTTTACTATCCCACACTTCCAGCAGTGGATAAATCCTCTAGACAGCAAATCCACAAGGAAATGCTGGATTTGGACAATACATTAGGCCAAATGGACCTAACACATTCATAGAACATTCCATCCAACAGCAAAAGAACACACATTCTCAAGTGCACAGGGAACATTCTCCAGAGTGAACTGATCATAGGATAGGGCTCAAAAGTCTTTTCAAACTTAAGAAGACTGAAATCATTCCAAGTATCTTTTCCATCTGTAAGAGCATGAAACTAGAAATCAACAAGAGGAAGCCTGGAAAATTTACAAGCATGTGGAAACGAAACAACACACCCCTGTGAAACCAAGGGATCAAAGAAGAAATCAAAAAATACCTCAAAACAAATGAAAACAGAAACACATAATAAAATGTATGAGACACTGCAAAAGCAGTTCTGAGGGGAAGTACATAGTGATAAATGTACATATTAAGAAAACAGATCTTTAACAACCATAACTGTACACCTCAAGGACTAATAAAAAAGAACTAAGGCCAAAGTTAGCAGAAGGAAGGAAATAAAGATCAAAGTGGAAACACTGATACAGAACAGAAAAAACAACAACAACAAAAAACAAAACCAAAAAAACCCCTGACAAACTTTTAGCTAGACTAAGAAAAAAGAGAGAATACTCAAAATCAGAAACAAAAGAGGCATTACAACTGATACTACATAAATACATATGTTTGTAAGAGACTGCTATAAAGAATTACATGCCAACAAACTGGATAACCAGAAGAAATGGATAAATTCTTAAAAACACAACCTACCAAGACTGAATCAAAAAGAAACAAAATCTGAACAGACCAATATCAAGTAAAGGGACTGAATCAGTAATCAAAAACCTCCCAACCCAGAACAGCCCAGTATCTGAGGATTTCACTGGTCAATTCTAACAAACTTTTAAAGAGGAATTAATGCCAATCCTTCTCAAACTCTTCCAAATTACTGAAGAGGAATGGATACTTCCAAATTCATTTTACCAGGCCAGCATTACCCTGACGCCAAAGCTAGGAAAAGACACTACAAGAAAACTATGGGCTAACTTCCCTGATGAATACAGATGCAAAAATTCTCAACAAAATGTTAGCAAACCAAATCCGACCATACATTAGAAGGTCTGTAGCACCATGAGCAAATGGAATTTATCCTTGGGATGCAAGGATGGTTCAATATATGCAAACTAACAAATGTGATAACTGAATGAAAAATAAAAATCATATGACAATCTCAGTAGATGCAGAAAAGCATTTCACAAAATATGAAAAACATCCTTTCAAGCTGAAAACCCTCAACAAATCGGGCTACAAAGAAACATACCTCAACAAATAAAGGTCATAAACAATAGATCCACAGATAACATCATACTCAACCAAGAAAACCTTTCCTCTACATTTAGCAACAAGCAAGGGTGCTAACTCTCACCACTCTTATTCAACATAGTACTAGAAATTCTACCTAGAGCAATTAGGTAAAACAAAGAAATAAAAAGCAGCCAAACTGGGAAGGAAAAAATAAAATTGTCTTTATTTGTAGATGGTATGATCTCATATGTAGAAAATCCTAAACACTCAACCAAAAACCCTGTTGGAATGAATCAACAAATTCAGTAAAGTTGCAGAATACAAAATCAACACACAGAAATCAGTTACATTTTGATACATTAACAACAAAATACCTGAAAAGTAAAGAAAACTATCCTATTCATAATGGCATCAAAAATAATAAAATGCTTAGGAATAAATCTAGTCAAAGAAGTATAAGATCTATGCAACGAAAACTATAAGACTTTGATGAAAGAAACTGAAGACACAATAAAAGAGAAAGATATTCATGTTTATGGATCTGAAGAACATTGTTAAAATGTTTGCACTACTCAAGGCCATCTATGGATTCAATACAATCCTTATGAAAGTTCCAATGGCATTTTTCTCAGAAATAGGAAAAAAAATCCTAAATTTTGTACAAAATCACAAAAAGACCCCAAAATGGCCAGAATAATCATGTGAAACAAAGTTAGAAATATCACAGGTACAGATTTTAAACTGTACCACAAAATTACAGTACTCAAAATAGTATGTTACTGGCATAAAAAGACACATAGGCCAATGGAATATAACAGAGAGCCTAGAAATAAATCCTTGCACGTGTGATCAACTACTATTTGATGAAGACGTCAAAATCAATGGAGAAAGGACAGTTTCTTTTATGGGAAAACTGTATAACCACATGCAGAAAAATGAACCTGGACCTGTATCTTACACAACTCACAAAAATTAAACTAGAAATGGATTAAAGAATGAAATATTGGAGTGCCTGGGTGGCTCAGTCAGTTAATTGTCCGACTTCGGCTCAGGTCATGATCTCGTGATCCGTGAGTTTGAGCTCTGCACGGGGCTCTGTGCTGACAGCTCAGAGCCTGGAGCCTCCTTCAGATTCTTTCTCCCTCTCTGTACCTGCCCTGCTCACACTCTGTCTCTCTCTCAAAAATAAACATTATAAAAAAAAAAAAAAAAAAAAAAAAAGAATGAAATATTAAGACCTGACATTGTAGAACATACCAGGAAGATTCGATTTTTTATGTTTACATTTATGAGATAGCACCTCACACCTGTTAGGATGAAAGGGGTATCATCATCAAGACAAGAAATAAGTGTCGAGAACGATGTGGTGAAAGGGAACCTTGAGCACTGTTGGTGGGAATGTAAACTAGTTCAGCCACTATGAACAGGAGTATAAAGTTTCCTCAAAAAATTAAAAATAGAAACTACCATAAGATCCAGCAATTCCCTTCTAGTTATACATTCAAAGGACGTAAAAACAGGATACCAAAAAGATACCTGCACTCCCATGTTTACTACTGCAGCTTTATTCACAATAGGCAAGATATGAAAACAACTTAAGTGCTTGTCAATGAATGAAGAAACAGTGGTATAGATATACAATGGAATATTATATAGCCCTGAGAAAAAAGCAAATCCCATCATCTGCAACAACATATATGAAGCTTGAAGGCATTATGCTAAGTGAGATAAGCCAGACAAGGAAAGACAAATACTGTATGGTATCACTTACTCATATGTGGAATCTGAAAAAAACCGAACTTGTAAAAAACAGAACAGAATGGTGGTTACCAGGGTATGGGGTGTATGTGTGTGGGTGGGAATTGGGAGAGGCCATTAAGGGGAACAAACCTGCAAACACTAAATAAGTCCTGGAGATGGAATGCACAGCACAGTGACTGTAAGTAGCAATACTGCATTACAGACTTCAATGTTGCTAACTGTTCTCATCAAAAGAAATAATAACTGTGACATGACTGAAGTCCTGGCTAACCTACAAAGGTAATCATAATGCAATATACAAATGTATGAAATCAACACTTTGTATAGGCTAAACCTATACAATGTTAGAAGTCAACTTTATCTCAAAAAGAAACACGTGTAACAAAGATGATTCTAAGAGTGCTATGTGCATGCTACTTTGACAAGAGTATTATCTCAGGAAATGGTTGTCACAGCCATTCTGAGATACATTTTGAGAAGTGTTTAAAAACACATTAAATAAATATAGTGGTAGGAGTGCAAATAAATACCAATAACTACAAGGACAAAATAAAATAATTCAACCTGTCACAGCACATTTTTTCATTAATATTTATATTACACTTGCTCATCCTTCCTGTTTTTGGTAGCATATGTTAATAAAGAACAACAGATACTCAAAAAAAGGTTTTTTTTTTAACTTATGGACAGAAAAGGACAGATAAAATTAAAAACATTCAAATTAAGTACCAGAAGCGATGCTCTACATTAAGGGAGATTAATAAAAGCATCCTGAAGTTCCTTTCTGGATGGTCTAGTATAACCAATCATTTAAACAATCAATCACCCTATTTAGGATAAAAGTTTTTCATTTTGGTTGCACTGTAGGTCTAGGGAACTAAGTTCAGTTTCACGTAGTAAGACTGGTCTACCAAAAGGTTAAAGCAGAAGTAGGAGTAAGTTCCTCCTTATTAATAACAGATATAGATCCTCTTTTTATAATGAAACTATAAAGCAACCTGCATCAAAGATTATACCAATAAACAACCCAAGGCTACTATTTAATATTAGTATTTCTAAAGTCTGACATTCTCTAGTAGAGACCAGAAGATATTCTTACCTGGTCATTCATGAATAACAAAATAATTCTGCAAGTTGTGTAATTTATTTTACAGTTTCTTTAGACAGATTCAAAAGTACTGAGACTGCACAGATTTTCACATTATTATTGAAAAACGTACCCATTATGCACTGCAGCTCTAGGATCACTGCTGCTCTTCACTTTGATCATTAGCAGAGAGAGGAGAAGATAGAACATAGCCAAACCAAAGCACAGACGGTACACAGCTTTATAGCCAACCAGAATATTACAAGGAACAATGCCTTTCTCATTTTCACAAAATCCAGGAATCTAGAAAAACAAGAGTTTATGATCTAGAATTTTAAGTAAAAATGAAAACTCCATGTAATCAAATAGTTTAAGGTTTAAAAAACTGAAGTTTGCTTGACAGTTTATGCTGAATATGTAATCAAGGTTAAATCTGGAAAATTTTCATCAGTAGACATTTAACCGTTTTTACTTTATATAAGCCCAAGATAAACTATGAATGCCAATCCTACATTGGATGCTTATTCTGACTTGCAGACTTATTCTAAATTTTCTAAAACTTGCATTCCCCCAGGGGCGCCTGGGTGGCTCAGTCGGTTAAGCGTCTGACTTCAGCTCAGGTCATGATCTTGCCATCTGTGGGTTCGAGCCCCGTGTCAGGCTCTGTGCTGACAGCTTGGAGCCTGGAGCCTGCTTCGGATTCTGTGTCTCCTTCTCTCTCCACCTCTTCCCTATTCGCTCGTTCTCTCTCTCAAAAATAAATAAATGTTAAAAACAAACAAAAAAATCTTGCATTCTCCTGTGATATATTGAATTACACCAGTAAGAGAAGAATACAATCAATAAAAGCTGAAGGCAATTACAGAGTAACTAAGTTAGTTCCTAAATACTGAAGAGAACATTGATAGCTTCTCAAAGCCAATGAGACCTAAATACATTTTGAGTTTTGGTCTCTTATTCTACAAGTATTATTTCTGATAACAAATGGATTTGCATTAACAGTATAATAGCTGGCACTGATTTTACTTTGTAACTTAGAATTGTGAAAGACTAATGGCCATTTCAAAGTCACACTGGAATCAGAATACAAAAAAAATCTTAAGTGAAATAAATGGGAGTTCTCAGAACTACATGCACTATTCATATGTATGAGAATGAATTATTCCCTCTGGAAAATGTTAAAGCAAACCAATATGCCAAAATATAACTGTTAATTTGTGCCTTTAAAACCAAGAACTTAAAATTATATTTAAGCTAATGGAAGCACTACTTCCTTTTGCTAGTTTCTACACAATCTGTAAGCCCTTTCTTGGTGCCACTTAAATCTCACCTTGCTAACCCAGTTTGAGCCTTATGGCAATATATACTTACCAACAGTCACTTGCAACATGTACTCAACTAGGCTAATTATCCCATTCCCTTATACAGGACACCACCTGGCAAATTCCCATAATTAAATGAATTCAACCACCTATATTAGGTTAAGAAGGTTCAGTAACAACCCCCAAATATCACTGGCTTAAAACAGCAAAGTTATAGTTCTTGCTCATGTACATAAATGTACATGTACATAAATGGTCATGGTAGTCACTTCAGGAGCCCAGGCTGTTGAAGAAGCCACCATTTCAAATGAGGTACATGTTGACAAGAAAAAAAAAAAAAAAAAAAGGAAATCAGTAAGTAGAGGCCAAGGTGTATTTCTTCTACTCACCACTCACTGATCAGTACTAGAGACATGGCCCTACATATCACAAAGCACTCCAGAAAATGCAAATCTTTGATGACCTTCATAAAGCAGAGAAGGAAAAATATCTGGTATTAAGTATTAACATCCACCAACTAAACTATTTATAACCACAGTCAACTGGATCTATGACAAAATCATACAGATATGTCTTTTGCTTATACCCAGGACTTGAGTAACATTAACTGGTCATCCACATCTACCATGTACAATGCTAGTTACTTTCATAATCATAATAATTTCATTTCCCAAACCTTCACCATCTTTCCTTACCCAAATGCCAGCCTCAAGCAGACACTATGCTTTAAAATGGAGGTCATCTGCCATACTTTCTCTCAACCTCAAATTCTGCATGGTCACTCATCTTGTCTTGGTGGAAAGCTAACCTCTAAACCTTCTCTGGATCACCTTATCTCTCATACAGATTAGATCTCCTATCGCTGACTCATCTCAAAATACGAATAATTCTCATCCTAAAAATCCTTTCCTTAACTCAGCTGACCTCTGAGACTGCCACCTTTATTAGAAAACTCCTCGAATCAGCAGTTTATACCTATTAGACACATTTCCTCATGGCTTTACAATTCTCCTCTCACTACTCTGATCCCAGCACTCTGAAGAAATTGCTTTTTCAAGACACTAATCATGGACTGGGTGTCAAATATTTTCCTCCTCAGGCCTATACAACAGGGCATACACTTGGTTCACCTTTTTTCATTGTTCCTTCTGAGGTTCCCTTTTCTCTAACCAACCCCTCTCACTAAGAGCTTTTGTCAAAGTTAGTCTGCTCCCTTTGAATGGTCTTCAGCATATGCTACCATGGTTTTAACTTTCATCTCTATTCCCAAAACACCTCTAGCTATTTCTTTTTTGTTACACACAATGTTTTCTACTTCCCACGTGATACACAAACACACACTCTCACTCATGTATGTAGTACAGTAACAAGTCAGTGTTTTACAAATTAAATAATTGTATTTTCCTCATCTCCTTTCACAACCTGAGTTCCTGAAAAAAAAATTTTTTAAGTACACTTTTTATTTTTTTTCCTAGGTTAACAATAACAGTTTCCTCCTAGTTGTCCAGAATCAGAACCTGAATATTATGTATGACTCTACCTCTGCCAGTATTTAAATCCCAATTCAGTTAATTCTGTATTCAGAAAAACTATCACTGGCTCTCTATATAGTTCTTGATTATACCATTGAAAAAGCCTCCACATTTAACTGCCTAACTTCTAATTATCAATCTGCCTAAAGCATACATATTCTGCGCAACAAGCTCTGTATCCCCATTCTGCTTCCTATTTTTCAGTCTCTGCATAGAGAAGTTCTACTCTTTCTTAGAATGTCCCTTTTTCCATGACACCCACTGAGTTCTGACATTTAACTGGTTATAATTACTTACTTCTCCTTATTACCACAGCACATTTTCTATACCACCATCACAGACCTTAATCTGTCTTGTATTGTCTGTCTTTCCTAAAAGACTATGAAGATTGCTAAAATTGGGAATTACACATTATCTTACTTTGTACATTATTCTGTTTTGAACATGAAAATCAGTTTACACATACACATACTATAGGTTCAGTTAATCAATTAAACAAACAAAAAAACTAACCTTGTTCAGTTGTTCTTCCATTCCTGGTATCAACATTACACAAGCTACACACACTCCAACAAGCAAGAAAAGTGCATAGATCAATCTCGTTACAGTAGAGTTGTTTCCACTAGGACAGCATCGACACAGCAAACAAGGGGCACTGCCACATAAACACGGTATCTGGGAAAAAGAATATTAAAAATCAGTACAGTTTAAAATGATACAGTGAAAATTTATGTTCCATCCACTCAAAAGAGAAAAAGACTGAAGTTAAAGTGATTACCAAAGAACAAAAGGATTTGGGTCACATATAATTATCCATAACTATAAAACTCAGTCATTTCTGTGTAAAGTTAGACCCAAGTCAAAACATAAAAGTGCTTGACCTCGGGAGACTGGATGGCTCAGTTGGTTAAGTGTCCAACTCTTGATTTTGGCTCAGATCATGATCTCAGTTAGTGAGTTAGAGCACCGCACTGGGCTCCATGCTGTCAGTGCAGGGCCTGCTTGGGTTCTCAACTCTCTCCTTCCTTCCTGCCCCTCCCCTGTTTACAGGCTCTCACTCTCAAAATAAATAAATAAATAAACAAACAAACTTAAAAAAAATTTTTAAGTGTTTGACCTCCAAATCAATCAAAATAAATGAGTTAAACAAGGGGAAAAAAATCAGCAGAAAAGAATTTAACAAAAACAAAATATTCATGATTACATGCCCATCTCTGGCTCCCATCTTTTAGCCCACAGATATATTGGTGAATTCACAAAATCCTGAGGCCTCTCAAATACCCCAGAAGAGAAAAAGAAGTGAACTGGCATCCTTATCTTTTCCCTCTTCTGGAAAGGAAGTGGTGATAGTGAAAACAATGAAAACTCAGGCTAACTTTCTCCAGTGGAACTCCACCTAAACTAGTTATATACCCCAGAGGAACATTGGTAAGGGTATTTACCAGTATTTCAGAAGAGGAAAGTGTAAGTATGCTCATAAGAACTCACTCACCATAACCTAGGCTGGCTCCACCATACTATCAGACTTCAGGAAGTTGGACAGACTATGATATTCCAGACTGACAGCCACAGCTCTAGGGGAAATGTCTCAGAAACCATGGGAAGGGAGTATGGTAGAAATCAAGACACACTAGAGCAACCAATATAAGGTAGGAACAAAGCCATTTATAGTAAGCTTAAGTAAGACAAGTAAAAATCATCGTTAACTATGCAAACATACTCTAACAAAAAATAAAAATAAATAAATAAGCACATCCCTCAGGGGGAAGGAAAAAAAGGGGTGGTGGTGAGAAGACATTTTAAGAATTCAGTCTGAAACAAAACTCAGTAAGAAAAAGAAATTCTGTACAAGTGCTTCACCTGAACAATAAAAGAATAAAAAGCAAATAAAAAGAACTCAAAAATTAAACGGGAAAAGAACAAAATAAGATAAAAAGGAGCTTGCAGAGTTAAGCAAAGAAATAAGAGAAAATAAAACTTAAAGAATAATTAACTGTCAAGGAACAAAACAGACACACCTGAAAATTAAATTACTAACAGAAAAAAGCTTGAGTTAACTACTATAAACTTAGATAAAAATGGAGTCAACAATGACTAGACTTTACCCTACTGCCTTAATGGAAAAAATTAAAACAATGGTTTTCAGACAATGAACAACAGGCAATGCAGGACAGTAATTCCTGACAGGAAACAATGTGAGCTCCATGATTAACCTATCTTTCTGCCCGGGAGAGCTTCTAGTGAAGGGAGGGGAATCCAAGCAGAGGCTAGCAGTCCACCTGAACTGAGGAGACTGAGTTGGGAGCTGGAACAGAGTTGAAGTTGAGTTTATAGAGCAGAATCATGAAGAGAAGAAAGCTACAGAGTGAGCTCTTGAAATCTGTAGAGGCTTCAACTTGAATCTGTAGTAAAGTACTGATCAGTGCATTTATTTAAATAAATTACTAAAGGAGAAGAGTTGGTATTCCCACTAGCCACAGTGGAAAACCTTGTAATGCAGAAGACACTAAGTTATACAGGCTTTTACTTAGAAGGGAGAAAACAAAACAAAACAAAACAAAAAAATCAGCCACAAGACTAAAAGCTGCTCCAGTCTCACTTAACAAAGTATAAAGAAAACATTAAGAAAAATTTTCTTCAAGTAACTCAACTACGTCCAAGAACAAAACCCAAAAATATTTTCGTTTTAGAATACAAGTATGTCCACCTCCATCAAGGTAAAATTTACAATGTCTGACATCTAATAAAAAGTTGATAGCTATGCAAGAAAGCAGGAAAATACAGTCTTTAATGAGAAAAAACAATCAAAATCAACCTGGAAATAACAAAGACGGCTGAATTATAAATAACAGCATAAAGATATTATTTTAATTATATTTCATATGCTCAAGAGTGAAAAAAACATCAGCATGTTAAGAAGAGACATGAAAGATAATTTAAAAGATCTATACCAAACTCGTAGAAATGAAAAATAAAGTAACCAAACCAAAAAATACTAAGACACTGCAAAAAAGATGAACAAATCTGGACACAGAAGAAATGAGACAAAACACTAGGATAAAAATGAACAGAGCATTGTAAGATAGCTTCAGGCAGTCTAATGTAAGTGAAATTAGAGTTTTTGAAGGAGAAGTGAAACTTCTGAAATAATTGTCAAAATGCTCCCAAATTGAATCAAGATTATAAATGCACAGATCCAAGAAGCTTAATGAAATTCTAGAAAAATAGGGGCGCTTTGGGTGGTTCTTTATTCGGCTCATGTCATGACTTCATGGTCTGTGGGATCAAGCCCCACATGGGGCTGTGTGCGGACAGCGTGGAGCCTGCTTGGAATTTTCTCCCTCTCTTTCTGCCCCTCCCCACTCACATGTGCTCTCTCTCAAATAAAAAAAAAAATTATAGGAAAACAAACACGATGGAAACCACACTAACTCATATCATAATCAAACTGTTCAAACCATAAACAAAAAATCTTTAAAAAGCAGGCAGAAAAATTAAGCCATATTATATAGAAACAAAGATCTCAATTCTAGTAAAAAGAATTGTGCAAAAGTACTTTAAAAAACCTTGAGTGATAAAATTTTATACTGCCTAAAAGTCTCTTTCAAAAATTAATGTAAAATAAAACCACTTTCAGACAAAGACAAAAGAATCCAAAATTAGTAGACCTAAACTACTAGAAATGTTGAAGGAACTCCTTCAAGCAGAAGGAAAATTATACTAGACAGCTTATCTATATAGATACCAAAAAAAAAAAAAAAAAAATCTATACAACAAAAGGAATGAAGAACAATGAAAATGGCAAATGTACCTTTCTTATATAAAAAAAATTACTTTAAAGCATAATTATCCTTTTAAAACAGAAATATCAGCAATGTATTGTGGGGTATATAACAAAGGTGGAAGTCAAATGTATGAGGATTACAAGCAGTATGCAAGAGGAGACACTGAACTATACCACTATAAGGTTCTTAAATTGGAAATAAAGGAAGATTGTAGTAAGTTGAAAATAAACACTATAAACCCTAAAGTAACCTCTAAAAAACCAAGACAAAGAAGTAGGGCTAGTAAGCCAATGGAAATAAAACAGAATGCTAAAAGTGATGGCTAGTAAGTACAAAATATGGCGCAAAAAAAAAAAAAAAAAAAAAACCTACAGAAAAGGGATAATAGACAAGACAAAACAAACAAAATAGAAAGATGGTTTATTTAAGCCCAAACATAACCCACAATCACACTAAATGTAAGTGGCAAAAACATTCCTACTTAAAAAGGCAAAGACTATCACACTGGATAAATACTGTGATCCAACTCTAGCTCTTCTACAAGAAACCTACTTAAATATAAAAATGCAAACAGGTTATTTATGAAAGAAAAATAAATAAATACCATGCCATAGTAGTACCAGACACAACAGATTTCAGAGCAAAGAATCTTACCAGGGTTAATGAGGGACACTTCATTATGGTAATGGGATGTTCACAGAGTAAACCTACAATCCTATTGTTCTACACTTAGTAAGAGAACTTCAAAATACATGAACGGAAAAATAATAAAACTGAAAAGAATAACAAATTCACATTTATGTTCTCTCATTTAGCAGAACAAAAATCAATAAGGATATAAAAACTTGTACAAGATTATCAATTAACTGTGCCTAAATGACATTTAGGGAATACTCAATCTAACCAGGGCACAGCACAAGTTGTTTTCCAGAGTACACAGAACACAACCAAAACAGACCATATTCTTGGCCATAAAACAAATCTCAAATTGCAATAAACATAGAATGCTTCAAATCATGCAACAAACATGTATTCTAGGCCCACAGTGTAACTAAGTTAGAAGTCAGTAACAAAAAATATCTGGAAACTAAATGACACGTTTTTAAAAAATTTCTTTTAAATGTTTATTTATTTCTGAGATGAGAGGAGGGGAAAAGCGAGAGGGAGACATACAATCCAAAGCAGGCTCCAGGCTCTGACCTCCAAGCTGTCAGCAGAGAACCCGACTCGGGGCTTGAACCCATGAACCATGAGATCATGACCTGAGCCGAAATCAGACACTTAACCGACTGAGCCTCCCAGGTGGCCCCTAAATAACACACCTCTAAATAATTCACAGACAAAAGATATCAAAAGGAAATTAAATAAAATGAAAATAACACAATACAGTCATGGAATGCTCTAAAGCAACGTTCGAAGGAAATTTAGTACTAAATGACATTAGACAAAAATAAAGATTTCAAATCAGTGATCTGAGCTTCTACCTAAAACAATCAAATAAACAAGCACAAAAGAAAAAAAGAAACTAATATAGAGAGAAATCAGGGAAATAAAAAGCAGAACAAGAAAATCAGTGAAATCTAAAATCTAAAATCAATTTTAGAAGACTGTTATGACTGAGAAACAGACTGATGAAGATACAAAAGAGCAAAAGTAATCACACAAAAATCATGAATACTGGAAATGTGTGAAGATACAAATACAGATCCTAGGAGCATTAAAAAATTATAAGAGAAAAGTATGAGCAATTTTATTCAGTATCTTAGATAAAGTGGACAAACTGAAAAACCCACATTGTCAGAAATCATTCAATGAGATTTACATATACGTACATATATATATATGTATATATATATATGTATGTATATACACACACACACAATCAATGGTCCTGTAACTATTTTAAAAAGTTAAATTTTTAAGTTAAAAACTTTCCCATGCAAAGATGGTTTCACCAGTGAGTTCTATTAAGCATTTAAGGAATAAATCATGAATTCTACACAAACTATTCTAGAAAACTGGAGGCAAAACACTTCACAACTCTTTTCTAGTGGGCCAGAATTACTGACACTAAATCCAAAGACATTATAAAGAAGAGAGCAACATCCTTCATGAATACAAATTCTTAACATCTTGTCAATTCAAAATCAAAAATATAAAAAGCAAATGAAGACTTCTAGTATCTTTTTTCCCCATTTAAGAAGCTTGGAAGCACCACTTTCTCCTCACCAGTAAAAAGATAAACAGAGTATAATATCAAGAACTCTTCCAGGATCCATAAGACAGGTGAGAAAATCACTGTCCCCAAGATTGGAAACAGATAGGCAAATACAGGGAGCCACAACTTACCAAAGTAGAAAATCACAAGTGGAAACCAACTTAGGAACCAAGGCCCAAGTAGGGCAACCTAAACTGTAACTGAAGAATTGCTGAAACTTACTGTGGAAATTCCCTCATGCTTCCTGCAGAAGGAAAAAGCAACCATTTAAAAATATACCCAGAACACATGTTCTTAACAATGCCTGCCCTAAGGAGAAACTGGTTAACCAGAGCCTAACCTGTTGAGGAGGGGGGTGGGGGGAGGGAGGGGTGTATTATCAGAGCCAAAATAACATGGAAGGGAAATACTCAACGCCAGCCCTCGTTTGCCATCTTCTCCCACCTAGGAGGAAGAAAAAGCCTAGGAAACACTTGAGAAGTTCACAGTCCAGACACAGGCTCACTAAAGGGCTATGACCTAATCATAGGGCTGTGGAACACTTTACTTTGGGCTGTGGAACACTCTTCTTTCCCCAAGACCTCACCACAACATGACCAAAGCCTATTTACAGCAGTCCCTTTTACCCAGTACAGCATGTCCCACTATAAAGAAAAAGTTACAAAGCACAGCAAAAGGTAAAAAACAAACATAATTTAAGGAGTCAGAGGAAACATCAAAAGCAGACATGGTAGGGATGCTGGAATTACCAAACTAGAAATTTAGAATAACTAGGACTGAATATGTTAAAGGTTATGATGAATAAACAGCATGTAACAACACATGTGCAATATAAACTGAGAGATAAGAAACCTAAGAACCAAGAAAAAATGCTAGGGATCAAAAAATGTAACAGAAAGAAAAACTGCCTTTGATAAGCTTATTAACAGTCTAGGACAAGACAGAGAAATTTAATTTCTTAGCTTGAGGACATCTCCTCTCAAACTGAAAAGACAGCAGAGATTGAATAAAACAGAACAGAATAACCAAGGACTGCAGGACAATTAAAAAGGGGTAATATATTGAAAATAGCAAAAAAAAAAAAAAAGAAACAGAAGAAATATTTGAAAAAACAATGACAATTTTCCCAACTTAATGTCAGAAGCATATACTAAAAACCAAAACAAACAAAATCCACAAACCAAAAATTAAAAACCTACACCTAGACACATCACTTCCAAACTCAAAAAATAAAAGATAAAGAAAATATAAGGAAAAAAATCTTGAAAGAAGCTGAAGAAAAATAACAACTTATTTATAGAAGAACAAAGAGAAGATTATATCCACTTCTCAGAAACCATGTATACAAGAAAAAGTGTAGTGGAAATATCTGAAGTGTTGAGAAAAAAAAAACAAAAAACCAAGTGAGGGTTCTATACTCTGTCAATTATCCTTCAAAGGTGAAGTAGAAATAAAGACTTTCTCAAAGATTGAGGGAATTTGTTGTCAAATTGTAGACCTGCCTTGCAAGAAATGTTTAAGGAAGTCCTTTAGAGACAAGAAAATTAATATAAGTCAAGAGTCTAAATAAGAACATCAAACATAAAAATCTCTTTATCTTATTTTTTTTTAATTTTTTTTATGTTTATTTATTTTTGAGACAGAGAGAGACAGAGCTTGAACGGGGGAGGGGCAGAGAGAGAGAGGGAGACACAGAATCGGAGGCAGGCTCCAGGCTCCGAGCCATCAGCCCAGAGCCCGACATGGGGCTGGAACTCACGGACCTCGAGATCGTGACCTGAGCTGAAGTCGGACGCTCAACCGACTGAGCCACCCAGGCGCCCCTCTTCATCTTATTCTTAATTGACCTAACAGATAAGAGTTTGTTAAAAAATCTTAAGAACACTGTATTCAATTATGTATGCATACATATGCATCTCATGTGTATATACATGCTGATGGCTAACAAAAAGAGAGAACATCATTACTAACATCAAAAATGAAGGAGAGGGCATCACTTTAAATCCCCTACTCATCAAAAGGATAAAAGAATGCAATCAACAGCTACACTGTCCACAAATTTGATAACCTAGATGAAATGAACCAATTCCTTGAAAGACACAAGATGCGAAAATTCACAAGAGACAATCTGCATAATTCAATACATGTTAAAGAAACTGAACCAATAATTTAATAACTTCTGAGGCGCCTGTGTGGCTCAGTCAGTTAAATGTCCGACTCTTGGTTTCAGCTTGGGTCGTGATCTCACAGTTCATGAGTTTGAGCCACCCCCCCACCCCCACATCGGGCTCTGTGCTGACAGTGTGGAGCCTGGTTGGTATTCTCTGTCTCCCTCTGTCTCTCTGCCCCTCCCCCACTCACTCTCTCAAAAAAACAAAAAAACTTAAAAAAACAAAAAAAAAAACACAAACAAAAAAACAAAGAAACAAAAAAAAAAAACACAAACAAAAAAACAAAAAAAACACAAACAACTGATAACCTTCCAAAACAGAAAGCACTGGACCCAGATTCACTGGTGACCTCTACCAAACACTTAAAAGAAAAAAAACAAAACAAAAAAACACCAGTTCTCTGAAATCTCTTTCAGAGGACAGGCAGAGGAACACTGCCTAACTCATTGTATGAGACCAGCATCACTCTACCAACAAAACCAGACAAAGATATAATAAAAAATAAAAACTATATCAGCATCTCTCATGAACGCAGATCTTCAACAAAATACATGCGTATCAAATCCAACAATGTATGATCACAACCAAGTGGGGTTTATCCCAGGTATGCAAGAATGGTTCAACATTCAAAAATCAATTAATGTAATCCATCACATCAACTGGCTAAAAAAGATGGGTCACAACAGATGCAGAAAATCTATTTCACAAAATCCAACACTCATTCATGCTAAAATTTCTCATAAAGTAGGAATAAAGGGGAACTCCCCCCAACTTGATAAATAAAATCAACAAAACACCTATAGTTATCATATTTAATGGTAAGAAAATTGAAACCTTCCCATTAATATCAGGTACAAACCAAGGATGTTTCCTCTTACCATTCCATTTCAACACTACTGGAAGTTCTAGCTAATGCAATTAACACCAAAAAAAAAAAAAAAACAAACAAACCAAAACCCACAAAGGAAATAAAAGGTAAACACACTGGGAAGGAAGAAATAAAATTAGCTTTCTTCACAGATGACATTATCATCTATGTAGAAAATTCAAAAGAATTGACCAAAAAAACCCCCACAAAAATCTTAGAACTAATAAACAATTATAGCAGGGTTGAAGGATACAAGGTTTGTATACTAAAGTCAATCACTTCCCTATATATCCCCCAATGAAAAAGTGAAACTTGAAATTAAAAATACGTTACCATTTACATTAGCATCCCCCAAATTAAAACTGCCAAAATACTTAGGTATAAATCTAACACACTACATACAGGATCAATAGAAAAAAACACAAAATTCTGATAAGCAAAAAAAAGAACTAAATAAATGAACAGACATTCCATGTTCATGGATTAGGAAGACTCAACATTGTCAGGATATCAATTCCTCAAACTTGATCTATAGATTCAATGCAATTCCAATCAAACACCCAGCAAGTTATCGTGTAAATACTGACAAACTGATTCTAAGTTCATAGAAACACAAGACCCAGACTACCCAACAAAACACCGAAGAAGAACAAAGGTGAAGGACTGAAACTACCAAACTTCAAACTTATTATAAAGTGACAATAGTAATCAAGCCAGTATAGTATTGTCAAAAAAAAGGGACAAAGGTACAGACTAGCAAGCACATAAATAGCCTCATATAAATAAAATCAACTAATCTTTGACAAAGGTGCAAAGGCTATTCAATGAAGCAAAATCATCTTTTCAACAAACTGTGCTGTAACAACTGGGCATGCACACGCAAAAAAAAAAAAAAAATCAATCTATCAGTCTAGACACACATCTCACAGCATTCCCCAAAATTAACTCAAAATGGGTCGTAAATCTAAATACAAACCATGAAACTATAAAACTCCTATAATATAGGAAAAAATCCAAATGACCATGGGTGTGGTGATGACTTTTTCAGAGAACACCAAAGGCATGATCCACAGAAAAAAAAAAAACAGAACTGTTAAGCTGGTCTTCATTAAAATTCAAACAATTCTGCTCAGTAGGTACGCCTGGCTGGCTCAGTCAGTTAAGTATCCGACTTCAGCTCAGATCATGGTTTCAAGGTTCTTGAGTTCAAGTCCAGCCATCAGGCTCTCTGCTGTCAGCACTGAGCTCATTTTGGATCCTGTCTCCCTCTCTCTCTGCCCCAAGCCCGCTCATGCTTACTCTCAAAAATAAACATTAAAAAAAAAATATTTTTTTTAATTCTGCTCTGCAAAAGTCAGTGTCAAGAGAATGAAAAAACAGGCCAACTGTGTGAAACTTTGCAAAAGACATACCTGATCTTAAAGGAGTATTATCCAAAACATACAAAGAACTCTTAAAACGCAACAATAAGAAAACAAATGGGTCAACAGACACCTCACCAAATCAGATAATACAAATGGAAAATCAGCATATGCAAAGGTGTTCCACATCACATTTCATATGCATATGGTAAATGCATATTAAAACAAGATACTACTACCTATCTATTAGGAAGGCCAAATCCAGAACACAGATAACACCAAATGCTGATGAGGATATGGATCAATAGTTACTCTCATACACTGCTGGTAGGAATGCAAAATGGTATAACCACTTTGGAGACAGTTTGACAGATTATAAAACGAAACATATGCTTACCATACAATCCAGTTAAATACCAAGAAAAACTCATGTCCACACAAAAACCTGCACATGAATGTTTATAGTAACTTTATTCATAACTGCCCAAACTTGGAACCAACCAGTATGTCCTTCAGTAGGTACTGTGGTACATCTAAATAATGGCATATTATTCAGTGCTGAAAAGGAGTTAAGCCATAAAAAGACAAGGAGAAAACTTAAATAGGTATTACTAAGTGAAAGAAAACAACGTAAAAAGACTACATTTTGTATGATTTCAACTGTACAATACTCTGGAAAAGGAAAACTATGGAGACAGTAAGAACAGTGGTTGGAGTGGGTGGAGGGATGAATAGGCAAAACACAAAGGATTTTTAGGGCAATAAAAATACTCTACATGCTACATTAATGGTAAATACATGTCATTATACATTTGCCCAAACTCACAGAATGTCCAACACCAAGAGTAAACCATGATGTAAACTATAGATCTCCTAAGGAAATGCAAACTAAAACCATGAGATACCACTACACACACATTACAATGGCCAAAATCAAATAAACTCATAATACCAAGTACTGTCAACTTTTTGTTAGTGGGAATGAAAATTGGTACAGTTATCTTAGAAACCAGTTTGGTGGTTTCTTATTAAGTCAAATGTATGCTTACCATGTTGTTTAGCAATTCCATTGCTAGATATTTTACCTAAGCAAAAAGAACTTAAGAGTCACACAAAAAACCTTAATGGTACCTTTATGAAAATGCTTACAGCTACTTTATCACCAAAATCTGGAAATGCCTTTCAACTGGTACATGGACAGGTTAAGTTGTGGTACATCCAAGCAATGGAATAGTATGCAAAATTAAAAAGGAACCAATAATACACCACCATGAATAAGTCTCAAATGAATTATACTCAGTAAAAAAAGCCAGACTCAAAACACCCTATGCTGTATATCCTATTCATATGCCTTTCTGGAAAGAACTCTGGAGACAAAACAAAACAAAACAAAACACAACACAACACAAAACGGGTTTCCAAGAATGGGGATGACAGAATTTTTTAAGGTAGTAACTGTTTTGTAGTTGTTACATAAGTATAGGACTTCTCAAAAATCACAGACCTGTATATTACAAGGTGTGAATTTCATGTAAATTGTATCAACTAAAAAAATGACAGAAAAAAAATGTAGAAGGAAAACAAACACAATAAAACATGAAGGAAACTAGTGTCCTTAAAATACAGAATCCTCTAAATAAGACATTCAAGGATAGAATACGAGAAAAACTTCCCCAAAAGAAATGAGTAGGTATTTTCACACCTGTCACAATGGCTAACATTAACAACTCAGGCAACAACAGATATTGGGTGACATTGAGAAGAGGACTTCTTTTGCACTGCTGGTGGGAATGCAAACTGGTGCAGCCACTCTAGAAAACAGTATGGAGATTCCTCAAAAAATTAAAAATAGAACTACCCTACGACCCCAAAATTGCACTACTAGGTATTCATCCAAAGGATACAGGAGAGCTGTTTCGAAGGGGCTCATGCACCCCAATATTTATAGCAGCACTATCAACAATAGCCAAAGTATGGAAAGAGACCAAATGTCCATTGACAGATGAATGGATAAAGATGTGTGTATGTATGTATGTGTATACACATGTGTCTATATACATACATACATACATACATACACACCCACACATACACACCCACAATGGAGTATTACTTGGCAATCAAAAAGAAATCTTGCATTTGCAACTACGTGGATGGAACTGGAGGGTATTATGCTAAGCGAAATTAGTCAGAGAAAGACAAAAATAATATGACTTCACTCCTATGAGGACTTTAAAATACAAAACAGATGAATACAAGGGAAGGGAAGCAAAAATAATATAAACACAGGGAGGGGGACAAAACATAAGAGTCTCTTAAATATAGAGAACAAACAGAGGGTTGCTGGAAGGGTTGTGGGAAGGGGGATGGGCTAAATGGGTAAGGGGCATTAAGTTTGTTGCACTATATACTAACTAACTTGGATGTAAATTAAAAAATAAATAATAAAAAAGAACATATTTACCAGAAGAAAAAAAAGTGATAAAAGATTTAAAGTCAGACATACTTGACCAATTTCAAAGACAAGTAAAAACTGTTCAAATATCCATGCAAAGGAAAAAAGTCAATAGAACATGTGAGATGTGTTGGGAGGCAGTGGATACCAGGAGGTTGTAAGATAAAACAGAATTCACAAAAAACACTATTAAGTTCTGAAGGAAATGGGTGTAATGGGTATACTATTATACTAGTAAACAATGCCTCTCAAATAGGTTATTTTTGCATATGAAAGAATTCAGGGATTTCAGCATCCATGAATTCTTCCAAACTCTAGCAAATGATAAAATTTAGTCAATTAGATGACATATCATTAAAAAAAATTTTGGGAAAAGCCATGGTTAAAAAGAAATATTTGAGCTTTGAAATCACTTAAGTGTAGAGGAGTGGTTCTCAAAAGGTAGCAGACATCAGAATCACCTGGACGGCTTATTAACATAGAATGCTGGGCCCTAGTCAGTGTTTCCAATAAATTCCCAGGTGTGCTGATGCTACAGGGTCCAGGGATACACTTTAAGAATGACTTGTTTAGTTCTAAGACTAAATAACTAGGAGAACTATGGTTATAATACATAATGGTCATATTAAAATATAATACAAAAAGATTCTGGTTAAAGATGGCAGATTAAAGGTGAATTTACCCATTCTCCCTTTAGAAATACCAATACAATTCAAAAAATAAAGGGCTTTTAAAAATTTTGTTTTTCATGTTTTATTTATTTTTGAGAGAGAGCATGAGCAAAGGAGGGGCAGAACAAGAGAGGGACAGAGAATCCAAAACAGGCTCCAAGCTCTGAGCTGTCAGCACAGAGCCCGATGAAGAGCTTGAACTCACAAGCCGTGATCATGACCTGAGCTGAAATCAGGCACCCAATTAATTATAACCCATCAAAGGAAAATGTTAAGCAGTAAAATTTGTAGAGGAGAATTCTCAAATAGATCAGGAAATGGTGACATCAGGTAGCCTCCATAAGTGAGGCAGAAGGTAGAGGTAAAAATAGAATTCATTACATGCCTTTTTAAAGAGCAGTTAAAACTCTCAGGTTTCATTCCATTTTTTACTCTGGCCAACCGAAGAGGATAAAGTAGAATTTCTCAAGCCTGGCACTATTGACACTTTGGGCCAAAAAAATTCTGTGGGGGTGGGGAGAGGGGTCCTGTGTAGTGTAAAATGTTTAGCAGTTTCTCTGGCCTTTACTCACTAGATGCACCTCTTACCCCAAAATTGGACACAAAAAAAGTGTCTACAGACATTGCCAAATGCACCTTGGGGTCAAAACTATGCCCAGTCGAAAACCACTGCTATAGAAACATCTCAGAGGAATCTTTTTAGGAAATTCTCCTGATGAAGAAATGTTTATTTAACATTCAGCAACTCCTTTACTTTTATTTTTTCTTTTGTTAAATTCAGGAAAAATTCGATTTAATGCTTTAATTTAGCATGCTACCATTCCTAAAAAAAAATTTTTGTCCATTCATCCATGTGTATATATGCATTGAGAGAAAAGGAATGTTATTGGTGGTGGCATTTTTTTGTGTGTGACATTTTAACTTTGTACTCTGCTATGCTTGACTATTCATAGTGACTATGAATCATTTCTACAAAAACAAGTCATTGTACTAAAAAATAAAAATCTAGCTGAGGCTCACAAATAGGCAGGCAGTAATCACTGGCTCTTTCTTCTTAACTACATTAAATTATCTTGGGCAAAAAAATGATAGCTATTGTATATAAGGTCCAGTAATTCAAAAAATCAATTCTAGTCATTAACACCATTGTTGAGATTGGGGTGGAGAAAAGCACTGAAGTAGGCATAAATTTTGCTGGTAATGTAGTTACAGGATTAGGTGGGAGATTCAGATATCTGAGTGTGTAACAGTCACTAATCAAAGACCAGGCATACATGAACCAAGGATTATGATCAATCTAATTCTAGGCCACTTGGCAAAAAGAAACAAACAAACAAACCCACCTCAAAATAAAATAAAAAAATTAATGCTCCAATCTCTACACAACAGTATTACATGTTATTTTTTTGTGTGTGTGCTTTTTTCATAGTTCAGAAATTTTCTACAGCGCTTTTATAAATCAGAAAAAAACTTCACAAAAATTGATCAAGCCTGAAGGACTCATTAAGATTTAATTGTGGTTTAACTTCCAATTTAATGCCTTGAATAGTTTTGAAAATTTGAACAAATTTTAAATTTGTCAAAACCTCTAAGTAAATAAGCATATTGACTGTTAAGACTGTGGGAAAAAAACACATTTGTATATTACAAGGCAGAGTCCCCTTCAATTGCTATCAAATTACTCTAAAATTGAACAATTCAGGAATAGAGACAGAAGCACCAGGAAGGAAAGGGGAAAATATGACCAGAATTGCAGACTACAAAATCAATTCCCAGACTGGCCACAATAATCTAGAACACTAAAGATCAACCTTGGCCATCTGGCATATCTGCCACAGATCTAATTACTGGAAGGTAAGAAAACTGCCTCCTTGTTACCACCTTTCCAATATACCTTGTTATTAACAGTAACTACAATGCAGTGTTAATTTTATCAGTTTTCTAGTCAATAAAGGTGAACAATTTAGTTGTAAAAACATTAATAGGAATATAGTATTTCCATATTGCTCACTAAAGTTATTTTCTGATTTAGAACACATAAGTATTAAAAAAACCTTAAGACATTTTTTTTTCCTTCTGTAACTGTAAGTGTCCTTGAGGCAAAAAAGGTTGTTCAAGGTTCTGGAGATGAGAACAAAATGGGAAGTATGAATCCTTCCCTTTAAGTCTTTACTATATACAAAGAATATGCCAACTTGATAAATGGATAAATCTGACTTTACAAATCACACATCCCCCTTCCCCACCATGAAAGCAATGTTTTAACATTTATTATTTTGTAAAACATTTATTACACTATACCTCTTCTGTATTAGACAACGGACTCAAGTGGATTCTCAGTTTCTTATTGAGATAAAAAATACCTGGTTTCCATACCAAACTATGAGAAGAAATACGTAGAACATAATCAAGAGAATGGCCTGAGTTGAAATAACAATCTCCATGTATTATTTTATTAAAATTTAACTTTTACAGTTCAAGCAGTACATTGATTTCTGAAAAAAAGCGAGGTATGTACAAGAATAAAAATTCTGACTGATGTATATAATGGGAGTCATTTGGGAAGTCAGACAAGCGTTAGAAGTGGAATTTAGAAATCACAGATTAAAGAACTATGATTTCAACGCAAATATCTCGCCCCAATTCATAAATAATTTATTAATTATAATAATATGCTGTTTATATTTGGGGGTGGTAGTGGAATGATTATCTTAAACTGAAGTTTATCTGCACCACCCAAAACAAGAAATTATGCCACTATAATGAAAAATGGATTCATTCTAACAATGCTATCTATTTAAAACGGAACCCACACCTAATTAAACATGAAATTCCAGATTACCCAAGCATGCTTTATGTCAAAAGACACAGGATTTTCAGCACTGAACTGACCAGCTTTTAGAGATACATATGTTATTACTTGAGAAATTTCCTCCTACCATTAAGGTTGAAGATCCAACCACAGAGCTAGGACTAAACAGTATTAGCGTGTCAATACTACCGCCAGGCTGTCCCAAATAGCCGGCACTTAATTGTAGTCGGCCCCACAGAACAAAGAGGCCAACATGCCTCCAGGGATGACAGTGCTGCAGTCTGAGATCGCTGGGAATGTGACGAAAAGAGATGGGGAACTCCACGGAACAGGCCTAAGACCTTTGTAGAGATGGCCTACGCAGACACACAAACACAAAAACAACAAAAAGGCGCCTGGGAGAATGGGGAGTAGCTTTCACGAAAGACGGGGTGTTGGGGGAAGACTACCAGCTCTCTTCGCTTCTCCCATCGGGGTTATCTTCCCATCTCCACTTCTCTTCTCGGCCACCCGGGTCAGCTCTTTGCAAGACTCAGGGCCCTAAAGCTGAGTTGGATGACCGCGGGAGATAGGGAGAGAATGGGGACGGAAGGCACTCCCCTGTTGGGTGGGGTACCACGTTACCGTCGGGCCGCATCCAGCCCAGCTCGGGTTCCCTTCTCTTCCGCATCGTACGCTTAGCACCCCTTAGGCCACTAAAAACCTCCTTACCCAGCTCGCCATGGAGCACAGTCCCAAGACGTTCCCCATTTCCGCAACGTCGCAGGAGCAGAAGAGGGCGACAAAATGGAGACAGTATCTCTCCACCCTCTCAGGCCTTATTTACTATCAGCGAGCCACTTCCGGCGCATAGCCCACCCCGCCCCTTAGCTTTGCGTCACTTCCTTTGAGGCCTGTATTAGGTGGGGTGGGGGAGGGTGTCGGGTTAAGATTGCGCGTGCGCGTGCGCATGCTTGGAACCTGAGGCGTGTTCTGCAGAGCGGAATCTTTTAACACTGCGGGCATAAAGTGCCTGGCTGATGCAGCCGGACTGTAGTTTATTTACCACATTAAGAAAACGTTGTGAGAAAAATCTCACCTTTACTTAATATTTATTTGAATTTGAGTTACGTAGAGGCTGAAGTGGTCGTTAATGATTTTGCCCTCGTCCATTAGTGGAATTTCTCACTTCTGGAGGATTGCTTTCTCTTTCTCGATGCTCATCCGTTCATCCACTTATTTCTAGTATTTAACACTTCTGCGTCTTTTCCTCCCCATTTACTTTCTCAGGCATTACTGCAGACCACTGCCTAGGACAAATTTTATTGGGATATTTCTATTCTTTTGGGTACTTAACAGTTCACTGTAATAACGTGAACATGATAAGTGTCATATCACTTATCACGCATTTTAATTTCTTGTCCAATTAAGATGTTACAGGAAGCTTTCACATTCAAAAATTTTAATTGCATAAGACATATTGGTTATACAAACTTAAAGGTAGCATTGATTTTGTTGAATGTTACGAGCTGTTCAGGAGACATTTGGAGCGCTTGATAATTAAGTGATGATGGCCAACTCCAGTGAATGTACAAAAAGTTCTAGTTCTTTTTATAGTGATTGGTCCCTGAAGATATTCTGGGAGAACAGTTTGGCCACAGAAATAACCTAAAATAGAAATAGGCATTGTCATTAATAATAAGACTCTTAAAAAATTTACAAAAATTAGATGTGTGAAGGTCAGGTAACACTTAGGAATCTGGAAGAACTGTGACCATTAACTGATAGGTAGCAAAAAGGAAGAAATGGAATTGGCTAAAAGTTTAGTTTGGACATGTTGAACTTGAAGTCTCAGAAATGTTACCTCTCAGCACTTGAAAATGAAGCTTCAAAACCAAGAGTTAATGAGATGCAAAATTCAAAGTAACTTACATTGCTGTTATAGTTGAAGATGTCAGCCAATAAACAAGAAATCAGTTCCAGAGATAAAGCATGTAGTTGGGATCAAAGAATTGCAATGCAGGCTACACAGATTTAAATAGAATCCCAAAGAGTGTTGAGATTTCAGGAGGTTGACCTAGGATTTTCATGGGAAAAAAAAAAAAAAAAAGGAAGATTGGGTAAATTGTTTTAAAAAGAAGAGTTCATTGGTGCTAGTAAGTAAGGCTAGATTTGCACCTCATTGGTTGGTCAGGTGAAGTGGTCACTAGACCAAGGTTCACTTCTATTAGTCTTTTCAAAAGGGACATTCTCTGGATCTTCTGCTTGCTGACTTCTTGAATGTTGACAGTTTGGCCCAGTTCAAGGTTTCAGGAAACAGGATGTGAAAGACAGTTCCTCTGAAATGGCTGCTCTGGCTCCATTTTAAAATGGTTCCACTTAAGTCATTTTAAGAAAGAGAGAGGATTGAGGTAGATATCCAAAGAGAAATGTTGCAGATTTATAAGAGTCCTTAATATGGATTCAAAAAATTTAACCCTGGAAAAATTATCAACTGGGGAAAAGCTATTTAGTTTTTAACTTCTCACTTTGATTGTTAATGTCATTTACATACCCCTCCTTCCAAGTTCTGCATTTTAAATTCTGCTTTCAGTGTAAGTTGTGAAAATATCTTTTATAAGGTCCTTGACTTCTCAGAATCTTAGAATCCTTGTTAGTAATATATCAACCTTAAAGAGTTGAGAAGATTAAATAATAACACATGGTCTTATAAATGATAGCACCATGTAAGCCTACTGTAGATAATCAATACAAGCTGGTTTACCCCCAAAATAAATTATCTTAAGGAATAATAACACATGGTCTTATAAATGATAGCACCATGTAAGCCTATTGTAGATAATCAATACAAGCTAGTTTGCCCCCCAAACTAGATTGTCTTAAGGATGAATAAAATCTGTGCATAGCTTACATTGTACAATGCAAGGAGTGAAAAGGTCTGTGAAAAATATTTTATGATTTTAATCCTAAAATAATTAAATTCTAAATGTAAACATGTTTAAATTTTTCAACCTATGTTCTGTAAGAATAAACCAGGAATAGATTAGAACAAAATAGCCTATAGGGGTCAGTATAAACTTAGAATTAGAAGAGACTCTATTCTGATTAAAGAAATGCTTTTGTCATTGAAGACAGATTTTGACTTTTTTTTAAATTAAAAACCAAGGAATAATAAAGGTATAAAGGCTCTCCTAAATTGTTACCTTAATATTAAAATAGCCTGTGAACAATTTTCTTTCTACACAGATTTTTTCCCCCAAAAGTAAGCCAGTAATTCCCATGACAACCAGATATGTCTACACCAGTGGAGTAGATGAATACAAAGGTATAATATTTATTTCAGGCAGAACATACACAAATTTAGAGAAAAAAAGCAAATATTCATCATGCAAATAATGAAGTGGGTAGAGAAATCAAATATTTCTAGTGTTTAGTATACCATTTTACAATTATGTAGAGTGACTACTTGAAGAGATGCTAATGGCATTTCTAAAACATTTTGCATCTCAGGGGCAATTAGCTAAAATATGTTAAGGATTTATTGACCTCTCATAAGAGTTGATAAAATATAATATCATACGTTGAAGAACTATTAAAATCAAGCATTCATTCACCAAAATATGTTATTATGCTGTAGAAAGGAGAAACCATTTCTATTTAGGCATTTATCAGATTTTTGAATTCTTATTAAATATGTTAAGGCAATGTCTAACACTTTCCAACAGAAATATAATATATGCCACATTTATAATTTAAAATTTTCTAGTAGCCACATTAAAAAGAAAAAGAGGCAGATAAAATTAATTTTAACAATACTTTAACAAACATTTAATTTAACCCAATATCATTCCAACATAACATTAATGTAAAAATTAATGAGATGCTTTACATTATTTTTCATGTTAAATTTTCTAAATCTGGTTTATATTATACATTTACAGCACATCTCAATTCAGACTAGCCACATTACAAGAGCTTGAGAGCCCCCAAATTGGACAATGCATATCTAAATGTTGAAGGAGAAGGGACACCTGTGTGGCTCAGTCGGTTAAGCATCCAACTTCGGCTCAGGTCATGGTCTCATGGTCCATGAATTTGAGCCCCACATTGGGCTCTGTGCTGTTAGCTCAGAGCCTGGAGCCTGCTTCAGATTCTGGGTCTCCCTCTCTCTCTACCCCTCCCCTGCCTGTGCTCTGTCTCTCTCTCTCAATCTCTCAAAAATAAATAAACATTAAAAAAATTAAAGTAGTTTTTAAAATAAATAAATAAATAAATAAATAAATAAATAAATAAATAATGTTAAGGGAGAAAACTGAAGCAATTATCCAGATGACCCAGTACAAGCAAAACTAACACACACACTTTTCTTTGTGTAAATTATTTAGATATTTCACGATAAAGTGGTTTTAAGCCTGTGCATTTACTTCAGGCATTAAATTGGTTTCATCTAATTTATTTTGTATAAAAATTAAATCTGAGAGAATTGTAAGAAAGATAAATGTTAAGGTCTTATAATTATATAGGCTATCATATTATTTTTTAAAATTTAATTTATTTTTTAAGTAGACTCCACAGCATGGAGCCCAACATGGAACTTGAACTCATGGCCCTGAGATAGAGACCCAAGCTGAGATCAAGAGTCAGACATTTAACTGACTGAGCCATCCATACTGCTATTTTATATTTTTAAACTTAGCCAGATATGATTTTCAAGTATTCCAAATAGCCCATAATTCCATTTTAGCCAATTTATCCTGATGTTTTAATTCACTTGAGCTTCTATGGCTTTAGCTTTCTCCCCTCTAGAATTAGTTGTAACAACAGGGTGCTCCCTGGAGGCTTGTGACATTTTAAGCAGCCTGAACTCTAGTGACCCCAGACAGGCTTGTGGACTCTCACCTAGTTGTCTACACCTCATTTTACTTCCTGTTGTCGGCCAATGAAAGACAAAACTGCAAGCTGCACAATAAAATGTGTTTCATTTATTTGGTATCTTAGGGATTGCAACTGGGAGACAGAGTTCAGCAAAATTGAAAGTGTAATCTGGAGAGACAAAGGAGGTTAGAGTTTTTAAAGAGGAAAGAGGGAATTTACATAAATTGCTTTGAATGAAATGTAATTGTTTCTAGTATTGCTACAGTTATACTACCATTAGTTACAGTTACTACTATATATGATTGCTTCCTAGGGTTAATGTTAGGCCGAAAGTCCTTTTATGTTCATTCTAACATGCAGCAGATTTCTTGACTTTTAGTTGAGTTCAGCAACAATTCAGAGTATTTGAGACAGGAGACATGCATAAGCCCCATTTCCTCAGTGTCCTCCTGGTTCCATTTTAAACAACCCTCTTAGCAATGCTTACTCCATTTTATTCTCTCTGTTATCACTGTATTCTCCATTACCTCATATAATACTCCTGCAAATTCTAACGTAAAGTGAATCTTTTTATTCTTTCTGCGGAGTGATTAAGAACTTTGGGTAATTTTCCTCCTCAGTTCTCACTCTGCTGAAGATTTGCTTTAATTTAATTTAATTTAATTTAATAATTTAATTTAATTTAATTCTAAAAAAAATTAGAACAAAAGTGTGGACATACTTCCATACTTTTCCTATCAAGTTTTACTCAACCCAGTAATACCTGGTAGGATCTTAATTTTTTCATAAAACATCCTAATATTTCCTAGTATTAAAGTATTTGTATCTGGAACCCATTCTACATTATGTGCAAAAATCCTAGGTTTAGCTGCTTGGTAGCATCCAGCTATGTCATTTATTGCATTATTTTCCCCAACTTTAATCAGAGTCTTGATATAGCTTGTCCTGGCTTCCACTAATTTGACCATATTGCTAATAAATCTGTCCTATTTCAGAAACAATCTTATCTTCCTTAAAGATTTAGTGTCAGAGGAAGCTACCTGCATGAACTATTGTCCATTGACATCTCCATTGACAACGGAATTTCTTGCCTCAGTTGGCCCAATTTACTTATATTGTATAGCAGAGTCCAGTCTTTCTGGGAATCATCCAGTTTTTTAAATCCTCTCAAGGGCTGTAGGGTTGAGAATAGAGCTCTCTCCACTTAGTTTCTATGCGATGGAAAAAGACCTTTCTAGCACCATTAATATAAATGCCATGCACATTTCCCCTTCCCAGCAATACTCATCTAGCAGTTTAGATGCTATAGAAGGGCACTCTTTAGTTAAATTTCGTGGTATGCTTTGATTCAGGCATGGTTAGACAGCACCACACTTCAGCAATCCCAAATGTTAGTCTTTAGTAAAACTAACATCTCTGTGGGAATTATGCTTTAAAAAGTAGCTCTCACATACAAATAGAGTCCAAAAGATGGACTTTTCCCATTAGATCTCTATACAGAAATAACCTTTGATTAAATAGAAGTACAGAGAAGTATTTAGAAACATGCTAGAATCTGGAGTAAGGATGCCTGTGCTTAACTGCTACGTCCACCTCAAATTAGCTGTGTAATCTTAAGTAAGTTTCGTTTTTTTGTGCTTCCGATTCCTCAACTTTAAGATGGGAAAGTAACAGTACCTTCTTCCTAATTTTGCAATGAGGATTAAATGAAAACAGGTGAATACACAGAATAGTGTTAGGCCCATGGTTAAGTGCTCGGTAAATATTAGCTACTACTTCTAGATAACAGGGATTTTTCTTCTCTTTTGTCTTTGTTTTCTTTAATACCTCTCCATAGTTTCTTGGGACACCTAGTGGTTCAGTCAGTTAAGGATCCCATTCTTGGTTTTGGCTCAGGTCTCATGAGTTCAAGCCCAATCTCAGGCTCTGTACTGTCAGCACAGAACCCACTTGGGATTCTCTATCTCTCTCTCTCTCTCTGTCCCTCCCCCACTTGTGCTTTCTCTGTCTCTCTCAAAATAAATAAATAAACTTAAAAAAACACCTCCCTATAGTTTCTTAATCTTTGAAACCCAGTGTCTAGCTCTCAAATGTTTCCATCTAATTTTCTCCTCAATAAACCAGAATAGTGTAAAGGCTTCCAGCCCCAGTAACTAAATAACTATAAGAAAAAAACAGACCCTTTTAATAATTCCTGTTAACTGTTAACCATAGAAATAAAACTTTCAGTTATTTTGTCAGCCAAAGATGGGTTTATTCAGGAATAGCAGAGAATTACAATCCAGGACAAGCAAGATACAGCAAAACCATAGGCAAGTATGGAAAACAAAGGAGAGAAATGCTCTTTTATAGAGGAAAGGCGGGAGTTGGGAGGCACTGTTATAAACTAAAAGTCTATTAGAGTGAACTGGGAGTTTGAGCATAATGGCTTCTCATGGGCTGGGCTGGGCTGCTGCCAGAGGTAGAAGAATATTCCTTCTTCTGTCTGGCACAGTCACGTAGTATGGACTTGTAAGGTCCTTCTCTTCCTGTTGGGTGTGTTATTGAGAACTGGTGCTGGGTGTAAGAGCTCCCCCTGCTGGCCTCCCAACTTCATTCTAAATGAGATGGGGCTTTTTAAATTATTAATTTTCACATAATTTATTAAAGTACAACTCCTATGCATTGTTTTCTTAAGAGAATATTTGTTTCTTTTTCAAATCTTACCAAATACCCATCTCAAGAGGAGGTAAGAATGGAGGTATTTAGAACGTATCCTGGAGGCAGAGCAGTTCTAGGATTGGTTGATATAAGCTTTTAAGCATGGTAATTTTGAGAGAAAGGAAGGGAAATTCTCTGCACCCTCCTCATGCCCCATCAAACATCTCTTTTCCATATGGAGGAAAGCATTTCCCAGAAGCCCTCCCCACCTGCCATTAGACTCTTCTTCAGCCTCAAGATCAGAATTGTGTTATATGTCTTTGCTTAAAACAATTTTTGGGAAAGGGAATGGAGATACCATGATAAATTTACTCATCAGTGTTTTCACATGGAATCCTGAAGAGCATAGCCTTGGATCAAACATGAGCAAAATTAAAGTTCTGTTACCATGTTACCTCAAGTCTAAAAGCTGCTTCTTTCAGCGAGAACCCAAATAGATAGAATCATGAATGAAAGAGGAGAGATCACAACCAACACCACAGAACTACAAACAATTATCAGAGAGTACTATGAGAAATTATATTCCAACAAACTGGACAACCTGGAGGAAATGGACAAATTTAGACACCCATATACTACCAAAGCTCAAATGGGAAGAAACAGATAATTTGGATACAGCCATAATCAGTGAAGAAATTGAATCAGTTATCAAAAATCTCCCAACAAATAAGAGTCCTGGGCCAAATTGCTTACCAGGAGAATTCTACCAGACATTTAAAGCAGAGTTAATACCTATCCTTCAAAAAATAGAAACAGAAGGAAAGCTTCCAGACTCATTCTGTAAAGCCAGTATTATCCTGATTTCCCAAACCACTTAGAGACCCCACTAAAAAGAATTATAGGCCAATACCCTGATGAACATGGATGTGAAATTCTCAACAAGTTACTAGCAAATCAAATTCAACAATAAATTAAAAGAATCATTCACCATGATCAAGTGAGATTCATTCTTGGGCTGCAGGGCTGGTTCAATATTTGCAAATCAATCAATGTGATACATCACATTAATAGAAGAAAGGATAAGAACCACATGATCCTGTCAATAGATGCAGAAAAAGCATTTGACAAAATACAGCATCATTTCTTAATAAAAACCCTCCAGAAAGTTGAGATAGAAGGAACATACCTTAACATCATAAAAACCATATATGAAAAGCCCACAGCTAATATCATCCTCAATGGGGAAAAACTGAGAGCTTTCCCCTTGAGATCAGGAACACGACAGGGATGTCCACTCTCACCACTGTTGTTTAACATAGTGTTGGAAGCCCTAGCCTTAGGAATCAGACAACATAATGAAATAAAAGGCATCCAAATTGACAAAGAAGTCAACCTTTCGCTTTTTACAGATGACATGATACTCTACATAAAAAACCCAAAGACTCCACCAAAAAGCTGCTAGAACTGATACATGAATTCAGCAAAGTTGGAGGATACAAAATTAATGTACAGAAATTGGTTGTATTTCTATACACCAATAAAGAAGCAACAGAAAGAGAAATCAAGAAATCGATCCCATTTACAATTGTACCAAGAACCATAAAATACCTAAGAATAAACCTAACCAAAGATATAAAAGGTAAGTATGCTGAAAACTATAGAAGCTTATGAAGGAAATTGAATAAGACACAAAGAAATAGAAAAACACCCCATACTCAATTAATTTTATTAATTTTTTTTCTTCCTCTAAAATAACAAAAAAAGAACAGGAAGAAATGACAGCCAGGTCCTTGACTAGTCAATGACAGGTCAAATGACAGATAGATATAAGCAAGGTGTCTGAACTAAAATTTAAAACCATGAATACTAGCTGGGGTTGAAAAAAGCATAGATTCCTTTCTGCAGAGATAAAAGAAGTTAAATCTAGTCAGAACAAAATTAAAAATGCTATAACCAAGATGCAGTCTCAAATGGATGCCACAATGGCAAGCCTGGACAAAGCAGAGCAGCGAATCATCTATATAGAAGGCAAAATTATGAAGAATAATGAAGCAGAAAAAAAGAAGGAAACAAAGGCAAAAGATACAAGACTTAGAGAACTTAGTGACTTATTAAGGAGGAATAACATCTTAATAAGAGGAGTCCCAGAAGATGAAGACAGAGAAACATGGGCAGAAGGTTTAGATGAGCTAATTACAGCAGAAAACTTTCCTAATCTGAGGAAGGGCATAGACATCAAAATCCAAGAAGCACAGCCTACTCCCATCAGATTCAACAAAAACTGACCATCCCCATGGTGTATCATAGTCAAATTAACAAAATACACAGACAAGGAAAGAATTATGAAATAAGCAAGGGAAAAAAAGTCCTTAACCAATAAGGGAACACAGATCAGGGTCGCAGCAGACCTATCCACAGAAACTTAGCAGGCCAGAAAGGATTAGCAGCATACATTCAACTTACTGAATAAGACAAATATGCAGCCAAGAATTCTTTATCTGGCAAAACTGTCATTCAAAATAGAAGGAAAGATAAACAGTTTCCCAGAGAAACAAAAACTAAAGGAGTTCATGATCACTAAGCTATCCATGAGTGGAGAAAAGATGATACAAACCAAAAAAGAACAAAAGCAAAAAAGACTAGAAAGGACCAGAGAACATCACCAGAAACACCAACTCTACAGGCAACACAATGGCACTAAAAACATACCTTTCAATACTCTAAATGTCAACGGACTAAACACTCCAACCAAAAGACATAGGGTATTAGAATGGATAAGAAAATGAGACCATATATTTGCTGCTTACAAGAGGCTCATTTTAGACCTAAAGACACCTCAGATGAAAGTAAGGGGAGGCAGAACAATCTATCATGCTAATGGTCATCAAAAGAAAGCTGCAGTAGCCATACTTATATCACACAAAACAGATTTTAAAATAAAAACTGTAACAAGAGATGAAGAAGGGCATTATATCATAATTAAGGGATCTATCCACCAAGAAGATCTAACAATTGCAATACTTATGTACCCAACGTGAACAACCAAATATATAAATCAATTAACCACAAACATAAAGTAAGTCATTCATAACAATACCATAATAGTAGGGGACTTCAACACCCTAGTTACAGCAATGGACAGATAATCTAAGCAGAGAATCAACAAGGAAACAATGGTTTTAATAAAACACTGGACTGGATGGAGTTAACAGATATATTCAGAACATTTCATCCTAAAGCAGCAGAATGAACATTCTTCTCGAGTGCACATGGAACATTCTCCAGGATATATCACACACTGGGACACAAATCAGCCCTCAACAAGTACAAAAAGATCGAGATCACGCCGTGCATATATTCAGACCACAACACTATGAAACTTAAAATGAAGCACAAGAAAAACTTTGGAAAGACAACAAATACTTGGAGACTAAAGAACATCCTACTAAAGAATGAATAGGTTAACCAAGAAGTTAGAGGAAATTAAAAAGTCATGGAAGCCAATGAAAATGACAACAACACAGTCCAAAACCATCTTTTTAAAGACACTTTTCCAAAGAGGACATCCAGATGGCTAACAGACATATGAAAAGATGCTCAACATCACTCATCATCAGGGAAACACGAATAGAAACCACAATGAGATACCACCTCACACTGGTCAGAGTGGCTAAAATTAACAACTCAGACAACAACAGATGTTGGTGAGGATGCAGAGAAAGAGGAACAGTTTTGCACTGCTGGTGGGAATGCAAACTGGTGCAGCCACTCTGGAAAACAGCATGAGGTTCCTCAAATATTAAAAATAGAACTACCCTACAACCCAGCAATTGTACCACTAGGTATTCATCCAAAGGATACAGGAGTGCTGTTTCAAATGGGCTCATGCACCCCAATGTTTATAGCAGCATTATTGACAGTAGCCAAAATATGGAAGGACCCCAAATGTCCATCAACTGATGATTGGATAAAGATGATGTGGTATGTACATACAATGGAATGTTACTCAGGGATCGAAAGCATGAAATCTTGCCATTTGCAACAATATGGATGGGACTAGAGTGTATTATGCTAAGCAAAATAAGGCAGTCAGAAAAAGATACAAAATAGATGGACATAAAGGAAGGGAAGCAAAAATAATATAAAAACGGGGAGAGAGACAAACCATAAGAGACCCTTAAATACAGAGAACAAACTGAGGGTTGCTGGAGGGGTGTTGGGTGGGAGGGTGGGCTAAATGGGCAAGGGGCATTAAGGAGGACACTTTTGGGGATGAGCACTGGGTGTTTTTCTTCTGCTGCCACAGCTTCCTATCTTCATATATGAACTTATTTTCATATAGATAACCTACCTCTGCTTTTCATACCCAAACTAGATCCAAAGAAACATTGTAACCATTGTCTAATATTGGTTTTCACCATTGCAAATAAGGAACTTAGTTTTTCACATCAAAGTGTGCCCTCTCCCAATGTGAAGTGGATTTTTCTGGTTCTTTTGGCAATCTACAGCCAAGGCATCCTCTCTTTGCTTCTTCTTGAATGTACTCCCCAACTCTTCTCTATTAATTTTTGTCAGTCTTTTCTCCAGTTTCACCTAGGATTTAGCTGTTCCCTGATTTTGCTTTGAAAATGGGATTGTATCTTGTTTTTCTTTCTCCTCATTCTATTTGGATGACTTCCAGGAATACAATAAGCAAAATGCCAACTTCTACTTCCATCTTGGAACTGGAAGTCCATTGTTGTGACTTGCATTTTATTTTATGCTTAAGTCACTCCACACTGCTTGGAGTTTACCCAACATGCCATGAACTTTATCTTTTTGTCTTTTCTCCTACATGTATTTCCACCTGAAATATTCCCAGCACCATTTCTCGTAAATGCTTTTATCTAGCCAATTTATCAGCTAAAACTTAGGTGCAGCTCCTGCAAGAAATCTTCCTGACAGCTTCTTCTTTCCTTGGTTAATCCCTAACATTAGATATGATAATTTATCTACTCTTTATGAGGCCTGAGTAGTTTTGCATGTCTACATTTACCTTACTGCTACCTGCACTATTTATTGTTATTCTGTTGCACTTTTATCTCCCAACCACACTAGGCTTCTTGGGAACAGTGACTGCATCTTTGGCAATTTTGTATCCTCAGGCTAGAAAAAACTGTTAGGTCTGTGATAAACAATCAATAAAGCTAATTTAATGAATAAATACACACATTATTTAGAAAGAACACTCAAATTATGTGATCAGTAACATAACATTCCTGAGGATAAAAGAATGCATTCATTTAGAATTTAGTTTTTAGAACATTTATAAATAATTATACGTATTGATATAACTATAAAATTTAGCAATTCAGCTCAGGAAACAGTTTTGTGTAAATAAGATTACAATAAGTGAATCCATTCATTTCTCATAGAAAGTTTATTTTCTATTCAAGGGGAAATGTAATTTTTGTTGCTTCTAGTAACCCACACTAGCCCTGTGATCTGTCAGCAAGTAATGCTATTTCTGTGTTTTGCATCCTCATCAGTAATAATTATTGCGATTGCATCTTAGTTGACAATTCTCGGTCTGCCGTGTAAGAGAAACATTTTATTATTCTTTCTGCAATAAATAACAGGAAAAATTAGCCTTATCGTAATATAAAAATAAGTGTTACTTTCATGTAATCTAGTATCAGATATCTTAATATCAGGTTTAAGGGTATAATATTTCACTTTAACTTCTTGGAAATATATCTCTGACATTTAGGATAAACCTATCATATGTCTTTTTCAGTTTTGCATGAACAAAACCTCCCTGAACTTGGTTGTTTAGTTATTCTAAAAACCTTTTGGAAACAAAGACAGACACATGAAAAATCACATCACATAATATTTCTGTTTTTGTTTGTTTTGAAGAGAAGGTAGTACTAAATAGACTATATACTATAAAAAGTAAATATAAGGAGCACATTTTATTGTTCAACCAAATGGAAGATACATTAAAACAAATTAAATAAATGCTTATTGTTGGGAATAATCAAAATTATGTTGCATGATAATTATTTATAAAAGATAATTTCTAATATATCCACAGGCACTTTATTTGTGTATGGACAAATAGAAGGTAACTCTGTGGGTATTTTAAATTTTTTTTTTTTTAACGTTTATTTATTTTTGAGACAGAGAGAGACAGAGCATGAACAGGGGAGGGTCAGCGAGAGGGAGACACAGAATCTGAAACAGGCTCCAGGCTCTGAGCTGTCAGCACAGAGCCCGACGCGGGGCTCGAACCCACGGACCGTGAGATCATGACCTGAGCCGAAGTCGGACGCCCAACCGACCAAGCCACCCAGGCGCCCCCTGTGGGTATTTTATATTATGTTTGATTAAGTATATTTAGTGCCTAAACAGGATTATCACTATATATGCTAGAGAATATGTTTTCTATCTTTAATTCCTAGAAAAAGATAGAGTTTTCAACAGAGAAATCAGTTAAGGTTTCTACTGTGACATAAAACTGATACCTTTATTAAACTGCTCCAACAGTTTCTTGTTATTTTTAAACAATGCCAGCTCTACTATCCTTCAAGTAACCATAGTTAAATAAACTCCTTAACCTGAAGTTGTTTAAATATCTTTTGTATATGGTGTGGGTTCGTGTTCTTGGTACAATTCTGAGAGGGAGAGGAAGACAGTGGCAGATATCTCACTAAATTCCCATAAATGAATCAAATGGGAAATGTTAGAAATGGGATGCGATCATCAAGAATAAACAAAGGTCACCACATTTATCATGAATTCAAGTAATCATTCAACACTATAATAGTGTAAACTTAGAAAATTCTCACAGAGGTTTAAAACAAAATTTAAGGAAACTATGAGCACTTTGATAAAACTCTTCAATAGTAAGATGGCTAATAGTTTGGTATCCTTCATGTATATGTATTATTTTGCTTAGCCACAAGGAAATCTAGTGATGATTAAGAGTTCAGTATCTTTGGCAAATTGCTTAAACCATTTAGCCTTAGTTCTCTCATCTGTGAAACTGGGATAATTATAGTATCTACTTTTTTCCAATTTTATTGAGAAATAATTGACATACATCACTGCACAAGTTTAAAGCCTACAGCATGATGGTTTGATTTACATATATTGTGAAATCATTACCATAATAGGTTCAGCTAACACCCATCTTCCCATGTAGGTACAATATAAAGGAAAGAAAGAAGAAAAAGGAAAAAAAATACTCCTTGTGATGACAGCTCTTAAAATTTACTCTCTTAACAACCTTCCTTTCTATCATACAGAGTGTCAGCTACCAGTCATCATGTTGTACATCACATCCCTTATACTTATTTATCTTATAGCTTAAAGTTTGCACGTTTTGACCAACTTGTTCCAATTCCTCCTCCCCCAACCCTTTGCCTGTGGTAACTGCAAGTCTGATCTCATAGAAACTCATATGAGTTTGGTGTGGTGCTTTTGTTGTTGTTGTTGTTTTTAGATTCTGCATGTAAGTAAGATCATACAGTATTTGTCTTTCTCTGTCTGACTTACGTCTCATAGCATAATGCCTTCCAGGTCTATCCATGTTTTGCAAATAGGATTTTTCTCATTTTTTCATGGCTACAGACCAAGAAATCTGAGGAATAGGGATTCAATAGTAGTGTTATTCTTGGTTTCCTTATCAAATATTAGTTGATCATATATGCTTGAGTTTTACTTATTTATTTTTTAAAGTTTATTTGTTTATTTTGAGAGAGAGAGAGTGGGGAGGGGCAGAGAGAGAGGGAGAGAAATAATCCCAAGCAGGGTCTGCCCGGTCAGCACAGAGCCCTATGTGGGGCTTGCACCCATGAACTGTGAGATTTAAGACCTGAGCCAAAACCAAGAGTCTGATGTTCAACTGACTGAGTCACCCAGGCACCCCTATGCTTGAGTTTTATTTATGGAGTCTTGGTTGTGTTCCATTGATCTATTTGTCTATTTTTATGCCATTACTATACTGCTTTAATTTCTTTTTTTTTTTTTTTTTAGTGTTTATTTTTGAGACAGAGACAGAGCATGAGTGGGGGAGGGGCAGAGAGAGAGGGAGACACAGAATCTGAAGCAGGCTTGAACTCACAAACTGCGAGATCACGACTTTAGCGAAGTTGGACGCTAAACCCACTGAGCGACCCGGGTGCCCCAAATTTCTATAGCTTTATAGTATAGCTTGAAATCAGGAAGTATGATGCCTTCTGCTTTGTCATTCTTTCTCAGGATTTCTTTGGCTATTCAGGATCTTTTGTGGTTCCATATAAATTTTAGAAGTGTTTTTTTCTAATTCTGTAAAAAAAAAATGCCATCAGAATCTTGATAGCTATTACATTGAGTCTATAGATGGCTTTTGGTAGGATTGACATTTTAACAATATTAATGCTTTCAATCCATGAACACAGGATAGTTTTCCACTTATTTGTGTTTTCTTCATTTTCTTTCATTATGTCTTATGGTTTTCAGAGTAGAGATCTTTCACCCCCTTGGTTAAATTTATTCCTAAGTATTTTATTGTTTTTGATGTTATTGTAATAGGATTGGTTTCTTTACTTCTTTTTCAGAAAATTTGTTGTTAGTATTTAGAAATTCTACTGAATTTTGTATGTTAATTTCATATCTTGCAACATCACTGAATTCACTGATAAGATCTAACAGGTTTTTGGTGTGTCTTCGGGATTTTCCATATATCAAATCATGTCATCTGCAAATAGAGGCAATTTTACTTCTTCCTTTCCAATTCTGATACATTCTATTTCTTTTTCATGCCTGATTACTGTAAGTAGGACTTCCAGTACTATGTTGAATATGAGTGGTAACTATGTTGAATATGAGTGGTAAGAATGGGCACCCTTGTCTTATTCCTAATCTAGAGGAAAAGTTTTCAACCTTTCACCACTGACTATGATTTTTGGTTTGGGTTTGTCATATATGGCCATCATTATGTTGACATATGTTCCCTTTATGCCTAAATTGTTAAGTTTTTTTTTTTTTATCATGAATGGACATTGAATTTTGTCAAATGCTTTTTTTGTATCTATTGTGACACTTATATGATTCTTTTCTTTCATTCTGTCAGTGTGAGGTATCACAATGATTGGTTTGCATATGGTGAACCATCCTGTGTCCCAGGGATAAATCCCACCTGATCATGGTGAATGATCCTGTTAATGTGCGGGCGCATTTGGTTTGTTAGCACTTTTTTTTTTTTTTTTTTTTTTTTTTAGAATTTTGAATCTATATTCCTCAGATTTCTTGGTCTGTAGTTTTCTAGTTGTATCTTTTTCTGGTTTTGGAATAAATATAATCCTGGCCTCATAAAATGAGTTGGGAGTGTTCCCTTCTCTTCAGTTTTTTGGGATTTTGAGGATTGGTGCTAATTTCTTATTAAATGGTAAAATTCACCAGTGAAGCCATCTGGTCCTGAACTTTTCTTCTTTAGATTTTTGATTACTAATCCAATCTCTTTACTAGTAATTGGTTTATTCAGATTTTCTATTTCTTCCTGATTCAGTCTTGATAAGTAAATAGCAAGTATTTCTGAGAAATTTTCCATTCTTTTTGATTGTCTAGTTTGTTGGTATATAGTTGTTAATAGTAGCCTCTTAGGATCCTTTATATTTTTGTGTTATTTGTTGTAATATTTCATTTCTCATTTGTAAGTGTATTGATTTGGGTCCTCTTTTTTTTTTTTTTTTTCCTTGGTTAGTCTAGTTAAGGGTTTGTCAATTTTGTTTTTCTTTTCAAAGAACTAACTCTTAGTTTGGCTAATCTTTTCTATTTCTTTTCGGTTCTCTAATTTACTTCTATTCTAATCTTTATTATTTCATTTATTCTGCTAATTTTGGGCTTAGGTTGTTCTTTCTCAAGTTTCTTAAATATAGAGTTCAGTGACTTATTTGGGATACTTTTTGCTTCTTACTGTAGGCATCTTTTTCTATCAACTTCCCTCTTAGCACTACTTTCACTGCATCCCATAAGTTCTGAAATGTTGGTTTTTCATTTTCATTTGCCTCAAGAAACTTTTTTATCACCATTTTAATTTCTTCTTTGATCCATTGGTTGTTCAGGGGAGTGTTGTTTAATTTCCATATATTCATTAATTTTCCAGTTTTTCTTCTTGCTGTTAATTTCTAGTTTCATGCCATTGTAGTCAGATATGATACTTAATATGATTTCAGTCTTCTTGGATTTGCTAAGACTGGTTCTTTAACTTAATATATGGTCTATCCTAGAAAATATTCCATGTGCTCTTGAAAAAAATATGTATTCTGTTGTTGGGTAGAATGTTTGTATATGTCTGTTAGGTCCATTTGGTCTACAGTGTTCCAATCTTCAGTTTCCTTATTAATTCTGTCTGGATGATCTATCCATAGATGAGAGCAGGGCATTTAAATCCTCAATTATTATTATATTACCATTTATTTCTCCTTTGAATGGTCTGTTAGTTTTGTTTTATATATTTAGGTGCTCCAATATTGGGTACCCACATTTTTATAATTGTTATATCTTCTCAGTGGGTTGACTCCTTTATCATTATATAATGACCTTCTTTGTTTCTTTTTACATATTTAGTTTAAACTCTATTTTGTCTGATGTAAGTATAGCTAACCCTGTTTTGTTGTTGTTACCACTTGCTTGGAATGAGTTTTTCTATCCCTTAACATTGAGTGTGTGTGTGTGTGTTTGTGTGTGTTTAATTGTTTTTTAATGTTTATTTTTGACAGAGAGAGAGAGATAGAGAGACAGAGAGAATGAGTGGGGAAGGGGCAGAGAGAGACAGAGACACAGAATCTAAAGCAGGCTCCAGGCTCCAAGCTGTCATCTCAGAGCCTGACATGGGGCTGGAACTCATGAACTGTGACGTCATGACCTGAGCCAAAATTGGATGCTTAAATGACTGAGCCATGCAGGTGCCTCCAGTCTGTGTGTTCTTAAAGCTAAAATAAGTCTCTTATATATAGCATATTGCCGGATCTTGGGGTTTTTTTTGTTTAGTTTTGCTTTGTTTCATTTTTGTTGTTGTTTTTGAATTTCCAACTTCATTTAAACTTCATTTAACTTATTTTTTAAATTTACATCCAAGTTAGTTAGCATATAGTGCAACAATGATTTCAGGAGTACGTTCCTTAATGCCCCTTATCCATTTAGCTCATCCCCCTCCCACGACCTCTCCAGTAACCCTCTGTTTGCTCTCCATATTTAAGAGTCTCTTATGTTTTTGTACCCCTCCCTGTTTTTATATCATTTTTGCTTCCCTTCCCCTGTATTCATCTGTTTTGTATCTTAAAGTCCTCATGAGTGAAGTCACATGATATTTGTCTTTCTCTGGCTGACTAATTTTGCTTAGCATAATACCCTCTAGTTCCATCCACGTAGCTGCAAATGGCAAGATTTCATTCTTTTTCATTGCTGAATAATACTCCATTGTATATATATACCATATCTTCTTTTTCCATTCATCTGTTGATGGACATTTGGGCTCTTTCCATATTTTGGCTATTGTCAATAGCACTGCTATAAACATTGGGGTGCATGTGCCCCTTCGAAACAGCATACCCGTATCCCTTGGATCAATACCTAGTAGTGCAGTTGCTGGGTCATAGGGTAGTTCTATTTTTAATTTTTTGAGGAACCTCCATATTGTTTTCCAGAGTGGCTGCACCAGTTTGCATTCCCACTAGCAGTGCAAGAGATCCTCTTTCTCCACATCCTTGCCAACATCCGTTGTTGCTGGAGTTGTTAATGTTAGCCATTCTGACAGGTGTGAGGTAGTATCTCATTATGGTTTTGATTTGTATTTCCCTGATGATGAGTGATGTTGAGCATTTTTTCATGTGTCAGTTGGCTATCTGGATGTCTTCTTTGGAGAAGTGTCTAGTCATGTCTTTTGCCCATTTCTTCACTGGATTGTTTGTTTTTTTGGGTGTTGAGTTTGATCAGTTCTTTATAGATTTTGGATTATACCCCTTTATCTGATATGTTGTTTGCAAATATCTTCTCCAATTCCATTGGTTGCCTTTTAGTTTTGCTGATTGTTTCCTTCACTGTGCAGAAGCTTTTTATTTTGATGAGGTCCCAATAGTTCATTCTTGCTTTTGTTTCCCTTGCCTCTGGAGACATGTTGAGTAAGAAGTTGCTGTGGCCAAGGTCAAAGAGGTTTTTGCCTGGTTTCTCTTCAAGGATTTTGATGGCTTCCTGTCTTACACTGAGGTCTTTGATCCACTTTGAGTTTATTTTTGTGTATGGTGTAAGAAAGTGGTTCAGGTTCATTTTTCTGCATGTCACCGTCCAGTTTTTCCAGCACCACTTGCTAAAGAGACTGTCTTTATTCCATTGGATATTCTTTCCTGCTTTGTCAAAGATTAGTTGGCCACATGTTTGTGGGTCAATTTGTGGGTTCTCTATTCTGTTCCATTGATCTGAGTGTCTGTTCTTGTGCCAGTACCATACTGTCTTGATGATTACAGCTTTGTAATACAGCTTGAAGTCCATGTTGTTGTTTTTAAATCCACTCAGCCTACTATGTCTTTTGATTGGAGAATTTAACCCATTTACATTAAAGTACTTATTGATAGATAAAGACAATAGTAATTGTTATTTTGTTAATTTTTAAAGATTGTTTTCCAGTTGTTTTTGTAGATTTATTGTTTTTTATTTCCTATCCTATTGTCTTTTTTCATGTTTAGATGTCTTTGGTATCAGTATGCTATAAGTTCTTTATCATGTTCTTTGCTGTAATTGGTATAGGTTTTTTCCCTCCTGGTTACCAGGAGGCTTACATAAAACATATTAAATTTGTGGCACTATATGTTAACCTGATAACAACTTAACTTCAAAACCATCCCCAAACTTTACACTTTTGCTTCTTCTCTTCCTCACATTTTAGGCTATTTCTGTTACAATTTACATATTTTTTATACTGTGTAAATAATAACAAGATTGTTGTAGTTATGGTTATTTTTACTCTATTTGTTTATTTTTTTATTTATATTTGAGAGAGTGTGTGCATGTGCACGCATGAAAGCAAGGAGAAGAGAGGAGGAGGAGGAGGAGAGAGAGAGAGAGAGTGCCCCATGCAGGTTCCATGCTCAGCACTGAGCCTGACACAGGGCCTGATCCCCCCAACCTTGGGATAATGACCTGAGCTGAAATCAAGAGCTGGGCACTCAACCGACTGACCCAGGGGCCCCTACTGTGTATTTTTAAACTAGAGTTGTAAGTATATTTTGTGCCACAACTACCAAATTACAGAATTTAATTTTGACTATATATTTAAGATTACCAGTGAGTTTAAGGTTATTTTTTTTAAAAATATTTTTATGATGTTAATTAGCATCTTTTTACTTCCACTTAAAGAACTGCCTTTAGCATTTCTTATAAGGCAGGTCTAGTGGTAATGAACTCCCTCAGCTTTTATTTGTGCTGGAAAGTTTATATCCCTCTTTAATTTCTGAAAGAAAGCTTTGCCAGGTGTAGTATTCTTGCTTGGGTTTATTTCTTTCAATATTTTGAATATGTCATCCTATTCTCTACTAGCCTGAAATGTTTCTGTTGAGAAATATCCACATATAGTATAATGGGATTTCCCTTATATGAAAATTCTCTCTTGTTGTTTTTAAAATTCTTTCTTTGTCTTTGACTTTTGACAATTTAATTATAATGTGTCTCAATGTGACTGTATTTGGGTTCTACTAATTTGGAGTCCTTTGGGCCTCATGGATCTGGATGTTTATTTCTGTTCCCATGTTTGGGAGTTTTTAGTCATTATTGTTTTAAATATACTTTCTGTGTCTTTCTTTTTCCCTTCTGGAATTCTCATTATGTGAATTGTTTCTTTTCATTATGTCCTACATGTCTCATAGATCTTCTTCACACGTTTTCTTAATTTTTAGGTTTTTTTGTTTGTTTCTCTGATGGGGTAATTTCTATTGTTCTATCTTCAGGTCACTGACTCTTTCTTCTGCATGGTCGAGTCTGCTTTTGAAACTTTCTACTGAATTTTTCAGTTCAATTATTGTATTTCTCAAGTCTAAGATTTCTGCTTTTTGGTTTTAATTTTTTTCTGATGGCTTCTGTTGCTTTGTTGAACTTCTTGTTTTCTTCGTGCATTGTTTTCCTAATTTCAGTTAGTTGTGTGTTATGTAGTGCACTAAAACTTCATTAAGAGGATTATTTGGAATTTTTTGTCTGACAGTTCATAGATCTCTATTTCTTTAAGATCAGTTATTAGAACTCAGTTTCCTTTAGTGGTTTACCTGTTTTTTTTGTTTTGTTTTGTTTTTCTTTTTTGTTTGGTTTGGTTTTTTTTGTTTGTTTTTGGTGCTCCTTGATTCTTTACATTGCTATCTGTGCATTTCTAGATTTTATAGGTTTGTTTTGGCAGAGACAGATCTTCACAAGTTAGCTCAGTTTGGGTTTCTGGGAGTGTTGCCTGGTAATGTTCCTGGGAGGTAAGACCTGCTATTATGGTCTATTTAGGGGTGAGGTAACTATTTGAGCTCTGAGGTCAGGGATGTGACCAGTGTGCCACTGGCTGAGAACAGTTGGATAGGCTGGCTTGGTTCTCAAGTGAGGCTGCAGAATGGCCTCTACAGTTGCCTGGATTCTCTGGTCAGGCTTTCTAGATGGTTGGGACTGAGTTTTATATTCAGTAGTAGACAGCCCTTGCAGAGGGCAAGCAAGTAGCTGCCCTTGCAGAGCAGCAGGATCGGTCCCAGGGCCTGTACAGCTCTTTGCTTGGGGACTCAAATCAAGAAAGATTGCTCACTGTAGTTCTCTGGTCAGATGAGGCCACTGGTTTTGCTCTGTGGATGGGGAAAGTCACAGGTTATGCTCTCTGTTCAAGTGTTACTGTCAGCAGAGCTGTTGAATAAGATACACGGCTTCCCGAGTGTTCTGATTGGGTTCCTTGGTCAGGTAGGTTAAAGGGTGTATTCAGTAATGAATGGGACTATGAATTATTTTCCCTGCTTAGGTGCAGTTGAGAAAGAGCTTTAAAGCTGGTAAAGTTCTTTAGTGTCTTAACTCATGCTGACCCATGCCCCAAGTTCCCTGGCCAAACAGGCCCACTGTCTTTGCTCTGAAAACTATTGGCTCTATGTTTCTCTCGGCTCAAGCACTGGTGGGCCACACAGCTCCTAGGTGTTCTCACCAGCCCTTCTGGTCAGATGTGGCCAGAAGCCACAGTGGATGGGGCTATGCTCCAGCTCCCTTATCTGGGCAGGAAGGAGAGGGGCCACTTCAGGAAAATGTCAATTTTCCAAACAGGCTGTCTTTTTGGGAAAGGCTGGGAGCTGACCTCAGTCTTGGATATGAATTAACTGTCCTATCTGTGTGTAGCACAAAGACCTCTGTGCTCAGTATTGTGTTTGTTTTGGGGGCAATCAGCTCTACCCACCCATCTCTCTGCTCACTCTTCCATACATCTTTCAGGTGTTCCCCCAGCCCTTCTGGTGAGATATGGCCAAGAGACTCTCTCCATACCTCTCCAGAGCAGAGGGTGTGTCACTCAAGTTTTTGCCTGTGTATGGGCAAACCAAACTCTAGTGCCAGCAAAACTTATTTGAGGATCCAAATCAGGCACATACACACCTCACTGAGTCCCCTGATCAGAGTGTACCCCTGACTTGGTTCTGAAGAACTCCTGGTTGGGATTAGTACTTGGGCACTACAGTATGAACTCAGGCTGCCAAGATCCCTGCACTGGTTGTTACAGGCCTATCTATCCTTCTCTGTCACAATTAGAGTCCCAGGGATTGAGCCCTGCAGATTCCCCTGCAATCCTCCTGGGGCGAGATCAGAGTAGAGGCTCCCACAAAGCAATCCACAACACTTGGGGAAAGCTGGTTGTCTCCTAGGTTCTTTTCCCACTGGAAGAACTGGAGGCTCACAAGAGATGTCTTCATGTGGTGCTGCACTGACCTGGGGTAGAGGTAATGTGGCCAACATGTAGCTACTTCTCTTACCCTTGTAATGCAGTCTGTCTTGGTCTCTGTGGTGCAAGAGTGCTTGAGCCTTACCTCCGTCTTCTAGGATTCCCTTAGTAGGGTCTTGTTTTTGAATATTAGTTGTTCTTGTGAGGAGAATGACCTATGGCACCACCTTAGTGATGTCACTCCAGTATCTACTTTATAGGGCTCTCAGGATGATTAAATGACATAATACATTTAAAATGTATAGTTGCACACAGTAAATGCTCAAAAGGTACTTTGTTATTTTTCTATTGCTGCTGTAGCAAATTAGCACAAACCCAGTGGCCTAAAGCAACACAAGTTTATTAGCTTACAATTTTGTGGGTCAGAAGTCCAAAATAGGTCTTTTGGGGCTAAAATCAAGGTGTTGGCAGGACTGTATTCTTTCTGGAAGTTCTGGAGAGAATCTATTTCTTTGCCTTTTCTAACTTTATAAGCTACTCACATTCTTTGGCTTATACAGCTGCTTATCACTTTGGCCTCTGCTTGTGTTGTCATTTCTCTTTCAGACTCTTCTGCCTCCCTCTTTATCTTATAAGGAGCCTTGTGATTACATTGAGCCCACTTGGATAATCCAGGCTAATTTCTCCATCTCCATGTCTTTATCTTTAATTATACCTTCAAAGTCCCTTTTGCCTTATGAGGTCACATATTCAGATTCTAGAAATTAGGATGTGCTGTTCTTCAGAGTGGCCATTATTCAGCTTAGCACAGTGCTCTGATTTTGGCAATAACTGTAGAGTTTGCAATTTTGTTTAAGGAATTTTTATTTTCCTTAATCTTTTTATAATTTTTGTCTGTGGAAAAAAACTTAATATTTTAAGAAAATTTTGCAACATTATTCAAAAATAAATTATATTTTTGAAAAGTATTTACATGAAAATTTTAATGAATAACATAGTTTATTTCCTTAAGCTTACCTCTGAAGAAGCATACTGCTACCACATTTATTTATTTATTTACTTACTCAATTACTTATTTTAAAAAGTTGTTTTTTAATGTTTAATTCACTTTTTTGAAAGACAGAGAGAGAGAGAGAGAGAGAGAGACAGAGAGCAAGTGGGGGAGGGGCAGAGAGAGAGGGGACACAGATTCTGACCCAGGCTCCAGGCTCTGAGCTGTCAGCACAGAGCTGGATGCAGGGCCTGAACTGGTGAACCGTGAGATCATGACCTGAGTTGAAGTCAGACACTTAGCCAACTGAGCCACCCAGGCGCCCCTTAATTATTTATTTTTAATTCTTTTTAAGTTTACTTATTTATTTTGAGATAGACAGAGTGCTTGCAAGTACATGTAGGGAAGGGGCAGAGAAGGAGAGAGAGAGTCCCAAGCAGGCTCCATGCTGTCAGGGCAGAGTAGGACACCAGGCTCAATCTCATGAACTATGAGATGATGACCTGAGCCAAAATCAAGAGTTCGACACTTAAGCGACTGAGCCACCAAGGTGCCCCACTGCTACCACATTTAAATAATGTGTGGTCTTCATCATGCCTCAAACACTACACTCAAAATTCAGCTGCATGAAACCTAAGTAATTTACTGTATATGCAAAATGAAAATATGCCTTTTACATAGTAGGTATTTTAAGATAATTATGATTTTAATTAATAAATTGTAGAGCTGCTGTGAAATTAATTCGACGGTTCCCTTTGGTTCTCTTTCCATGAATCATTCCTACTTGAATGCCCCACTACAGTGCAAATTCCATAAGGCCATAGATAATTTTATATGCTTTGATGGTACGGCGTATCCTTTTCCACATAGTATACAGTAAATATTCTTAAATGAATGATTTTTAAGAGTGAATTTCATAGCAGGAGAAATAAGTGAAGGAGTTACATAAGGTCCCTTTTTACCGTTTTTGATCCTGAGATGAAAGTTTTTCTTTAGGAGACTCAAAATTTCTGAATAGTTTTCAAAATTACATTCTTGGAAATAATTTAAGATATTAAAATCTGGAAATCATATTTATTTTCCCCACACTAATTACTATTTTCTACAAAAAAAACACAAATAATCATATTGACAGTGGTCAAGGAATAGCAATTACTAAATTTTATAACACTAACAAATCTAGAGAAAAGCAATCTATGATACTATCTATTGAGAAATCTCTTAGGATTTCCTTCCTACTTCATATCCCCTACCCACAAGTTCCAGTAAATAGAAGGGTTTTAATGCAAAACAAGATTAAGTTGAACTCTAGCTCAGAAAGCAAAACTTTGTTTTTGATTTTGATCTTCCTCTGTGATAGAAATAAATGTGGTACATTATGATACAATATCTTAACTAAACTTCCCACGTCTAATGAATGGGACCTGAAAACATTTGGTCTCTTTTATACATGAGTAGGTAGAATAAGTCACTATCCTGGAAACAAAACTTGAATCTATGACTTACATTAGAATTTAATTTAGAAAGCCAGAAATACAAGTTGTTACAAACTGTAGCATTTAGAAAGCCAGAAATACGACATGCTATGAATTCTAGCTAAGACATACCTTGCAACCTTGAAGAATGTAAAAACTTTTCCTCTTAGTTTTTAGAAATATCAAGCTAATTTAAAGGTTCGCAGCATTCAATTCATCCTCTATTCCAGATGGTATCAGACCTGATGTAGAAAATTGGAATTAAAGAGATGTGGAGAAGGAAGCAAGTCTTGCAGAAAGTATGATTGCTTTTAACAACAAAATCCATGAGATGCTTTCAGTCACTGAGGAAAGAAGCAGGAAAATAAATTGAACTGAAAGGATGAAGCTTGATTGTGAATATTATGTAAGTGAATAAAAAATAAAATACCTCACCTGTAGCGTGATTGCAAATAATTCCCTCATTACAGGCACATCTCTTTGTCATTTGTTATTCCTAAAACTGCCAGAGGATTTTTAATTTGGCATTTACTTACAAGTAAAAATAAGATTTTTCCAGTGCAATTACTCCCTTTTCCAAAAATGCCTACAGCCAACGTTAGCTGCAAATGGATTGATTTTTGATTCTTTAAGAGCTCTTCAGTGCTTCTTCAATAATACCCTCTTGTGGAGGCCCTAGTAGTGGAACAACGTCATAAATCCTAGTGACTTTCACAGCTTGACCTTCCTTTTGTATTTAAAGCCAGAATGTAGGTTTCATAAAAAGCAGGCATTGAAAGGCTTGAGAGATTTGTGTAGGCGTTATTTATGCGAACCAATAAATATGGTTGCTTTTATATAAATAAAACCAAAGTTTTGTCTGAGAAAGTAGAGCAGCTGACTCTTCTAAAAATAGGTTATTGCTTCTGTATATATTTATGTTTAAATTAGTATTTCAGTTCCAAATAAGCATTTGATTCTATATAGATGTTTAAATTTTATCTTGAAACTACACACTAAAGCACTTGGGACTCAGGTCAGAATGTTTAAGATTAAGAATCCTGACTTATTTTATAAGGTTATTGATTATATCCTGGGGTAGAGGAGAAATATATGAAGTACAAAATAGCTTTACAGTTTAAAAGAGATTGTGTATATTGTCTCTGCAGTAGTAAGGTTTAGTCCTGCCCAAGGCAAGGTAATGGAGTACTTTAGAATAGATGCACTTTAAAAATCTTAGTTTTGACATAAATCATGGTTTTAAATTACTACCAGATTTGTCTTCTTCTTAATACTCTATCTAGGCAGTATTTGAATTATTAGAGGCATTTTTTTTTTGTCCAGGGATGACTGATTTTTTTGTAATACATATTTACTTTAAAAAACATGAGTATCAATTTAAGAGATCTGACGCTTTTGCATGAATTCCATTTCAAAAGTAAAAGTCAACAAGAATATTTTAGTTGACTATTTACCCATTTTCCAAGTTAGTCTGTTGATTTCATATTCAATTTGAAGGCACAGAAATTTATTCCAGGATAGGAAAAGTAATCACCTAGTTGCTACATGACTCTTAACATCATCATCATAACCATCGTTAATAATAATAAATACTAATCCAATACCTGTACTGTATGCAAGCTGTTATTATAAGTATTTACATGTATTAATTTATTTCGTCCTTATCACAACTCCATAAGGAAAATATTATTTAGTATTCTATTTTACAGATGAGAAATCTGAATCCTGGAGAAATCATGTGACTTGCCTATGTTATGCCCAGAATTCGTGATCCCCAAATACCGCCAGGGAGCCGAGTCCAATATAAAAGCAAAAGAGCCTTTATTCGAGCTAGCTCCAGCTCAATCCCCTACCTGTACCGACGCAGCGGTGAGATGCCAGGGAGAGAGAGTGAGTTTCAAAAGCACAAAGGTTTTATTGGGGTCTAGGGGCAGTTGGTGAGGTAATGGCTGTGGCCTCAGCTGATTGGCTGGGGAAGGGTTGGAGTCCTGTTACTCAAGGGGAGGAGGCGTGGTCGGCTGGCGTAGGTCCGCCCCTTCAGCCTACAGGTACCCAGCTAGTAAGTGGCAGAACCTCAGGTTCGTAACTACTTACCTGTTCATAAATTATTGGAATTCATAATTGTAAATGACCTCTACTCACAGATATACATTAACACTAAGAACAGTAGGAGCTTAGATGACTGAGGATATGTCTGAGACAATGTTGTGAATGCTCACTGGTTGTGATTTAGATGTGTCAGTAATTGGAGGAATTAAAAATGATTAAGAGATTGTCTCCATATTCAAGGAGTTTCCAGGCATGTATGATTTAAAGATAAAAAGATCTACTGCATATTGCTAGGCCAAGGTAAATTCTAAATATGTAGGATTTAAACAAATGATTGACACGGGCAGTACCATCAGTCACAACTTCTCTTTAACAGCCCCTGCCCTCTGCCACCGAGAACCACCACACTCCCCCTTTCAGTAATAGTTTTTATTCCTTTTGAGACATTGAACTCTTTCCTATCTAGGACCTTAACTTATGCTTGTTCTTCTCTCTGAAACACACCTCAACCTCCTAGTAGTCTTACTACCATCATCAGCCTAGTGCCCTATGCTGAGCACGGGCTCTGTAAACAATTATTGAATGAATTAATGCATTTCCTTGTGTCTTCACATGTTTCCACAAGACATTTCTGCAGCAAACAGATTCATACACTTTTAAATAATTATCTGAGGTAAACAAAAAATGCCTTTATCAAATACCTAAAAGCTAGCGTGAAGAAATAAATACAAACAGAAACTAAATCCAATAAAATAATTTCACATGTTTACTTCCTGTATTTGTTAAAAGATGTAGGATTGTGCCTTAGAAATCAGAGGCCAATTTTACATCTTAACTGAGAATTATTCCCAGCAACTCTTAGAATATGGACAGCTGCAAAGAATAAATATGATTTAATTTTTGGAAAATATATTCTGTGAGGAATTGTTATGGCAAGATTTTATTCAGCCCTGTTAAGAACGGAGAATTCTGAAGTAAAGGTAAGCCAAAGTAAAGAGATCTTTTTCAAATAGGTGTTTTCCCTATTAGAGATTCACAGCACACATTGCTTTTTAAAAAGCTTTGAGAAATCCTGTGATAAACCTATTAAGCTAGGGTTTCTCAAATTTATATGACCTCAGGACTTTCTGTCTCCTGAAACAAAACAAAACAATTACCATATATCATATCTCATAGATTATGCTTGGGGAAACACTGTTAAAATACACTCTTTTTCAGAACGTGGTAACTAGGTGGTTTATATTTCCACTGAGAATAAAATGAGACAAAATGGGAAAACTGGCTTAATCTATTACATGGGATATAAATAAGAGTTCTAAGAAAGAATCAATACACTGAATTTATTTCCCAAAGGACAATTAAAATCTTACTTTATAAATGGAATATATAGTCATCCTAAAGTATTTATTTGGGGGGGTTTTGGGTTAAAAATATTAGAACAAATTAATTTGTCTAAGTAGCATCATTCTTCAGGTATCAGCAATAAAAATATTCCATTCTCTGGAATAAATAAGATTCAGGATAAAATCAGTAGTATGTAATTAGAATACAGAAGGTAGGATCCAAGGGAAGCATATATAGCAAACTTGAAAGAAATTAAATAACAAAGGAGTGGTTGGTTAACACATTTCCAAGTCAAAGCTAGAAGAGAGCAGAGATGGCTAGTTAACAGCAGAAATAACAAAGGCAATGTTATAAAACAGAAGATGAAATTTAGGTTTCTGACCAGAGGGGTTGTGAAAGAAATTCTCAACAGATTGAAGAGTGCTTGAGGATTGAATACTTAACTGCCTCTGCTGATGTCTTCCATACCATGAATTAACAATGAGTGTGCTTTAGTAGTATGATTTAATTCAGTATAACATTTGGAGATTGCCCTACATCTTGCCTTTACTCTTCTCTTTTTTGTTGGTCACCAAAATTAAGCCAATTTTGTCCTCCAAATCCCCCCAAAATTTATTTCCCCAGAAGCAATCTCTGGTGCCATTTTATGGGTTTTCTTCTAGAGATAATATATTCATAAACACACATAAAAATGTAACTGATAGATTGAACATATAAACTTAGAACTAAAGCACTTTATTTTTGTCTACCGCTATTGCTTTTAACTCGTGATGCTACTTCTTCCTGTGGAAATGAAGGAAATCTGGAATCTGGTTTCATCATTTTGGGCCAAATTTCACATAATGAAAAGTCCTTCAGTCATCTTAGTGCCCCTAAACTCAGTCTCAGTTAAATAATTACTATATTCATTCCATATACCATTTTTACAAATTATGTGATTAATTGTTGGTTCTATTTCATTATTTTAGCTTTTTCTTTGAAGGTTCCAAACATAGTTGCTTGATCTCACCCTCTTCATCTTCTATATCTATAATTATGTCTTTACCAATTTTAACTTTATTTCTCTTTCACTGGTTGGTTTTTTAGTTTTGTTTTCCATGCTTCAGGAGTATCTAAATTTCATTGAAATTCTTTCAATTTCATTTTTCAAATTCACTTTTTGCAAGCTTATATATATATTTTTTACTTCTTGTTTTTCCTCTCATATTTTATTCCCTTGTATTACCATTTCTTCCCAGAATTCTGGTATTTCTGCTCTGTGGTCTAGTTAGAGAGACTTGTTTTAAAAAGTTTTTAATTCTTGGCAGAATGTTTGATCACAGTTTTAATGTGTGCCATGACATTTTTCTTGTATGTTTTGCTTTTTAAAAGCACAACATTTGTAAACTTCTTAGTTGAAATAATTCAAATTTTACAGAAAACTTATAAGAATAGTACAGATGAGGCAGGGAAACTGGAGGGACCCCATGGAAAAAAATGCTTTTTTTTGCTCCTTTTCCTTCTTCTATTCTTGCTAGCAACTGCACCCCTACTGTACACATACACGCCTTAATGAGCGTCCTCCTTGTAAAGGTCAGAGTTAATGATTTCTTTGGAGTCATCCAGCACAATAGATAACATCTAAGCAGTGACCAAAACGGGTTGTCATGTTCATTTTCCAAGACTACTGACTCCAGACACTTTGAGGCCAAGATCCCTGGCTTCAGGACATAAGTGACTTGTGAAGGACGCCCGGGCACTCATCCTTGTTTTGACCAGTTCCTGGATGCCTGAGAGGACAGGTACACCAGACCACCATCCTCAAAACAAAAACAAAAACAAAAACAAAAACAAAAACAAAAACAAAACAAAAACAAAAACCTCAGACCCCAAGCAAAGATGAAACTCTCTCTCTCCTTTCCTTTCTGAGTCTCCCAGATGCTCTGTCTGTATCTGCACTCCATGTCTTCAATAAACTCTGCTCTCACTTCCACTCAGCTTGCATCTAATTTCTATCCTGAGCAAAGCCAAGGACCCTCTTAGCTGGTCCTGTGGGACCCTCTCTGGGACCTTGGACTGAGCCTGCCTGCATCATAAAGAATTCTACATATATATACATATTTTGCATCTAGGTCTTCCAAATGTTAACATTTACTGCATTTGCTAATCTATCCATCTATCTATCTATCTATCTATCTATCTATCCATCTATTATCTACCTATCTACATACCTACCTACCTATATCTACCTATTTACCTACCTACCTATGTACCTACCTACCTATCTACCTAATTACTAAAATTAGATAAATGGATTAAAAAATATAATCCATGGCCCAGGATCCAATGAAGGATTACATGTTGCATTTAGTTGTCATGTCTGTTTATTATCCTGAAATCTGGAACCTCAGATTTCCTCATCTTTCCTTTTTTTTCATGACCCTTTTATTTTGTGAAGAACGCAGCCCAGTTAATCTGTATAATGCCTTTCATGTCTGGATTTGTCTGATGTTTCCTTATGATTATATTAAGCTTATGCATTTAAGTCAGCAATATTACAGAAGCGAAGCTGTGTTTTCCTCATTGTGCCATATCAGTAAGCATACGTCATCAATTTGCCCCCACTATCAAAGTGATAGTGACTTTTATCACTTGTTTAAGTGGTATTTGCCAAGTTTCTCCATTGTGAAGTTTCTAGTTCTCTCTTTGTAATTAGTAAGTATTTTGAAGGGAGATATTTTGAGATTATGTAATTATCCTATTCCTCAATAATTCTTTACCCATTCACTTCAGCATCCACTGAAGGTTATTACCTTAATATGTTCTTACTCTGCTAAATGCCAAATTGTGATTTTCTAATTTCACCATTCTTTCTACATTTTATTTGACTTCTGTTGGAAGTAATAGCTCCCCGCTCTTATTTATTTATTTATTTATTTATTTATATACAAACACATACACTCATAGAATCCTACTTATTTAATGGTTGATAAACCATTGCTATAATTGTTTATTTTGATGTTCAATTTGCTATATATATAATAATCCCCCTTTATCCATGCTTTAGCTTTCTGCTGTTTCAGTTACCTGTGGTCAACTACTGTCTAAGCAGATGATCCTCCTTTTGATGTATGCCAGAAGATTAATAGTAACCTAAGGCTTCATCTTATCACATAGACATTTTATCTTCTCACACCATCACAAGAAGTGTGACTACATCACAATAAGATATTTTGAGAGAGAGAGAGAGCCCACATTTACTTAACTTATATTACAGTATATTGTTATAATTACTCTATTTGTATTATTATCGTTGTTAATCTCTCACTGTGCCTAACTTATAAATTGAACTTTATCATAGGTATGCATGTATAGGAAAAAAACATAGTATATATAAGTTCTGTACTATCTACTTCAGCATCCATTGAGGATGTTAGAATAGATAAGGGGGGACAATTCTATTTGGCAAATGAGATCTCCCTTTCCCAAAGCTGAGTCCTATGACATCCCCCCATCATTTTTTTTCAGCTCTTCCTTCCTTTCTGACACAAGATCTCTAGGTTTGTGTTGTTCTTTTATTTCCCCCAAGGAGTTCTCATTCTATATAGTGGAAAATGCTATATAGAAACCAAAATCTGAGCACTAGGTCTATTTGATGCTTCTGGGATGCAATGGCTTTTAAGCTTTCTCATCAGGCAGAGGAAATATACATCTGTCTATCTATCTATCTACCTATCTATCTATCTATCTATCCATCCATCCATCTAATCATCCATATATGCTTACATGCAAACATTTATATCTATTTCTAGATCTACATCTATACATTAAATACTATGCATTCAAAGTGATAACTCCAATTACAATTCAATACTACAGGGTTGATTTTGGCATTTGGCTTTTCCATATTTGGAACTCCTTTTCCTAATAGTGAAGATTCTTGTTCCCATTATTTTCAATTTATTTACTTATTTGCTTATTCCTTCTGTATGTAATCAAACTATTGACCCAGTTGGTTTGCTTTCTCTGCTCTGCCCACTTCCAACAGCCTCAACAGTCTCCTTGACCTTATAGGTTTCATTGGCCTTGTTTGCTTGAAGGCAAAGGAAGTGAAAGGAATCAATAAATATTTTTTTAAAGAGTGGAAGGGGGAAGAGACTTTTAAAAAATGGTGTTTAAAAAAATCAATTCTGTCCTTTTAAAATATTACTCATCATTGAATGAGTTAGGTTTTCTTGGACTCGTCATTTGTAAGAGGTTCCTTTTGGGAGAAGAAGACAAAGTAGGGTTTTAGGGTAGCTAGTTTTCATAAAACAAAGGCTTTCTCTTTTTCTGTTACAGAGTCATGCTGTTTCCTGCAAATATGACATTTCTGTATAATTCTTTTTATAGCCCTACCTCTTCTAAGGAAGAAAGATGTGTCAACTGCATGTAGGCCTTGCACCAAGTATCATAAACTTGGAATATTACTTTTGACCTCAAGATGTACCCTAATTTTCAGGACGTATATTTTTGTTGATGCTTTTTGAGATCTATTTTCACTGATTCCCTGCTCTTGAGATTTCTCCCTACAGATACTTGTTTCCACTGCCTCCTTTTTGTTTCCAATGAATGTCCTCTTCTTTTGTCAGTGTTTGATATAAAGTGGAGTCTGGGAGTTATACATGTTTCCAAGTTCCCCCAAAATGGTTTGTGAACTGATAAAGGCTTCTTGTAGCTTTTGAATAATTCCCCTGAGAAGGGGGAAACTCTCCTTTATGCAGACCTGTGTATAGTTGTGACATGTTGGGTTCCCCAGGAAGAAGACTCTGAGGTGAAGTTTAGTATGAGGATATTTATTAAGCAGTGCCCTTGGGATCAATACCTGCAACAGAGATGGGGAGGAAATAGAAATGGGCAGGGGAAGAAGTTATGCTGTGAAGAGGGCCTACCTGAGACCCTAGCTGACCTCATGGGGAAGCTCTGGAGTCACAATGACCCTTTAGAGTTGAGTGGGGCCTTTATGCTGTGGCATCAATCAGTTGTTTATGTAGGCCATGAGAAGGGCTATGGTGGCTTGGGGCAAGAGTCTACTTTCCCAGGTTGGTGCAACAAATCTTTCTCAAAAATGGGTCATGGAACTACATCACAGAGTCCTGGTAGATTCCTTTGGGCTGTAGTCTTCATCTGATTCCAAAGCTCTCCATGACTCAGAAATGTAGACAATCACTGAATTATTGGTCAAATTCATTATGTTCATGACTTGACTGTTTTAACCTGGAATACTAAAGTTAATCTAGAAAGCTTCAGTCAAAGTTAATTTCTTTCTTTTTAAGTTTATTTATTATTTTCAGAGAGAAAGAGACAGAGAGAGAGAGACAGAGAAAGAGAGAGAGAGCGCGCACACAAGTGGGGAAGGGGCAGAGAGAGAGGGAGAGAGAGAATTCCAAGCAGGCTCTGCACTGTCAGTGTGAAGCCCAATGCGGGACTCAAACCTACAAACCATGAGATCATGCCCTCAGCTGAAGTTGGATGCTTAACCTACTGAGTCACCCAGGTGCCCTAAATTTCTGAAACTACTTGGTAAAATAAATATTGTGCTTTTATAGTTGGCAAATTACCTTAGATATATGTGAAGATGGTGAGTAATAAAAAACATTTGTAATTTTATTATACTACTAAAAGCAAAGACTCATTAACTGTGTGTGGGTTTACACAGGTATTTCTGAAATTTGGAGGGTTTTTTATTCTGAGGCTTTAAGTCACTTGCAACCACTGCCTGAGAGAGTATTCCATAGAACCAAGAGGGGGCAGCAGAAGGCCACCAGAGCAATAAACTAGAGGTGTAGGAACTTATCAGTGAGAAGGATACTGATTCTTGCTTGTTCTTGGAGATCCAAAAAGATAAATAGATTGATCTACTTATGCTAAACACAGAAAATGGTGCTTGGGTCGGGTTTAAGAAAAATCATTTATAAGCATACTGGGAGAATTACCAGTTGTTCACGTTAGTGTTCATGGGATAAAAACTCTGAAAGAGGAAAAGCAAATAGACTCGAGGTTATAGTGAAACCGTGTACTTGCCAGAAAGTGTGTGCTTTTTTTGGATTTCTAACCTAGGGCCACCTCTGGACTCTAAATCAACATTACCATTGAGCACCCAGGAAATAATCTGAGACCAAAGGTAGCCTCGGTAACTTTTCCAGAAATGTATTCATATTTCTTTTCCACTAATTCCTGAACTAGAATAAGGGGTTATAGAGACATCCTTTCAAATAATTTGTTCCCCTAAAGAACAAGTTTTTGCTTTTATAGATAAAACTGCCTTTTTATTTCAGTTTCTAGCTTTACTTTTATTATTTTCATTGCTCTAACATCTTATGTTTTATTTTGTTAAGGTGCTTGTTCTTTTCATTTTTCTCTATTAATATTTATTTATTTATTTATTTATTTATTTATTTATTTATTTATTTTTGAGAGGTGAGAGGAGGAAAAGGGAGAGGGAGAGAGACTCTTAAGCAGGCTCCACAACCAGCGTGAAGTCCCACACAGGGCTTGATCCCACAACTCTGGGAACATGACCTGAGCCGTAATCAGGAATCAGATGCTTAACTGACTGAGCTACCTAGGCACTTCTGTATTAATAATAATTTATGTATAAAAAGTTATGAGTGGGGTGCATTGGTGGCTAAGTCAGTTAAGCATCCAACTCTATTTCAGCTCAGATCATGATCTCATGGTTTGTGAGTGTGAGCCCCATGTTGGGCTCCAACAGTGTGGAGCCTGCTTGGAATTCTCTCTCACTCCCCTGCTTGTTCTCTCTCTCTCTCAAAATAAAATTTAAAAAAAGTTATGAGTTTGCCTACATACAGCTTTGCCATATCTTATACATTTTAATAGAAAGAGTTCTTATTTTTAAACATTTAAAAATTTTTTACTGGTAGCTTTGGTTCTCTATTAACCCAACAGCTTTTTTAGGACATGTTTTCCATTTTCTACAAGGGTGAGCCTTTTTTTGTTTTAAGTTATTGTCATTAAATCATCTTTTTATTACATTGCAATCAGACAATATGGCTTTTATTATTTCTACTCTGGCATAATTGAAGTTTTGGGACCTAGAAGTTGATTAGTTTTGTTTCAAGCATTCTTGAAAAGGATGTATTTCCTATGATATCTATTTATCTAAACTCAACCTCATTAATTAGGTTCTCCAAAATTTTCTGAATTAAAAAAATAAATCCTTTTGAGCTGCCAAAGCATGAGAATTATTAAAATCTTATATGTAAAATTATGGGTTATTTTCCTCAATTTCCTCACGTTTCTAATAGATTTTATATACTTTTATAAACTTACATATACTTTGATGCTGTGCTTTTTAATACATAAATGTTCATTATTCTATAACTTTGATGTTGGTAGTACCTCATAAATAGAACCATTAATCTAAGATCAAGAACTCCAAGGAGTTTTCTAAAATGTTTTTCTCCTTCTTTAGTAACAAAATTCACAAGCTTGTCCTTTTTCTGAGATTCTGGTTTATGTTTTCTTTCTCTTGTCCTTCAGAATCTTTTCATAGGCCTTAAATTTCCTTAATTATCTTTCCATAAGAGATGGTCCAGCCAGTCTAATATTTGCTGACTTGGCTTTGACCTTCCTCTCTGTATCCTTTACTCTAAGTTTATAGAATTCTCTTCTTGGATCCATACCCAGGTTGCAGGTTGTTCCCACTAATCCTGTTCTTGCAGTCATTTATCTACTGTGGCTCTGCTGGAAAGAAATAAGATCTTTCCTATCTCTACTGTTTGCTTTATTGCGTGCTTTTAGTCTTTAACTGTTTTCCTAAGCTGTCCTTTAGAATCATGAAGCATATGCTCATGTTAATAGACAATGAAAAAAAATCTATTAGTAATTCAAAATCAGTTACTAAATCCAACTCCACTCAGGCCTTGAATTTTCTTGTTTGAAAATTTGGCTTATTAACTCATGCTGAATCCAAACACCAAATCAGTTTTATGATGTGTTTGTTGAGACAGTGCCCAGACAGGCCCATGATAGAGAAAGGTCTTGCCTTAATAACATACCCAATGAGATTAGGAATAATGGAAGAAAATTCCTTAACTGGCTTTGAATTTCTAGGCAGCAGAGACTATGTCATGTTAATTTTTAATATTCACTATCCAGGACATACTAGGTGCCATAAAAACAAATGAAATCACCATTTTCAATGACATGGATGGAGCTAGAGAACATAACGCTAAGCAAAATAAGTCAGTTAGAGAAAGACAAATACCGTATGATTTCACTCATATGTGGAATTTCAGAAACAAATGAACAAAGACAAAAGAGAGAGAGAGACAGAGAGAGAAAGAGAGAGATACCAAGAAACAGACTTTCAACTATAGAGAATAAACTGATGGTTACCAGAATGGGTGAAATAGGTGACTGGGATTAATGAGTACACTTATCATAACGAGAACTGAGTAATGTATAGAATTACTGAATCACTATATTATGCACCTAAAATTAATATAACACTGTATGTTGACTACACTGGAATTAAAATTAAAAACTTAATAAAAATAATAGTAATAATAACAATAATAATTTGACCTTTGAAGTATCTTGAAATAAATGTATCCAATTTAAAAATTGGGGGATTACACATAAAATCTATTTTCAGTTTTTCTTGAAAAGCTGGATAGTCTGGACAACCTAAACTAATATTTCCACCTGGAACAGTGTGCTGGCTGTGCATTTGGACAAAATTATCTCTTGCACCAACGACTGCCTTTGGTATTCTTAACATACTGAGTCTCAACTTTGGTTGTCGCTTATCACTCATGGACTGTTATTTTTCTTATAACAGAGAAATGTGTCTTGATGTCTATGTTCCCACAGAAAAATTGGAAAATGAAAGACCGAGAGAGCGTTGTGTTTTAAGAAAAATTGGGAGAATGCAAATGTCCGAACAGTAAGTCTACCCTCTTATCTCTGAAAATTTCATTTACCTCCAGAAGTTTGCAGCTACCATTCTTAATCTTAATGACTCTAAACTATATATCTCCCATTAAGAATTTTTCCCTCAACTTCTGACCCATAGATTCCGTTACTTGCTCAGCATGTGTGCTTGAATGTCTCACAGATATTTCAAGCATAGTATGGCTTATGTGAACACATCATCTTATTCCCCAAATTCACTCTTACATATGTGATCTCTGTTGTGGCAGATTATATTATTGTTTCCAATTATTCATTCTTCCCTCCCTCTAAGAGGATACTATACCTCTGTCAGCTTCCATGTTCTTACAGTGTTTTCCTTGGAAAAAAACATACTTTCTCACACCACTGAGATGAGGCTTAGCCATAGACGTTCTGCCAATGAAATGTGAGCAAAAGTGACAGCATACCTGTAAGAGCAGAAGCATTTGCACTGTGTGGTTGGTTGCATCAGCTCTTCACTCTATACACTGAGAAAAACAAATCGCAGATGTGGTATTCTCCTTACACCTGGTCCTGAAGTGAAAGTAAAAACCAATTAAACTGCTGGATAAAATAATTTTAAAAATTAAATGTGTAAGTAGGAAAAGTGATGGAATCCACAAAGACCAGAAACAGTAAGACATTATGAGTCCCTCTCTACGTCCGTGTTAAAGTCACCAGATGTACTGAGGGCATGTGTTGATCCCTGGCAGTTTAGTTTTACTGTAGTGGGTAGATTATTACAGTCAGGAACACTTGGGCTTACATGCAAGTTGAAAGATTGGAGTGAAACACAGAGGCAAATCCAGGTATTCCCAAGGAAACATGTTTAGGGCGATGAACTATCTTATCCAGAACATAGAGGTAATAAGGATGCTTGCTTTTCTTGGTCTTAGCCCTGGGTAAAAGGAAAAAAAAATATTTGAGAATTCTCAACAAGCCTTCTATCTACTTTGGGACCAGAGTCCATATTCCCCATATGCTTGGGAAAAACCCAGGCTACTAATTTATGTGAAAATGGTCCTGGATTAGAAGCAAACACAAATCTTGGTATTTTAGCAAACTCAAATCCTCTATGGTGGTATACTCTTTAAACTCAGGCCTCAAACAAGTCCCACTGATAATGTTCCAAAGAACTTTAAGCAGTTCCTAAGAATATTTAAAACACACTTGGAAAAACAAGCTACCTTTAGCAAATTGCAGCAGAACAATTAAACGAAGAGTCAGGCTCACAAAGGTGCCCTGCATATGAATGTTTAAAGCTACAATATAAAATAAGTGTTTAATATATTTAAGGGACTTAAAGACAGTTTCAGGGGCAGCTGGGTGTCTCAGTCAGTTAAGCATCTGACTTCAGCTCAGGTCATGATCTCGCGGTTCACCAGTTCAGGCCCCCGCATCCAGCTCTGTGCTAACAGCTCAGAGCCTGGGGCCTGTTCGGATTCTGTGTCTCCCTCTCTCTCTGACCCTCCCCCACTCAAGCTCCGTCTCTGTCTCTCTCTCTCAAAAATAAATAAACATTAAAAAATAATAAAAAAATAAACATAACCTCATGTATAAAATGGAGATGACAGCAGCTCGTCTCTAATGGGGCTGTTTACTAGACACTAAGCAACAGGGATTTAAAAAAGAATAAAATATCAACTTTGCCCTCTAAAATAAAATAAAATATCAACTTTTTCTGGGAGGGACCAAAGAGTAAATATTTTTGCTTTTCAGGATAACATGGTCTCTGTCACAACTACTCAACTCTGCTGTTGTACAAAATGAATGAGCATGGTTGTGTTCCAATAAAACTTTATTTATGGAAATGGAAATTTGAATTTTATATAATCTGCACATCATGAAATATTCTTCTTTTGAGTTTTTTCCTTACCATTTAAAAATGTGAAAACCATTCTTATCTTCTTGGCCATACAAAAACGGGCAGTGGGCTGGATTTTATCTGTGGGACTAAGTTACCAACCCTGCTTTAAGTGTTCACAATCTAGGGGCACCTGGGTGATAAGTCAGTTGAGTGTCCGACTTTTCATTTCTGCTCAGGTCATGATCTCACCGTTTGTGAGATCAAGCTCTCTGTCGGGCTCTGCCTCAGGCTCTGTGCTGAGGGCTAAGTCTGGAGTGTGGAGCCTGCTTGGAATTCTCTCTCTTCTCCCTCTCCCTCTGCCCCTCCCCTGCTCGTGCTTGGTCTCTCTCTCTCTCTCTCTCTCAAAATAGATGAATCAACATTTGGGGAAAAAAAAGAGTTCACAATCTAAAAGAAACTAAACAGATACCTGATTTTAATGCAGTACGTTAAGTCTTTTAGGGTAGCATATGCAGTACCTCTAGGGCCCATCAGTGAGAGGGACTAAACGCTCAAGTACGTCAGGGGAGATTTCATGGGAGAAAAAGAGGGAGGAAGGCCTTGCTTTGATTAGACGTTGTCAGGACATCTCTGGGGAGGAGCCATTTGAAACTGAGAACTAAAGGTTGAGACAGAGCAGCAGTGGGAGAACTGGGGGTGGTACCTTCCAAGCAGAAGGACCAATCTCAGATGGAAGCAGAAGATATTACAATAGCATTGCTTTTAAGGTCTACCATAGCCCAGATATGACATACTCTCTCCACTCTTGGGTTGAACTATTTGCATTTTCCACATTTATCATGCAGTTCCCTACCTTTCAAACATTCTCCCTGCAGTGCCATTCATTACCAAAGCATTCATTTCCATAGCATTACCAGCTATGTCATATTCATCCACGGTGACTGAGGCCAGGGATCAATTCCAAAACACCCTTTTAAAATGTCAGGCAGGTTAAAGTGCCTTTTCAGTCTACTTTCCTGCACTTGTCATATTACATTGAAATTATTGATGTATGGGTCAGTTTCTTCAAGCTCCTAAAAGAAAAGAGCGATGTCTTTTTGTTAATCATCACGTCCCTGACACTTAGAATAGTCATGCCCACTAAATGTTTGGTGCTTTATAAGTTGTTTAAGTTCCCCTCTCTCTGCCCCTGCCCCGCTTACACCCTCTCTCTCAAAAATAAACATTAAAAAATCATTAATGCATCTCCTTAGAAGAGGTCTTCTGAATAGCAACAGTCTCCATTCACCAACAGTCCTATTCTGCAGACGGTTTGAAATTCGGATCATTAGTATATATCTAAGTGCACATGTGGTTTTTCCCATTTGGTCTATCCTCCTGTGTTGATGCTAGATCCCTCATCTAGTAGAAGTGATTGTTTCTTCTCAGACTCTCCTGAGATATACTACCTCTAGAGATACACTCTCCTAGATACACTACCTCCTTTGTTGCTTTGTCAGTATGATCTGGCCTCTTTCTTCAAACGGATCCAAGTTCATGAGGAAAGTCTCTGTCAAAATATTTCTGCTGAAATATTGGATATGCTTATTTCCACAGGAGGAAGCAAACAGTACCCACCACTCCCATGACTACTATCTGCTGTCATGCATTTATCTTTAGGAATTTCTTCATTCAATATCAGCAATGGTGTTGCATAGTTTTACAAGTGGATAATAACATAAGCTCTCCCATCAGAGTTCTTTCCCATGAATTCCATATTTAGTTTCAAAACATCTTTCAACTGTTAATTCTTTGTTAGAAAGTTGATACGCTGTAATCACAAATTTCTTCTCCCTTGTTTGAAATAAAATTTATCTCTGTCCTTAGGCACAGGACTCAATTTTTCTTGTTGTCATTTTTACCTTGTTCAAGGAAGCATTGGAGGCATACACATTACTGTAAAGCGTAGGAAAAATTATTTTTTTATTGTGGTAAAAAATATATAACATAAAATTTACCATCTTAATAATTTTTCAGTGTGCAGTTCAGTAGTGGTAAGCACATTTATGTTGTAGATCAGCTAGATCTCCAGGACTTTTTCATCCTGTAAATTTGAAATTTTATATCCACTAAAAAACAACTCCCCTTTTCCTTTTCCTTCCAGCTGCTGGTAACGACCATCTTACTGTTTGTATAAACTTGTATGATGTAGATACCTCAGATAAATGGAATCATACAGGATTTGTCTTTTGTGACTGGCTTATTTCACTTAGCATAATATCTTTAAGGTTCATCATGTTATACCAAATGACACAATTTCCTTCCTTTTTTAGGCTGAATAACATTCTATTATATGTATATACTACTTTTTTTTTTTTACCCATTTATCTATTGATGGACATTTGGATTGCTTCCACCTCTAAGCTATTATAAGTAGTGCTGCTTTGAACATGAGTGTGCAAATATGTCTTTGAGACCCTATTTTTAGTTATTTTGGAAGTGGGATTGCTGGATGATATGGTAGTTTTATTTTTAATTTTTTGAGGATATATCTAAGTGCACATGTCTCAATACTGGTTTCCATAATGGTTGCACCATTTTTACCACCTGCCAACATGTACAAGGATCCCAATTTCTCTGCATCCTTATCAACACTTGTTGTTTTCTGTTTTTTTTTTTTTTTTTTTTTTTTTTTTTTGGTCTTAATAGTAGCCAGATTAATGGATGTGAGGTATTCCTCATTGTGGTTTTGATTTGAATTTCCCTAACAATTAGTGTTGTTGAACATCTTTTCATGTGTTTATTGGTCATTTGTATATCTTCTTTGGAGAACTGTTTAAGTCGTATGCCCATTTTTAATCAAGATGTTTGTTTTTTATTGTTGTTGAGTTTGGGGAGTTCTTTATATGTTCTGGATATAAACTCCTTATTAGATAAATAACTTGCAGATATTTTTCTCCCATTGCATGGGTTACCTTTTTATTCTCTTGATAGTGTTCTTTGCACAGAAATTTTTAAAATGTGATGTAGTCCATTTGTCTGTTTTTGCTTTTGTTGCCTATGCTACTGACTGAGACAGCCAGGCACCCCTTACTTTTATGTCTTTGATAAATTTTGACTTAATTTTTGCACATGGACTAAAGTAAAGGTGAAATTTCATTTTTTGGCATGTGGATAACCAGTTTTCTCAGAACCATTTGTTGAAAGGACTATCCTTTACCCATTGAATAATCTTGACATCCTTGTCAAAGATAATCTGACCATCTATTTCCTAGTTCTGTGATCTATTTCATTGGCCTATCTGTATGTCTTTACACCAATACCTCACTGTTTTGATTATTGTAGCTTTGTAGTAAGTTTTGAAATAAGGAAGTATGCATCTTATGTTGTTGTTCTTTTTCAAAATTGTTTTGGCTCCTCAGGGTTCCTTGAGATTCCATTTGAATTTTTTTAAAAATTTTTTTAAATGTTTATTTATTTTTGAGACAGAGAGAGACAGAGCATGAACGGGGAGGGCCAGGGAGAGAGGGAGACACAGAATCCAAAGCAGGCTCCAGGCTCTGAGGTGTCAGCACAGAGCCCAACGCAGGGCTTGAACTCACGGACTGTGATATCATGACCTGAGCTGAAGTCGGACGCTTAACCGACTGAGCCACCCAGGCGCCCCTCCATTTGAATTTTGGAACAAATCTTTCTATTGTTTCAAAAGTGCCATTGGGATTTTGATAGTGGTTGCAGTGAATCTACCACTTTTTCCTCTTTCCCTTTCATATTAGAAAATGGATATAATAATACTTACTGTTCTAAAGAAAGATTAGTTACAGGGAGATTACTTGATTCTGGCAAAATTGAACTTTAGAGAGAAAATTTTGGTCAGATCTATTATTCAGCACATTTGCCTCAATCAATCCAAATTCCAGTCTCTGTTTTCATAACCAGAGAAATCATCATATTATGTATGGGTCCTTCTTCCCAACTTGTGGTCTAGAAAAGGCCTCTTGGGAGATAGCAAGAATGCTGGAAAGCTAACCTCAATTGTTTCCCTTAAAGGGATCACAGTCTTGTACTGCCTGTTGGCCAATGTCTGAAGACTACTGTTTCATATATTTTATTCCAGTTTTTATTTATTTATTGTAGGAGAGCAAGTCCAGTATTGATTTCTCTATTATACATAGAAGTGGAAATTCTCATTTAATTTTTGAATGTCCACCATCAATACTGATTTCTGATCTAAATAGTGTGAATAAAATAACTACAGGAACAAAAATAGTTTGCTCTATTCTTTCACATCACAATGCATTTTAATTTCTAGAGCATAAGAGACTTCATGTACTGTTTTATTTGTGGAATTTTCATGCTCGTGTTTTAAAATCCTTGGGAGAACAACAGCTATATTTTAAGGTGAGGAAGTTTGTTTTTTTTTTTTTAAATTTGATTACTCAAGTAACAAGAACAATTTACAGCCATAAACCTAACTCAGGAAAACATTATCTGATAAAGATAATGTCTGAAAAAAAAAAAAGATAATGTCTGACTCCTGCTTCCTTTCTCATATGTCTACCACCTCTTTCTCTTCCTGTTTTTCAGTTGATAGACCTTGAAATCTTATCTCAGTCATATCGTGTGACCCTCAAACCTTCTAACACTCACCTCTTACCTTCTCTATATTTATGTGAAGAGTGCTTCTCAATTCTTGTCTCTCTCACCTTCTCCATCCTCCCTTTATTCCTGTCATATCTTGTGTTTTGCAATCTTCTGCCCATTCATCTTCTCACTCTTTCAACTCCCAATATCTATGAATTTCACCTATGATCTAATTTAATTCTTTTCTGTTGAAAACATCAATAATATTCACTGATAATAGAACCATTATATATGAATTTCATCTGTGATCTGATTTCTTCTTTTCAAAGAATCTAATTCTTTTCTGCTAATTATAACAGCAATAATAGTATTCACTGATAATCTAATCTATGCCCAGGTTTTTTTACATACCTCTCTATACAGATCACTGCTGATCAGCATAGCAACTGTGCTTGATATTATTATAGCCATTTTTAAATTAAGGAAAAGATTCAGAAAGGATAACTAGCAACTGGAAATATTGATATTATTTCTGTATGTGTGGGATTAATAGGAAGGCCAAAAAAGAGGTCCAGTGCACATTCATTTATATTTTCTCCAGGTTACTGATATCCTGTCCCTTCAGCACACATGTTACTTTGTCCAGAACTTCCATAGTTGCTATAATGCACTCAAAATAGCCAACTTTTCTTTTAGTGAAAATAGCTTCATTTTTTACTTCAGGGGTAATTTACAGAATACCCTAAACAAGTTATTCTCTCCCCTTTAAATCTGAAAGGATCAGTCAGACCTCTGTTAGTTTCTTCCTTTGTTTCTTTCTTTTTTCTCAATACATGGCTTTGAATTTTTGTTTTGTTTTAAACTTGTTAAAGAGATCTGTTTTTAATAAATCTATGTCTGCAAAACCAGTTTAGTATTTGTAATATAAAATTTTAATTGATCAATTAATTTTTACTTTCAGGGACTTTATAATCTAGGTGAGAGTTTCACTCATCAGACACTAACTCTCTAAGCAGCGTTGATTATAAGTACCCAGTTGAAATTTTGAGTTTTTAAATACTCTTTGCAAATCATTGGCTACTTCTATGTTCTTTCTCTAAAAATATTCATTTATGGTTTCCTTTTATATAATCACTCTTCATTCAAACAATATTTGCTTTTTTTCTGTACTGGTTCTTTATTAGTAAAGTATGACATGTTGGGCCAATCATACAGTTAATTATTAAAATGACAACTATCAGATTTTGACTCCATGGTCTTACACTGCTCATTCTTGTTCATTTATTCAGTAATGGCCAGCCACAGTTTATGTGTTTTAGAAGTCCACAAACCTTGCAAAGTGATGCTTTCCTCCTTGTTTTAGGCTCTTTTGTTAGTCCTGTTTTTAACTGCTAACTATGATTCTTTTCAAGATAATTGGACTATCTGGTCATAAGAGAGGCAAACTGGTGAGAGGTTAAGCACATAGGCTTGGAAATTAAAGTACACGTAGATTTTATCTTTTGCTCTACCCCTCATTAGAGGTGTCACGTTGAGAAAATCTCTTAGTCTTGGCTCTAAAGACAATATCAATACCTTTTTATTAACCTTAAAAACACTCAAGCCAAATATTCAGGTCTGAAAATAACATATTACATAAAATCCACAAACATTTGAAATGTGAAAATAATCTATCAAAAACTCAGTATCTAATTTTTTCCCCTTGAACAAGAAGGTGGTCCAGGGCTCTACCGTGGAAGGGGCTTTTGAGATCCGGGCCTGGTTGTAAGAATGGAGTATGTCAGCAAAGGGAGGGTCCATAGCAGAACTTGGTGGAGCTTCCCACTCTGCCCTAAATAAAAAAATTTTTGAATGGACCAGCGGCTTTCAAAGGACCAAACAAAGAGGTGAATATAAGTACAGAGCAGAGACTGGCATCTGGGACTACAGAGTAGTCATTGAAATCAGTGTGTAGATAAGAGATAGAGCCTAGACAGATTGCCCTTGGTGTCTATGAATAGAGGCAAGTGGTCTTGTTACTGTGTGGTAAAGCCTCAGGAACACAAGTCTTTTCTTAAAAGCTTATTTCTCTTTAATGGAAGCATTCTAATTAACAGTATAAGTATGGAGTGGGTTAGTGTCTGCTAGAAACAAGGTCCTCAGCTGCTGGAAGCTACAAAAGGTTTCCTCTTCTTGAGAAGGTCGTTTTTTTGAGTGGTCAAGGTAGAAAAGTAGGGGACAAAACTTCCAATCAGGTCTGATCACCCCAGTATATCATGCTTCTGAGCTGTGGCTAACACAAAGATCCCTTAGTTGGATACAATACATCCTAAAACCTACACCTTGAGATGTAATTTTATCACCAGATCACCGGCCACACTTCTATCTTCAAAGTGATTCATAGCCTTTCAGAAACATTGGGGGTTTAGAGACTCAGCTTAGTTTGCAAAAACCTTTATGCCTCACAACAAAACAATGTTGAATAATTTTATGTTTTAATATCCTCTAGATGAAATATTATGTAGCTATTTAACTGTTCTATGATTTTAAAATAACATGGAGACTGTTCATGTTCACTGTCTAACTTTATATAAAAATTAAGTGGAGATCAGGCTTATAACTAAAAATGGCGACAAACAGGAGAAAGGCAAGGGGGTGGGGAATATTTTAAAACATTATCTCTGTACATCTAGATGAAGAAACTCTGGTTTATTTGCTTTCTTTTCTTTTTTTGCTTTACTGTGTTCCTCAAATACTCTTTAATAGTGTTTTTTTAAAAGCACTAATAAAATAATGTATTGAGTGCTAACTATGTACCACATCAGAACTAGGTACCTCAGGGATTAAAAGTTAAATAAGAGAAAGTGGTTTTCTTAACGAGCTATATTGTAGCAGGGGGATAAGACACACATAACACAATACAAGGTAGAAAGTAGCAAATGTTACATTAGGGCTCAGAATAAGCGCTACGCAGAGGAAGGAAAGGAAGGGATTATGACTACGGCCTTGTGTCATTTTTTATTTACTTTAGATCAGTGAATAATGAAGCTAAATCCATAAAATAAATCTCTGTGTAGCTTTAGAACATTTTATTTACCATTCATATTTCAGAGAATAGGAACCTGATTGATGGTACTTTACTGAATCTGTTTCCTCATGGATTTGGAAATGTGTTGTAAAGGAAGAACAAGAGTAATTTAATTTCAACAGACCTGTTTTGACATAAGTCTAATTAATTGGAAAGACACCTGGGAATTACAGTAGCTTAAAGACAACTCTCAACTCATTTTTCTGGTCAAAAAAGAAATGCACGGTATGCTTTAAATAAGAAAATAACCTTTTACGAGACTTTTATGAGGAGGATTTTAAAAGCTTCTCTAATTTGCTTAATGATATATAGACCTTCAACAGCTGAACTGTTAAGTTCCAGAGAGTTTCTGAAATATAAAAAAAAAGAAATCTCTTAGCAAATATGAAATTTCATCCTACTCTTTTTTGAATGGTCATCTGACATCAAGATAGAAAGCATACATGGAGAATAATAGGAGGAAAAGACATCAAATATTATTTCATTTCAATTTAGAATAGAGTATTGTGATAGTTATATGGGTCATCTGTAGATACTATTCAAAGGGTTCCAATAATAGGATGGAAGAATGAAAACAAAATAGAATTAAGCATTTTATTTATTATTCAGTTTTTATCTTTTATTTTCGGTTATAAAGAGAGACAAATATGGCAAGTGCACAATGGCTAAATTGGCAGAAAAGTGGAGTTAAGTAGCTGAGTTTAAATTATATTATTCAGAATATATTAAAGTACAATTAACAATATTAGCATTTTGGTAATTACAAAAGGAGAGAACACTTAAGCATAATTTGATTGTACTTTGAATTCATTCACATGGAAATTTTAAGAAATTTACTTAAAGCAAAGGAAAAAAATACTTTCTTGGGTAACTATATATATGTGTGTATGGTTAAATAGTTAACACTGAATTTAAAAAAATGTTTTGCATGACAAAGACATCCGTGTTCTAGCACACAGGTCCATTTCAATAGTATTGTGATGTTTTGATAACCTACAGCAGTGACTTTCCCACTTTCTTGACTACAACCCACAGAAAGAAATACATGGTAAAATCACAGTACTTAAAGTAAGCCTAGAAGATAATCTAGTTCATTCCCTTCCTTTAAGTCTGAATCATGTGTCAGCTATCAGCACAGATGTGAATCTCTTCTATTCTTAAAGCTACTATGATTCAACTCATCTGTTAAAATGATGCTAATAATATTTGCCTTGTTAGAATTAGAACTAAGTCAAAAGGTGTAGGTAAAAGACCTAGTATAAGTATCTATACATATGAGGCAGTAAAAAAGAAAAAAGTAGCAGTTATTATTATTAAGTTTATTTATTTTAAGAAAGAGAGTGTGTGCAAATAGGGGAGGGGCAGAAAGCAAGAGAGAATCCTGAGCAGGCTCCATGCTTAGCACTGAGCCTGACCTGGGGCTCAATCCCATGACCCTGGGATCATGACCTGAGCCAATCAAGAGTCAGATGCTCAACCCACTGAGCTGCCCAGGCTCTCCAGCAGCTATTATTATTATTACTAATGAAATGATACAGTAACATGTTTTAAACTAAAAATATTTATTTTCAACATTTTTTTTCATATTTTTTTAGATGACTGAATCACCCATTCTATAATTCATACCCTACATTTAGCATGGATGGCAACGTCCTCTAATTTCTTCATTTCATGTTTTTCTCTCACTGCCCTTCTAGCACATCTAAACTTGTGAGCTCCTTAAGGTTGGGAGTTCTGTCTTATTCCAATGTTATCCCCAGTGTAGAATATTGACCTGGGCACACAGTAAATTCTTAGCATGTATTTGTTCAGTAAGTGTGAATATGAAAATATTTTTAACTAATATTCTTTTTTCCTTTTTAGGCTAATTTTATTTTTGAAAAAGTGATGTTATAACAGTGTATAAGTCAAATATATGTAACAAAATGTAATAATTTTCTGTCAAATTCTTCTCCAATTCCTTTCCTCAGAGGCAATGATTTTTTACTCCTTTAGAGATTTCTTCTTCATACATATCTATATTTCTAAATAATATGCATATACTTTAATATTTTGATTGTTCAATTTTAGATGTTTTAAATTTTTTTTAATGTTTATTTCTGAGAGAGAGAGAGAGTGCGAGCGGCACAGAGAGAGGGAGACACAGAATTTGAAGCAGGTTCCAGGCTCTGAGCTGTCAGCACAGAGCCAGATGTGGGGCTTGAGCTCACGAACTGGGAGATCATGACCTGAGCCTAAGTCCCATGCTTAACCACTTTGCCACTCACATGCCCCTCAATTTTAGATGTTATCTATTGACAACATGGTCAATTGACAAGATGGTCATTAAGGATTTAACTCCCTGAAACTTCTGTAGGGGTCAAGGGCAGGCCAAACCAAAATATACCACTTTGGACTCTGGACTATTTTCAGCTGAAGGCAATTGAGACCCTGAGGGCTCAAGAGAGACATTTGCTGCTCCCCTAACTATATAGAAGACTCTAAATTGGGAGTCTTTTCCAGAATACGGGTTATTATCAGAGATAAGTTTTATCTGAGTGACCCATCTGTATGGTAGGACAAAACCTAATTATCAAACACCTGCTCTTCTTCTCATGGTCCTGCGATGCCTTCCTTCCCTTTGAAGTCTCAGGCCACTACCCCATTCTCCTTAGTTCAGGATGACATATATACCTCATTTTGCCTGACTGTCTTCGGAATTTCATGTCTATGTGGGTTTCCATGCATACAGAGCTAAATTTGATTTTCTCCCATCAATCTGTCATACGTCAATTTGATTCTTAGTCCAGCTAGAAGGACGTTGAAGGGCAGAAAAAAATTAATCCTCCCTATAATTTTGTCTCCTCTGCTTTCCTTCCCCACCTCCCACAATAAAGTTACATTAAAAGCTTTGTTTAGATTTAATTAATCACTGTCATTATTATGATTACATCAATATTTATAGTTGAGCATTTTAGGAATTTATTAAAGTTACATTTTCTTTTATGCTTTTATTTTCCTTGAGAATAATAGCCTTGATTTTTCATTAGATTCATTTCATTTGAACATTTTGCTATTCACGATAGCATTTTAGTACCATTTTCCCTAAGATCATTCTTAGGTAGTCCATCAGTTGCAGTTATTTTTTTTTTAAGGAGTCATCCATCTGAAGAACTCCATTCTTTTTTTATTGAACTCAGTGCTTTTTAGGGATACTGCAAAGCATTTGTCCAGAAACTTCTCTTCCTTGCAATGCTGAGAATTTCCTTCATTTTCTTCTGATTTGAGTGTCCTGTGTTCTTGATCTCTTTTTTTCATCTTTTTTACTCCATTGTTTTATTGGAGCACATCTTCTAATTATTTCCTGAGAAAGGCTGCATGGCATGGGAAATATGATTTTTAAGAATTTGCATATGTGAAAATATATTTTACTATAACACAAAGAGGCTTGGCATCAATTTCTATACTGAAATAATTATTTTTTCTTAATTTTGAAAGTGCTACTCTACTCTCTTTTAGAGAACAGTATTATTCCTCACTTTTGCATGGCATACTTACTGGTCTTTTTATCTCTCTTAAAACTTGTCTCGTTATCCTGAAATTTCACTTATGGGCCTTAGTCGGATTTATTTTCTTCTTCCTTCCTTCCTTCCTTCCTTCCTTCCTTCCTTCCTTCCTTCCTTTCTCTCTCTTTCTCTTTCTCTCTCTCTCTCTCTCTCTCTCTTTCTTTCTTTTCTTTCTCCTGTCAGTGGGCACTTTCATATGGACACTCATGTCTTTAGTGTTGAGAAATTTTTTAAAAATGTTTATTTTTGAGAGTGAGAGAGTGCAAGTGGAGGAGGGATAGCATGAAAGGGGGGCGGAGGATTCCAAGTCTGCTCTGCGCTGACAGCGGAGAGCCTGATGTGGGGCCTGAACTCACAAACCTTGACATCATGACCTGAGCCAAAGTATGATGCTCAACAGACTGAGAAAAAAATTTCTTAGGCACCCTGAGAAAAAATTTTTTTAATTATTTTATTGGTGATTCTCTGACTACTGTTTTACCTGGTTTCTCTTTTTGAAAAATCCATGACTCAAATATTTTGTCTCCTAAACCATCTTCTTATTTTCTCTTCTTTCCTGTCATTTCCCATCTCTTTGTCTTTGTACTCTAATTTCTGGATCACTTCCTTGACATTATATTTCATCACTACCATTGGGTTTTTCATCTCTGCCATCACATACTTTTTATTATGTTCTCTTTTTCGTTTCCCAAATGTTCCTATTTATTGCAAGAGATCTTGCAATTATTCTCTGACTTCTTTGAGAATATTTGAACTTTCTTCTTCTTTTAAGGTCTTTGTTCCAATTATTATTTTTGTGTCTATCCTTCATGACAGATGCTTCCTCAGATGACCTATTAATCTTATCTTCTCATTTGAAGGGTGGGGAACTAAAAATTGTTAACATTGAGCCAGCCTCTGGAAGCCAGGAAGGCAAAACACAGTGGTCTCCACATTCAGCTTTCGGCATTCAATATGTCTGTATTCACTTGTTCACCTAATTTTCACACTGTGCCTGGTTTGTCCCAGCCCAAAGACCTTGTGTTTGTCTTCAAAGAACAGAACTCTTTCTGCTAGGTTGAAGGAGGACAGACACCCTGCTGCAGAGGGTGACGTAAGGGATCTGGAGATCTGACTACTGTTATGCCCAGAATTTGTGATCCCCAAAGACCACTAGGGAGCCGAGTCTGATGCAAAAGCAAAAGAACCTTTATTTGAGCTAGCTGGAGCTCAATCCCCTACCTGCACCGATGCAGATGTGAGATACCGGAGAGAGAGCGAGTTTCAAAAGCACAAAGGTTTTATAGGGGTCTAGGGGCAGTTGGTGAGGTAGTGGCTGTGGCCTCAGCCGATTGGCTGGGGAAGGGTCGTGGCCTCGGCTGACTGGCTGGGGAAGGGTTGGATTCCTGTTACACAGGTCGCCGGGGTGTTTTGATCGGGAAGTTTGAACGGGTGAGCGGGAGGTTACTCAAGGGGAGGAGGCATGTTCTGAGGTTTCTGTGATTTTCCCGGAAAGGGGTCATGTCGGGGACATAGTCACTCAAGGTGGAGGACACAGAACAAGATGGAGTCGGCCGGCGTAGGTCTGCTCTTTCAACTACTTAAGCAGTGTTCCACCAATCTTCCATTTTTAGCCTCTGCCTTCCCTGTCAGACTAGAGGTGGCACCAGTTGCTAAGCCTTTTGTGCATTCTCCATACAAATCATGTTGGTTCTGTGCCGTCTCTCACTCTAAATTCACCCTTTTCACCCTCTCTGTGAAAATGGAGATGGGCCAATTACATATTTTTTTTGCAGACAGCATAACGTCAAGCTTTGTCACTAGAGGGTGCTGGAGAGACATTCTAGGAGGAAGGGGCTTTCCTTCCTAGTTCCAGAGTGTTCCTTTTGTCTGGCTCCTGCAGCATGGGTGGCTTTTGCAGCACCAGACTTTTCCATTCCAGGCAGCCTCTCCAGTGCCCAGCTTTGCCGTTCATGTTGGGCAGGAGAACCCAACAGCTGGCAGCTTCTTCAGCATTTCCACCCTCAGGCAGTTTTATGATGGAGGCTTCCAGTGAGTCATCTCCCTATGAACAGGTTTCACTGGCACCCTAGAGGGTGTATTTCCAGCAAGTCCCACCAGTGCAGCATCACAGGATCCTCTCTGTATTCAGCGAGCAACTTCCGTGCCCTCTCCAACAAGGTCTGGATTGTAGCCTTTGGGAGCAGAGGTAGGCTTGTCCTTGGGCTCTATCTCACCCTAAGAGGTACTGGCTGCTTCTTATATCTGCTATTCCTATATTTTCTACAGTCCTTTTTACTTCTTACTAGCTAATTTCTGGGTATCCCAACCTGCTGTTATAGTTAGTAATTCTTTATATTAAACCATCTCTGTTCAAATTACTCTGATTCAGTCCTGAATGCTAAGGTCACTGTGAACCTGCACTTCAAGCCCATAAGAGCCTGTCTATCACCTACAGGGTAATAGCATGGTATGCGTGCTCTTTTTTATCTGCCCTTGACCATCTATGCATATCCTCTGGCTATCCTGACTGCCCTGTGCTCTGCTACCCATCTCTAAACAACCCCTCTCCCCCGCCAGGAATACTAAATTACTAGAATTTTCACAATTCACAAAGCAGATTAATATTCCTGCGCCTTAAGGGTGTGCAGTCCCCTTACTTTAAAAATACCTTAACTCAGCAACATAGTCATCTTGAAAGATTGTTCAATGCCATCTGAAGAGCCTTCCCTGATCTTTTCTCCCTCTTGAGATTTGTTGTTTTTACCTCTTGTTCCCTTAGGGCACAAGCTGTTCACAGGTGTGTGCCCTGAGTTTACAGTGAACTCTTTATCTTTCTTTCTGTTACCAGACCTAGCATATTACCATTTTGTCACATCGTAAAAACTCAATAAGCTTAGAGGAATGAATCAGTGTGTTGAATTGTAAGGTATCTAATGTACAATTTCTTCCATAGAGAATGAATATAAAGCAAAATCAAGGTGAAATTTCAGGAGAGGGAAAAATAGTAAGTGATAGGACGATTCTTCCCTGATGTGTAGCCCTATTTCCACTGCTAATGCCACAATTACAGCTGTACTAACCTGCTATTTCAAAGCAGCTGTCAGACCAGTTTGAGCACGGTGCTCTTCGCAACTCACAAGATTAGCTCAAAGTGATACAGGTGCTCCTAATTTAGTTGGAGCAAAGTAACACTTCTAATTTAGGTAAAACAAATCATTGGTATGTTTCAGTATTTTGACGGACATTTGCATTTCTAGATCAACAGAGATGACTGACAATCTGTGGTTCTCCAAAAAAGTGCAGAAGTTAGCATTTCAAGGATTCCTTACATTTACCAATTTAAAACTCTATACCACTATGTTGGGATCTCCCTGGGCTGGAATTTGAACTAGACACAAGGACTACTACACTAAATTAGTATGACTACAAATTGTTTGTTTCTTTCTCAAAAATTAACCTCAATATGACAGAAAAAATTATTAATTCCAACTGTGAAGTAAAGATTTCTGAATTTTCCAGGTATTGTTTCAGTGATCTTCTTTGAAATGCAGATATTTAAATATTTATTAATTAGGTTTATATTTTGTGCAGGCATGTGCAGGTTGGTAAAGATATAATGTTAAATAAGTTATAGAATGCACAAATCATGGGTACTCACTAAATGTACTGATATGTTTGTTAGGCATTGAAATACTCATAATGCTTGCTTTTGACTAACATTTGTACTCACTTAACAAACTTTTGTTTTCAAGAAATCTGTAAGATGGGCAAGAATTATCTTCTTTTTACAGTGGAAAGGTAGCTGAGCAGTAGTCACACAGTATGTTATAGAATAAAGACTTTAATAAAGGGCTCTGTCCACCATTCTGGTTGAGATAAGTACATAATGCAGATTGAACTATAAAAAGATCAACTTTTTAATTAACTGTTTAATTCTCTTTCTTACATAGAGACTCATGCAAAGGTGGACCACCAAAAATATCTACAAATTAGACGGTAAGTACTAGACTTCTAAATGACCTCTACACAAATCATTTCAAAGGAACATTCTGTTAATGATTTTAGGTAATTGCTTACATAGCTGTTTTGGAAAAATAAATTTCCTCTTAAAGATTTAAAATAAAATCAACAGCAAATTGTAGGTGAAGAGATGGGGCTCTATAGTGTAGGATCTGGGCAAACCAGAAAGTAATAAACCCATCTGTTTCATTTGTTGAGCAAATGTTTATATGCTCCTTCTTTGTTCTATTCGTGGATATAGGCCTATAGAGATAGAAAAACAGCAATCTTTTGTGGTGAGCACACTAACAATTATGATCCAAATGCTGTGGGGAACCGGGAGATGAGACTGATCCACTTGTTTCAGGGAATCAGGGAAATAAGGGAAATCAAAGAAGAAATTATATTTGAGTTAAATCTGGAGGTTGAATTGAACAATCCAGGAGAAGAGGAGGAGAGAGGCCATTTCCAGGAGAGGGACCAGTACATGCAAAGACTGGTAGTTGTGTAAACATACAATGTATTTTAGAAGATGTGAGGAATTCAGTATGGCTCAAGAATAGCTGAGGCTGGAAGGATAGATGCAGTCATATTTGAAGGAGCCTTTGGTTATGAGGTTTTTGCTTTTTATATTATAGGCAGCAAGGAGGCATTGGAAACTGATAGATTATAGCAGGGATAATTGATAAAACTCAGCATTAGGTTGGGCGTGAAAGAGATACCAAATGCTTAAAACCAGGAAAAAATATAAAGAAGAAGATAAAGGACCTGCAGAACACCTCCTGAATGTGGCGTTCCCTTTTTGATGGTAGGAGAGGAGTAATTTCATACCCTAATTTTGTGGTTTCCTACCCTGCAGGCCCTCTTTTCCTCTCAAATTGCCATTAGGATTTTAGCCTTTGGTTCCATTTCTTCTTATCTTAGCGTTCTGCTTTCTTTCAGAACATTACTTATGGCTGGTTTGAAGATCCTGTTCACTATCACTTAGCTCTCCCTTATTTGTAATGATACTTTTCAGAAGGCTAATCTTATCACAACATACAAGAGAAAAACTCACCACCTTGGAAAGTAAGACCGTGTATAATATAGAAATACCACACAAAAGTTCAGAGACTTGCCCCCGTTGTGAAATATCTAGAGATCTAGTGGTCTGGAGCATGTTGATGTATCTCTTTGAAGATGAAGGGCAAGTTATTGCACCTGCCTCCTCTAACACTAAGAAAGAGACAAACCCCTGTAGGCTTCTTTGGATTTTTGGAGGCAATATATGTTATTCCAACTTATTTACCAAATATCTCCAAAGGCTGCCAGTTTGTTTTTTTTTTTTAATGTTTATTTATACGAGAGAGAGAGAGAGAGAGAGAGAGAGAGAGAGAGAGAGAGAGAGACTGAAAGTAAACAGGGGAGGGGCAGAGAGAGAGGGAGACACAGAACTCGAAGTGGGTTCCAGGCTTAGCGCTATCAGCACAGAGCCTCACGTGGGGCTCAAACTCACAAACTGTGAGATCATGACCTGAGCCGAAGTTGGACACTCAACCAACTGAACCACCCAGGTGCCCCTGCCAGTTTTGAATAGAACCAGAAAAAGAGAGGTCTCTGTATTGGATCTAGCCTGCCATACAAGCTGCTCCATAACTTGGGACGTATAACCGAACAGTTCTTATGGCTCTTGAAGGGTCAGAGATATGTAGAAATACTATTTGGAACCTTTGGCAGTCCCTACAAGTTTGTCATAGCACAGAGCTTTAACAATTTTGGAGCAAGGCTTTGCATTCTCTGTAAAAAAAAAATCTCCTCCTTTTTGAAAAGCAGCTTCTGGCTTATTACTGGGCAAGTCATAAGTAAATGAAAGCTTGATCCTGGACCACTAAGTTACCAAATCATCTGAGCTGCCTATCATGAACCAGGTATTTGGCAACACTCTAAAATATTGGGCATGTATAGCAGCACTTCATCATCAAATGAAAGTTGTATACACATGATCAGGATCAAGCAGGTCTTGAAGGCAAAAGTTAGTGCAGAGCAAACATCACAGGTGCCCATGGCCCCTATTTTTTCTATGTTGTTTCCTCCATCTCAACCTTACCTATGACCTGATAGGGAGCTCCCTAAGACCAACCTACTAAGGAAGAACAAAATTTGCAGTTTGGTTTACATGTGGTTCTGCACAATACGCTAGCATGACTCTAAAGAAGAAAGCTGCAGGGCTACAGCTCCACTCAGCGATAGCCCTAAAGGGCAGTGGTGAGGAAAATCCCTCCAATGGACAGAACTCAGAGCAGTGCATATGGTTGTTCATTTCTTCCTAGAAGAAGAGATGGCTGAAGACATGCATCTACCCTGATCCATATGCAATTCTTAACATTTGAAAGAACTGTCAGAGACTTGGAAGGAGCATAATCAGAAAATTGGTTAGAAGATAGTCTAGGGAAGAGATATGTAGATAGACGTCTCTGTGTCTACACATAAGAAAATATTTGTGATCTATATCAATGGTCAACAAAGAGTGACACCAGTCTAATAATCACGTAAAAAGTTGCTATTCTGTGGATGTTGGTGAGGATCTATCCCCAGCTACTGCTGTCCTCTCCAAATAAACATAGAAGGTGGCCACAGAAACAAGAATGGAGGTTTTGGATGGACTCAGCAACACAAGGCTAATTTGGCCATAGCTGCTGTCAAATGCCTAACCTGCCAACAAACAAAATCTGATACACTGGTATGGCACCATTTGTCTGGTAGTCTTGCCAGGCACCTGCTGGCAGGATGATCATATTGAACTACTTCCATCATGCTGTTTTATTTTCATTGGAATAGATACTTCTCTGGATATGGATTTGCCTTTCCTATCTGTAATGCTTCTGCCAAAACCATCACCCTTGGACTTATGGAATGCCTTATTTGACATCATAGAATTCCACACGGCATTACCCCTGACTAATGGACTTATTTGACAACAAACGAAGTGTGGCAATGGGCTTGTGTTCATAGAATTCACTGAACTAAGCATGCTATCTATCACCCTGGAGCAGCTGGCCTGATTGAACTGTTGAGTAACTGTATGAAAATTCAGCTGTGGTGCCAGCTGGATAGCAACTTTGTGGACTGAAGTCATGTCTTCCAGGACTAGGTATATTACTTGAATCTGAGTCCAAAATACAGTAGTATTTTTCCCATGCTAAGATTCAAGGGAAAGAAATAGGAATGTCTATCTATGAACATTTTTCTTCTTATTTCTGTACCTTTTGACTTTCCTGGTTTGGAGATCTTAGTTCACAAGGGAGGATACTTCCCCTAGGGGACGTAGCAATGGTTTCACTAAACTGACTGTTGAGACTAATTGGCCACTGTGGGTTCCTCGGGCCACCTAACCAATTGGCAAAAGGGGGGATTACTATACTATTGGAGTGATTGATTCTGACTATTAAGATAAAATTGGGTTACTTCATTTTGGGATTCTTTGAGGTGTCTCATAGTATTTTTATGTCCTATGATAAAATTTAATGAAAAATTATAACTAATCAGTAGAGGCAGAACAGGTAAATGTACATACAGGCTATTTCAAAATTAAAGTTTTGATAATCTGACTCAAAAGAAACTACCAGCAACTGACATGCTTACTGAGAGAAAAGAGATTATGGAATGGCTAGTGAAGAAGGTCATAATATCAGCTATTATTATATGATCAGTTAGTGAAATAAGGAGTATTATAGTTATGAGTATTTCTTCCTTATTTTGCCATGAATTTAGTTTTATCTATACTAACTGATCATTTTCCTTTCTTATTTTCTTTTACTAAAGAAGATAGTGGTTAAACTGATGTCTCAGTGTTTAGTTGCAGGACATCAAGAAGGGAGTGTGGAGAAGAAATCACTCTAAGGTGGTATCTTACATATACTTCTTTGGGGAGAGGAATAGTGTATTTTCAGTAAGCAAGAGATAGTTGCACGATGTTAGGCAGAAGCATGGTTTTTCTTTTACTTTATATGGAATATGGTTAAAAGAGGTATGCACTGATGACAGGTTGACTAGGAGAGAAAAGATTGTGCTGTGTCAACTTGATTAAGCTAAGAACCACATTTCCCAGAATTCTCTTTGCTGTAAGATTACAAATTAAAGTTGACCAAAAGAGAACTTGCATCAGATTTGGAAGGCACAAGTGTGAAACAGCAACCTTTATTTTCTGGAGATTTCTGAGGTCAGTTAAAGTGACAGGAGCTTTTCTTCCCAACTCTTGGTCCTCATGATTAAGATCAGTTCCAGGCTTTATCACCAGATGCATGGCTGTACTTTGACAGACACATTTCATAGACCTCTCCCCCTCCCCCGCCCCCGCCATAGTCCCACTTTGGTGGCTAGATATGCTGGTCTTCTCAGAATTCCCTGAAATTATGGACAGTTTTACTTGCACAGGTGCTTCAGGAGAACTCACTAGAGACTCCTTCTTAGGTTCTCCTACTGTCGATTCCCTAGCTCTTCCCACAACTGTGTGAGGTTTACTTCCTACAATATATTCCTTATCCTGCAGCACTCATAGTGACTCTGCTTCTATGGCTGAACCACACATGACATCCAATCTCTGAATTTCTTCAAATCTTCATAATCTTAAGACAACTGACTAAGTGAGTTTTAAGGAATTAGGAAGTTTTCCTGTGCAAGTTTTCTTTCTTCAGAAATTTAACAAATATTAAATATCAGAAAGATTTAGAAATTAACAATTTGATTATTGAAGAGAATGGTAAGACTATACACAACCTAGGTGATTTCATACTTTCAGAAATACATCTTGAACTTACTGAAGGAGAAAATGGAATTTAATGGCTCAAATAACTGAGAAATGCAGGTTGTATATATGGGCTTTGGGCATGGCTAAATTTAGGTGCTCACAAAATGTTATCAAAAGTCTCCCTCTCTCTCTGCACCTGCACATAGTGGATTTTACTTGGGTGGTTTCACCCTCAAAGCTCTCTAATTGGTGCCAAAGATGAGCATTGGTAGTTCCAGGCTTATATTCGACCAACTTGCCAACACCAGTGGAAAAAGAGTACTCTTTTCCCAATACTTTTTAGCAAAAATCTTCAGCCTAATTTGGCTGACCTGACTTGGGTCATGTGCCATCTCTTAAGCAGTAATTGTTTATTCTGACTGTGAATGATAAGGTCAGAGCATACTCCTAGATCTGGGGCAGCCCATCCAAATATCATGCATTGAAAATAGAAGGGTCGATAAGAAAAAGAGGGATTCTGTTGCCAAGGATGCTTGATGGGTAAAATCAATACATCTCCACGATAGCAGTTTTCCCATAAACATGTACACTTTCTTTTAATTCATAGACTTCAACATTTATTTTTATACATACATTGCTCCCATGTAACAAAAAACAACTATTTTATGCACAACAAATACTGCAGTCACCTCCCGTCTAAAGAGTCAAATGAGTGTTGTAAAGTTATCTTATTACTCTAGATCAAGATCTTTGCTTTGTAACTGTTAGTCTCAGACATAGCTTCTTATTATCCAGCAGTATATGACTAATGATATATTTGTTTAACCACCTACAGCAAATGTAATAGACGATGGTGGAGTAAATAAAGGATGAATTCAAAAAAATTCTCATTTGAAAATGAGAAGAGGGAAAAAGTAAATAAACAGTTGTTCTACTCATTAAGGATTGCAAATTCTTACTGCCCAGGACAGTGGGTCCTTTGGTCAGGAATCTGCATTACAGTGGATTTTACTTGACAGTTATTTTCTTCTGGGTACATTTGAGATCTGTTTTTGATGGCTGCCATATGTTAACAACACACTTCCTGTTGGTGAAGTTTTGGTGGTGGAGGGAATGCTTATGGGTTAAGTACTTACAAGCATTTGCTTGCCAGGTTTGGGGTTTTTCTAAAAGGGAAACATTAAAACCTTGGTAGGCATCCAGTTAATTTGCATTTGGTTAATGCTGTAGACTAGTAACTGGAAATTGAGATCATGTTGAGTCATAATTTCAAGAGAAATCTGAGTCTGTAGTTTCTGTTTCTTAGCAGTAGGCTGCAATGCTCTACTTACCTTCCAACTCTTAGCTTAAAGGTTTATAACGGTAAAGAACAACTGGTTAGGATTGGAAGTCATAACTAATTCTCTTCATATCTCTAGGTGGTATGACTGGGAAAACACTTTCCACCATCTTTTAATTAAGATAATTAGACTGGTGTTTCTGTCATTTTCACCTGAAAACTTCCTACCTAACACCTTCTTCAGGCAGGGAGTAGCAGTTGAGGTTCTTGGATGGGCCTGGAAAATCATTTTGTAGCTTCTCGTAGATCCTCTTCTTATCTGCAATGTTGTTGTCAGACTCCTTGACTTTCCATGCAGTAACTTTTTCTTGGGGTGAAACATTTGACTTTTTCAGTTTTTCATGCACAGAGCTATTTGAATCTCAGCTGTCCTGGGTTGTTATATGAGCCATAGAACAAGATTGTGTTTTCTCCTCCTTCTCCTCCTTCTTCACTTTTAAACAGTCAAGATTAAAGTATTGACAACTGGCTATAATATTCCAGGATCCTGACATGTTTTTACCAAATTCCCTCAAGTTCTAACCTCAGTACACACATAACCTGAGTCCAAAGATATGACAGGTAGCAGTTTAATTATCTGCTTTGCTACTTCATAGCACAGATGGATTGCATTCTAGCTAGAGAACATTCATTACCCTGCAGTCTACCTTGGCTTGGCCAACACAACATTTTTAAGATTTGTCAGTGACAACAACTAACTTCCACATTAGCCAGGATATTTTTAGTGATGATGACAGCAACCTCAATCTAATTATCTTAATTCAAAAGAAAAACAAGTATTTATTAGTTCACAAACCTGAAAAGGCCAAGGGTAGACCTTGGATTGAGGCATGGCCAGATTCAAATCAAATAGTGGAGTGCTTTAACAATGTCATAAGAAATTGGTTTCTTTCCATTTCTAGCTCTATTTTCCTCCACTCTTAGGCAGACTCTCTTATGATCTGAGAAAAATGAGCATGGGAAACTCCAGGCTTCTCAATTTTCTGGCAGTATAGTACCCTTGGTGGAAGAAGCCATCAAAAGTCCTGGGCTATATTTGATTGTCCTAACTTGGGTCACACAACCAGTTCTTTATCAGTGACTAGAGTCACTGGCTCTCACTAGTCAGGCTTAGGTCTACTATGCACTCTTGATGATGAGAAGATGAGGAGATTCTTGAAAATAAAAGACATGGAAATAACAGACATGTACCACTGTCATAAAGAGAACTAGGCCAGGAGTCAAGAAATATAGTCTAATCACAGTTCCATCACTTTCCAGCCATCTGGCCATTTCTGGGATTTAATTTCCTCATCTGTAAAATAAATACATTAATACTAAACTCAACTATTTCATGAGATTTTTGTTTTGGAAAGATGAGATTGTATATAGAACCTCAGAAGATATATATAGAAAGCAGATATTAAAATTTTTGGATAATATTTAAAAGCAATGTTTATGTTGCTTTAAAAACATGTTATTTTCAGCATTAAAAAGATATAACTACATAAGCCCAACCCTTAGGACAATAATGTTACTATCATTTTTAAATATTCCATCTCATCTTTCTTCTTTTTCTTGCTTTCTTCCTCCCTCAAAAACATTTTCTCATATAGCTATATAATCTACAATTTTCAGCTTTAATGGCAACATTTCATCCATCAGACATAAATAACTTTCCTAACAAGTCTTATATTGTTGGACATTTAAATTATTTCTTTTTTTAATGCTTATTTATTTTTGAGAGAGTGAGAGAGACAGAGCACAAGCGGGGAAGGGGCAGAAAGAGAGGGAAACACAGAATCTGAAGCAGGCTCAAGGCTCTGAGCTGTCAGCACAAACTCACATATGGCACCTGAGTGGAAGTTGGACGCTTAATCCACTGAGCCACCCAGGTGCCCCTTAAATTATTTCTTATTTCTCAACATTATAAATAATACTGTGATGAATATAATTATTTTTATGGAGTTGCACTTAGTACCAACATTTCTAAGGCTCTTGATATATAGTTAGCTGTCTTTTTAAAATAGTTGTAGCAAATTACATCATTCTTAGCAAGGAATAGAGGTATAATTTCACTGTGCCCTTCCTGGTTATAGTGGATGCTACTGTTGTCTTCCTTACATTCCTTGTATTGTACCATTTTGGTGTATTCAGGTGATTTTCAATGGGTGACCTCTGTATTTCTTTGTCTGGACTTTTTCTGGGATACAAAAGGCATTTCTTTCCAAGTGTGTGCTTCAGGTCAGAAATGCTGGGGAACTGAACAGCATGGAAGGTTTTTTGTGTCTCGTGTCCATGAAATACAGCCAGATCAACACTAAACCATGCTGTACACCTAGAAAACTGATTTTAGGGTTAACACAACAATCTGCACAACCTGAACCACAGAACTCAGCAGGTACACGATACGGAGAGGTGAAATGAGGGAGAGAGAAGCCACAGAGGGCAGGGAGTGAGCTGTTTTTGCTTGTGGAGAGAGGACAGAGGGAGGGGGAGAGTACGGGAAAAGCACCCCCCCCCCCAAAAAGCAGCTAGAGAGAAAGTGGAAAAGTGGAAACAGGAGTAGGGACTGAACTAAAAAGGGAGAAAGGAGAAAGGAGAGGGTTTAAATTCCATTAAAACTCTATAAACAGGGGGAATGCAGAGTCTGAAACTCCACAACTTGATACCTGGCAGTGTCTGGTGAGAAGGGTGAATCCCTAGGAGCACAGTGGAGTCTGGGATTCTTCGGGCCACAGGGGAAGAGGCTGTTCCCCTGTTGGGAGGACATCCGGTAGAGTCTGTGTGGCCCCAAACAGGAACGATCCCAGTGGGCCTGGGAGAACAACATTCTCTGGTGCTGGCACAAGGTCGTTGTGGGTGAAGCCTGGTGCCAAATGTGTGTTGTGATTTTCCATAATCCTTGAAATGCTGCTGCTACACAATTGCATGAACTTTTTCTGGGGTGGGCTGGCACCTGGCCGCAATCTCTGGGCATCAGCAGCAGCATGGTCCTGAGAGCATTCCTGGCTGCAGCTGGCACCCAGCCATTGCCTGGTAAGACCCTCCTTCAGAGGGCAGAAAGGGTCAAAGCCACAGTCCCTCAGAGATAAGGGGTCGGGAGACACAGCCACATCTGAGATAGAACTCAGGAGGGAGGTGCTGCCTGGGGCTTGGTCACGGACAGTGTATAAGCGGGGAGTGAACGGAAGCTGAAGACAGGACAGGTGCTGATTGGGGAGAACAGAGTTCTGATACTAGAGACTGGGTAGCTGGGTGACGCCATTTTCACCCCTCCCACACATGCGCATACACACCTACAATCCACACCAGTAAGGTAGGCAGCACCATCTAGTGGAGAATGGAGCCATTACATTAGGCCCTGCCCAACTGAGCCAACCGCTCAACACAAATATCTCCGCCTACTTAGTTAACAGACTATAAAGTGCTTCATAGTTTGACTTCTAGGAGAAAACAAAGTAATTTCAAATGTATTTCAGGCTGTTCACTGGTCCATCTATTCAATTTTCTTTTTTTTCTCTTTTTTGTTTATTTTTCTTTTTCTTGAATGCAGGAAAACATATACTTTTATTTTCAATTTTTATTAAAAATATTTTCATGCCTTTTTTCTACTATATTTTTTACTTTTGTGTAATTTTTCCAAATTCTATTAAACTTCCATCACTTCATTTTATTCTCTTACAGTGTATTCATTTTTCAAATTTTCAAATGATTTCCTTTTTTTTTCCTTTCCCTTTCTTTCTCTAATCTATCAAGCCCCTTTCAACACCCAGACCAAAACACACCTAGGATCTAGCATCATTTATTTGTTTTGTGTGTGTGTGTGTGTGTGTTGTTTTAATTTTTTAATTTAAATTTTTTAAACTCATTAATTCCTTTTCTCCCTTCAATATGACAAAATGAAGGAATTCACCCAAAAGAGAAGAAATGACAGCCAGGGACTTAACCAACACAGATAAAAGCAAGTTGTCTGAACCAGAATTTAGAATCACAATAGTAAGAATACTAGCTGGGGTTGAAAACAGATTAGAATCTCTTTCTGCAGAGATAAAAGAGTAAAAGAAGTAAAAGAAATCTCTTTCTGCAGGATGAAATAAAATGCTATAACTGACCTGCAATCTCAAATGGATGCCATGGCGGCAAGGATGGATGAGGCAGAACAGAGAATCAGTGATATAGAGGACAAACTTAAGGAGAACAATGAAGCAGAAAAAAGAGGGAGACTAAGGCAAAAAGCATGATTTAAGAATCAGTGACTCATCAAAAAGGAACATTAGAATCATAGGGGTTCCAGAAGATGAAGAGAGAGAAAAAGGGGTAGAAATGTTATGTGAGCAAATCATAGCAGAAAACTTTCCTAACCTGGGGAAAGACACAGACATCAAAATCCAGGAAGCCCAGAGGACTCCCATTAGATTCAACAAAAACCGACCATCAACAAGGCATATCATAGTCAAATTCACAAAATACTCAGGCAAGGAAACAATCATGAAAACAGCAAGGGAATAAAGTCCTTAACCTACAAGGGAAGACAGACCAGGTTTGCAGCAAGACCTATCTACAGAAACTTGGCAGGCCAGAAAGGAGTGGCAGGATATATTCAATGTGCTGGATCAGAAAAATATGCAGCCAAGAATTCTTTATCCAGCAAGACTATCATTCAAAATAAGAGAGATTAAAAGTTTCCCAGACAAACAAAAATTAAAGGAGTTCATGAGCACTAAACCAGCCCTACAAGAAATTTTAAGGGGGACTCTCTGAGGGGAGAAAAGATGAAAAAATAACAAAATAAAAAAATAAATAAATACCAAAAACAGCAAAGACTAGAAAGGACCAGAGAACACCAGAGAAAGGATCAGAAACTCCAACTCTATAAACAACATAATGGCAATAAATTCATACCTTTCAGTACTCACCCTGAACATCATCGGACTAAATGATTCAATCAAAGGCATAGGATAACAGAATGGAGAAGAAAACAATATCCATCCATATGCTATTTACAAGAGACCCACTTTAGACCCACTAAAGACACCTTCAGATTGAAAGTAAGGGGATGGAGAACCATCTATCATGCTAATGGTCGACAAAAGAAAGCCGGAGTAGCCATACTTATATCAGACAATATAAACTTTAAAATAAAGACTGTAACAAGACATGAAGAAGGACATTATATCATAATTAAGGGGTCTATCCACCAAGAAGACCTAACAATTATAAACATTTATGCTCCAAATGTGAGAGCACCCAAATATATAAATCAATTAATCACAAATATAAAGAAACTCATTGATAATAATACCATAATAGTAGGGGACTTCAACACTCCACTTACAGCAACGGACAGATCATCTAATCAAAAAGTCAACAAGGAAACAATGGCTTTGAATGACACACTGGACCAGATGGACTTAACAGATATATTCAGAACATTTCATCCTAAAGCAGTGGAATATACATTAGTCTCCAGTGTACATGGAACATTCTCCAGAATAGAAAACATACTGGGACACAAATCATCCCTCAACAAGTACAAAAAGATCAAGATCATACTGTGCATATTTTTAGACCACAACATTATGAAACTCAAAATCAACCACAAGAAAAAATTTGGAAAGGTAACAAGTACTGGGAGACTAAAGAACATCCTACTAAAGAATGAATGGGCTAACCAAGAAGATAAAGAGGAAATTAAAAAGTACATGGAAGTCAATGCAAATGAAAACACAACAGCACCAAACCTCTGGGATGCAGCAAAGGCGGTCATAAGAGGAAAGTATATAGCAATCCAGACCTTCCTAAAGAAGGAAGAAAGGTCTTAGATATACAACCTAACCTTACACCTTAAAGGTCTGGAAAAAGAATAGCAAATAAAATGCCAAAGCAGCAGAAGACAGAAAATAATAAAGATTAATGCTATAGAAACCAAAAAAAACCCAGTAGAACAGATCAATGAAACCAGAAGCTGGTTCTTTGAAAGAATTAACAAAATTGATACACCACTACCCAGTTTGATAAAAAGAAAAAGAAAAGGATCCAAATAATAGAATCAAGAATGAAAGAGGAGAGATCACAACCAACACAGCAGAAATACAAACAACAATAAGAAAATACTATGAGCAATTATACGCCAATAAAATGGGCAATTTGGAAGAAATTGAAAAATTTCTAGAAACATATACACTGCCAAAATGGAAACATGAAGCAATAGAAAATTTGAGCAAGACCTATAACCAGTAAGGAAATCGAATTAGTAATCAAAAACTGCCATAAAACAAGAGTCCAGGGCAAGAATGTTTTCCAGGGGAATTCTAGCAAACATTTAAGGAAGAGTTAACACCTATTCTCTTGAAGCTGTTCCCAAAAATAGAAATGGAAGGAAAACTTCCAAACTCTTTCTATGAAGCCAGCATTACCTTGATTCCAAAACCAGAGACCCCACTAAAAAGGAGAACTATAGACCAAGTTCCCTGATGAACATGGATGCAAAAACCCTCAACAAGATATTAGTCAACTGGATGCAACAATACATTAAAAAAATTATTCACCACGACCAAGTGGGATTTACACCTGGGATGCAGGGCTGGTTCAATGTCCACGAAACAATTAATGTGATTAATCACACCAATAAAAGAAAGGACAAGAACCATATGATCCTCTCAATAGGTGCAGAGAAAGCATTTGACAAAATACAGCATCCTTTCCTCATAAAACCCCTCAAGAAAGTAGGGATAGAAGGATCATACCTCAAGATCATAAAAGCCATATATTAAAGACCCAACACTAATATCGTCCTCAATGGGGAAAAACTTAGAGCTTTCCCTCTAAAGTCAGGAACAAGACAAGGATGTCCACTCTCACCACTGTTATTCAAATTAGTATTGGAAGTCTTAGCCTCAGCCATCAGACAACATAAATAAAAGGCATGCAAATTGGCCAGGAGGAGGTCAAATTTTCACTCTTTGCAGATGACATGATACTCTCTATGGAAAACCCAAAAGATTCCACCAAAAAACTTCTAGAACTGATTCATGAATTTGGCAAAGTTGCAGGATGTAAAATCAATGCACCAACAGTGAGGCAACAGAAAGAGAAATCAAGAAATTGATTCCATTTACAATTGCACCAAAATCCATAAAATACTTAGGAATAAATCTAACGAAAGAGGTGAAAAATCTATACACTGAAAACTATAGAAAGCTTATGAAAGAAGTTAAAGAAGACACAAAAAAATGGAAAAATATTCCATGCTCCTGGATAGGATGAACAAATATTGTTAAAATGTCAATACTACCCAGAGCAATCTACATATTCAATGCAATCCCCATCAAAATAACACCAGCATTATTCACAGACCTAGAACAAACCATCTTAAAATCTGTATGGAACCAGAAAAGACCCCGAATAGTCAAAGCAATCTTGAAAAAGAAAACCAAACCAGGAGGCATCACAATCCCAGACTTTAAGCTATACTACAAAGCTGTAATCATCAAGACAATATGGTACTGGCACAAGAGCAGACACTCAGATCAATGGAACAGAATAGAGAACCCAGAAATGGACCTACAAACATATGGCCAACTAATCTTTGACAAAGCAGGAAAGAATATCCAATGGGATAACAGTCTCTTCAGCAAGTGGTGCTGGGAAATCTGGACAACGACTTGCAGAAGAATGAACCTGGACCACTTTCTTACACATACACAAAAATCAACTCAAAATGGTTGAAAGACCTCAATGTAAGACAGGAAGCCATCAAAATCCTCAAGGAGAAAGCAGGCAAAAACCTCTTTGACCTTGGCCACAGCAACTTCTTACTCAACATGTCACCCAAGGCAAGGGAAACAAAAGCAAGAATGAACTACTGGGACCTCATCAAAATAAAAAGCTTCTGCACAGCGAAGGAAACGATCAGCAAAACTAAAATGCAACTGACGGAATGGGAGAAGATATTTGCAAACAACATATCAGATAAAGGGTTAGTATCCAAAATCTATGAAGAACTGATCAAACTCAACACCCAAAAAACAAATAATCTTATGAAGAAATGGGCAAAATACATGACTAGATACTTCTCCAAAGAAGACATCCAGATGGCCAGCTGACACATGAAAAAATGCTCAACATCATTCATCATCAGAGAAATACAAATCAAAACCACAATGAGATACTACCTCACACCTGTCAGAATGGTTAACATTAACAACCCAGGCAACAACAGATGTTGGTGAGGATGTGGAGAAAGAGGATCTCTTGCACTGCTGGTGGGAATGCAAACTGGTTGCAGCAACTCTGTAAAACAATATGGAGGTTCCTCAAAAAATTGAAAATAGAAATACCCTATGACCCAGCAACTGCACTACTAGGTATTTATCCAAGGATACAGGTGTGCTGTTTCAAACGGGCACATGCCCCCCAATGTTTATGGCAGCACTATCAACAATAGCCAAAGTATGGAAATAGTCCAAATGTCCATCGATGGATGAATGGATAAAGAAGATGTGGTACACACACACACACACACACACACACACACACAGACACACTCACACACACACACACACAATGGAGTATTATTCAGCAATCAAAAAGAATGAAATCTTGCCATTTGCAACTATGTGGATGGAACTGGAGGGTATTATGTTAAGTGAAATTAACAGTCAGAGAAAGACAAATATCATGTAACTTCACTCATAGGACTTTAAGACAGAGAACAGACGAACACAAGGAAAGGGAAGCAAAAATAATATAAAAACAGGGAGGGGGACAAAACATAAGAGACTCTTAAATATGGAGAACAAACAGAGGGTTACTAGAGGGTTTGTGGGAGGGGAGATGGGCTAAATGGGTAAGGGGCATTAAGAAATGTACTTCTGAAATCATTGTTGCACTATATGCCAACAACTTGGATGTAAATTAAAAAAAATTACAAAAAAAAAAAAGAAAGAAATGCTGGGGAATTAACATACCCCAGGGACAGCCCTCAAATAATGACTGATGGGAGTTGATGAATATGTATCATTTGAGGCATGTGTTTTATACCATCATCTGCAAGATTATGCTCGAGTCATCTACCCACTGCTACCCACTGGTTGTAGCTGGCTTCATATGCATTCTTTTATTTCCACATTTTTATTGAGATATAATTGACAATAATATTGTACAAGTTTAAGGTGTACAACATGATGATTTGATATAGGAATATATTGCAAAATGATTACCACAAAAGATTAGTTAACACATCTATCACATCATATAGCTACCTTTTATTGTGTGTATGGGGAGAACTTTTAAGATCTACTATCTTAGCAATTTTCAAGTATATAATACAGTATTAACTATTGTCAACATGCTGTACATTAGATTCCCAGAACTTATTATCTTCTAATTGGAAATTTGTACCTTTTGACCACCTTTGCCCATTTTCCCCACCCTCTCACCCCTGGCAAACCAATCTATTCTCTGTTTCTATGAGTTTAGTTTTTTTTTTTTAGATCCCACATATAAATGAGATCATAGATTATTTGTCTTTCTCTGTTTTACTTCAATTAGTATAATGTCCTTTAGGTTCATCCATGTTGTCACAAATGGCAGGATTTCCATATTTCCTTCTTTTTTTTATGGCTGAATAGTATTTATTATACATATACCACATTTTTTATCCATTCGTCATTTGACACATAGGCTGTTTCCACACTATGGCTATTGAATGAATGTTGTAATGAACATGGGAGTGCAGACATCTCTTTGAGACAGTGATTTCATTTCCTTCAGATATATACCCAGAAGGGAATGCTGGATCATTTTAATTTTTTGAGGAATCTCTATACTGTTTTCCATAGTGGCAGCACCAATTTATAGAACACACTCTTGATCCACTGTCTTCTCTTCCCTGTCTTGTTTCCCCCCTCTGCCAAAGTCCTTTGTATCCTACAGATAAACTAGTTATACTTGAAACCTCATCTCAGAGTCTATTTTTGGAAGGACACAAGCTAAAACACCAGGATTAGTTATCCTCACTTAATTTTTAAATTGGCTAACTTAATAGGAAATGAGTTACTGATTATTTGTATCAACATAGGTAAATCCCAAAATATATTATTAAATGAAAGAAGCAAATTTAGAGAATTCATAGATAGGGTAGTATTTGTGAAAAAAATAGCATATACAAAACAATTTTATGTATGCAAAGCAATGCCATATATGCAAAAATTGTATAAATGCAAAATGGTATAAAATTTATAACAAAATATATGACGAAAGATTCTTGGGAATGATAAAGCCAAAATTAGAGTTGCGAAACCTCTAGAGAGAAGGAAGGGGAATGTTATTTGGGAAGGTTACACAGGCTTGGTATATTTTATTTTTTAAGCTGTATTATAGCTCTGTGTATTTATATCATTCCATATGTTTTTTATATGTCTGAAATAAGTTGTTATGATTACCTACCTATATAAAGTAAAACAAAATGCTTGTAAAGAAAATTCATATAATACTTTAAAAGAAATGTTCATTTAATACTTAAAGAAGCCTGGGTGTTATATTGTAAGTGATGAATCATTAAATTTTATGACTGAAACTAATATTATACTATATGTTAATAAATGGAATTTAATTAAAAACTTGAAACTAAAAAAATAAATAAAGTTAACTGTAAAAAAAACACAAAGAAACCTTTACAAAGTACAAAAGACAAATAAATTTAAGTCTAATAGAATTGACTTTTAAAAATATAAATGTTAAGATACTGTAATGGAGGATATATGTCATCATGCATTTGTCCAAACCCTTAGAAAGTACACCATCAAGAGAGCCCTAATATCAACTATAGTATTTGAGTAATAATGATGTCAATGTAGGTGCATCATTTGTAACAAGTGTACCATTCTTCTGGGGCATGTTGATAAGAGGGAGGCTATGCATGTGTGGGAGCAGAAGGAATATGGGACATTTGTATTTTCTGCTCAATTTTTCTGTGAATCTGAAACTGCTCTAAAAAATTCGTCTACTAAAACGGACCAAAAAGTGAAATTTTATGTCAAAAAAATTGAAACAAGATTGTCTAAACTAGGAAACCACCACAAATATTATATTCATAGTATGTAGAAGTTACACAAATCAATATGAAAAACACAAAGGCCCTAATGGAAAAAGAAAATGAACACAGAATTGCCTGGGTGGCTCAGTGGGTTCAATGTCTGACTCTTGGTATCAGCTTAGGTCATGACCTTGAGGTTTGTGGGATCAAGCTGTGAGTGAGTCTGGCTCTGTGCTGATGGCAGGGAGTCTACTTGGGATTCTCTCTCTCCTCCTCTTTCTGCTCCTCCCATGGTTATGCTCTCTCTCTCTCTCAAAATAAATAAATACACTTAAAAAAAAAAACAATCATAGGAACAGAAAATTCTCCAACAGGAGTAAAAATGGCTATAAGACATAAGAAACTAGTTAACCAATTTGTAGTTAACTTCACTAGTAATCAAAGAAAAGAATAATAGGAGAAGAAAAATAGGAGTTAAAATATTCATCTCTAAAAATGGCAAAGGCTTAAATCTTGATGACTCTTAGTGCCAATTAGGAGGTAGACACACTCTCAAATGTGCTCAAAACATTTTATAAAGTTGGTCCCTTTGCCTCAATAATTTGTCTTCTTGGATTTAGTTGTAAAGGTTCAATCAAGGCTGTAGTTTTCTTAGTCAGAGAGAAGCTGGAGCATCAGACAAGTTTGGGCTCACATATCTCCTCTACTTCCTAATGATTGTGTGACTTAGGGTAAGTTATTTCTTTCTTCTCACTGAACCTATTTCCTCAACTGTAAATGTGGATAACTATACCTGTCTTACAGAAAATCATGAAGATTAAATTAAATAATGTAATTAACAACTTGGTATAGGGTTGAACATTTAGAGTTATTTACCTGATAGCTATTTTATTATAGTGATATTTTTTGCAGAAATATATATAATCGTAAAATTTTGGACATTACCTAAAGGTCTAATATACAGAAGGGCAGGCAAAAATATGGTTTTCAGAGAACAGATGTGGCCATTAAAGATATTTCTAGAAATGTTTAATGAGAAAGAATATACTCATGTTAAATGAAAGAAAAAAATAGACCATGGGACTCCTGGATCAGTCGAGCATCCGACTTCACTCAGGTCACGATCTCATGGTTCATGGGTTTGAGCTCTGCATCGGGCTCTATGCTGACAGCTCAGAGCCTGGATTCTGCTTCAGATTCTGTGTCTCCCTCTCTCTCTGCCTCTCCCCTGCTCGGGGCTCTGTCTCTGTCTCTGTCTCTTTCTCTGTCTCTCTCTCATAAATAAATATTAAAAGAGAAAAAAAAAATAGACCAGCATACAAAGCTGTACATAAATTATGATCTAATGTATCAAAACATATGCAGGAAATACACCCAAATTAACAGTAGTATTTCTAGACTACAGAATTATGAATGACTTTTTTTCTTCTTTATGCTTTTTGGTATTTCCAAGTCTTCTACCATGAACAGCATTACTTTCAGAAGCATAAAAAGTCACAAAGATAATATGATGGAAAAGAATGTAATTTAATTTTATGCAAATATAAGTACCTTATAAGAAGTATTACTGACAACTTTCTTGAAAAAGATATATTTAACATATTGCATACTGATTTTTTTAATCATATGATATATTGTCTCATGCCCTTTAAAATTAACTTTAACTTGCTTGCCTTTATGTGTGATTAAACAAATTGAAAACTACCAGAAAGAGAGAGAATCAAGGAAATAAATATGACATTTTAAGCATAATTTTTCTAAAGCACTTTGGCCTGAATGGCCATTAGGTCTAACAGTAGCACTTGCACATCCATTTGTTCACATATTTATTCATTAAACATTAGGCCACATATTATGTGTCAGGTACTGTGCCAGGAATGAGGCATTTAGGAATTAATATGGGATGGTCCCTGTCTTCAAGGATCTCACACTTCGATAGACAATGACTACACTATAACATTATATATGGTTTACATTAAAAAGTGCTGTGGGTACATAAAAGCAGGAGTTACTTGTGGTTTGATCAAAGGCATTTGTCAGACAGTATCATAAGTATATTTTAATATTAGGAATTCTAGTAAAATTAGATTAAAACCTGACCTATATTACTTTAAGTAAAGAAATCTATGGAGGGATAACTTTTTCCTGAGATGAGGGAGACAGGGTTAGAGAAATTTTAAAGTAAAAGGAATAAAGTTACAAGATCCTAACTATGGACCTTGAATTTGGCCTTATTTTGTCTATACGTTGTCCTAGGAGTTTATAGTTTCACTGTTTTTCAAACAGATTTGTTGAACAAAGGTGATAAAGATTTTCAGGTTTGTGAAGTCATCAGATCTTTCCAGAAAAACAAATATCAATGAAAAAAGAAACATAGAAAACAGCACTGAGGAAAAATAGAATTATTTCTTATTTTAAATGCGGAAGACAAAAATTTATTTAAAATGCATTAACTGGAGGTGGCCTGGGTGGCTCAGTCAGTTAAGCATCTGATTCTTGATTTTGGCTCAGGTCATGATCTCATGGTTTGTGAATTCGAGCCCTGTGTTGGGGCTCTGTGTTGGTACAGACCCTGCTTAGGATCCTCTCTTCTTCCCTCTCTGCCTCACCTCCCCCCAGGAAATAAATTTTTAAAATTTATGAAAAAAAATAGAATGAACTAGCTGGAGAGAAATGGAAAAGAGCATATTTGGGGGGGGGAAAGATAATCTCTTTATTAAATTTAGCATAAAGGTGTAAAACTTTGTGAGCAGGAATTATTTTATGATGGTGTTAAAACAGAGGAGAAATGTGCTTGGTGAGAAATTAACAAATACTACTTGAGTTAGATGAAAATGAGAGCCAGGAAGATCAATTCTGCTTCAAACGTGAGTGAAAGGAGACATGGGAGGTATGGACAAAAATAAAATCAGGGTTCAATCAAGACATTTTGAGAGACTTGGCAAATGAGTTAGCATCATGTATGATACTTCATGCTAGCAGGATTGCTAATTCACGTGGGTAAAAAAGGGTAGTATAATTTCTTGACCTCTCCCCCTTGACACCTTTCTAAAATCTTGAATTCTACTTGTTCAAAATGGAACTCATCAATTTCTCATGCAAAATCATCTGGACTTATCTGTTACTATTAATTACAACACTGATTTTGTAGTCACCAAGATATCAAACTGTTATTTTGTCTTTTCCATTTCCTACATTCAGTTATATGCCTGGTTGTCCAGGTTCCCTCTGTAAAATCAATCCTTACTTCCTTTCGTTTCCAAGGTCACTACCCTAATCTTGGTCTCTGTTGGTTCCTGCCTGGGCTCTGAGAGCCTGCCTCTCTTTCCCACAATGTACATGGTTGATGATGTAATCTTTTGATGGTTAGATCTGATCATTTTTCTCCACCTGCTCAAACCCCTTCCAAGATTTGTTACTTCAGAATAGTCAGGAGTTTAAGGCTACCATAGCTTACCTACAACCTACTTTCTCAGGTTTATTTCAAATTATTTTCTCATTGACTTCTTATATATCACATTGGACTTTTCATTGATGCACAACCATGCTTTTCCACCTCCATATCTTTGCATTTGTATTTTCTTTGCATGAAATATCCTCCTTTTCCCCTTCTAGCCTATATTCCCTAACGTATTCTTCAAGAGCCAGCTTTATTTATTTATTTTATTACTATTATTTAAAAAAATTTTTTAAAGTTGTTTTGGGAGAGAGAGAGACAGACAGACAGAGCACAAACGGGTGAGGGGCAGAGAGAGAGAGGGAGACACAGAATCCAAAGCAGGCTCCAGGCTCTGAGCTGTCAGCACAGAGCCTGACGCGGGGCTCAAACTCATGGACTGTGAGATCATGACCTGAGCCAAAGTGATGCTTAACCGACTGAGCCACCCAAGCACCCCAATCACTTGGAACTGTTTTCTCATTTAAAGTCTCTTCCTATTATTTTTTAATGCCACTTCCTTTACTCTATCTTCTCTTACAAGAATATATTAATTATTTTTATTCCCCATAAAAGACTAGATTATAGTCTTTTACAGAGCAGAGATTTGTGTATTCATTTTTATGGCTCTTTAAACCAGATTAGGCACTCAGTAAATATTTCTTGAAATGAATATTAGTCAATAATTGGTAACAAAACAAAGTGCTATTTACAAAAATATAATGTACTTAATCATCTATTCATGAAAATTTTAAAATTTAAGACATATCATCTCTTAATTAAAAATATTATACCACAAAATAAGAGTTATCTTCTGGGCCCCATGTATCAAGATCAGGTTGCAAATGATGAATATTATTGCTGATAGTAAAGTGGCATCCTCTCTACAATTCAGCTGGAGGAAAGCTGAATTGTTCTTACACAAGTACCCACATAAAATAAATGATACATGTTAAACACAACCAGATGTTTCTCATTTAGAATGATTCAAGTGCAAAGAAAAGAGATCGTGTATAGACTGATAATGCAATCAACCTTATCCTGAAATTATTAAAAATCGGTTTTAACGTGCTTTTTATTCAGCAGAATTAACATATTTCTTATTTAAATTTTTACAGTACAAAAATATTTTTCAGTGAATTTGTACTAAAATTATTTGTCAACTATTTTATATTTGACCAGTGTTGCTAGTCCAATATATTAAAGGTTTCAAAAATTGTTTTCCCTTTTTGAAAATAGAGGATTTTATGTGAATGGATTTAAATTCAAACACTAAAATCATTTGCTTGAACCTTCTTCCATAGACTGAAATGTTTCAAGTGGTATCTAAGCACGGAAAAGCATGCTCATAGTATCTTCAATTATGAGTTATAGAAAACAAAACTTCAGAAATTGGAATTTGGTTGATTTTGAGGGGAAATTGGGATCTCTGGAAAATGCCTTTGGCATGTGATGATGCTATCTGTTTTCATCTCTTTGATTAAATGAAGGTAGTTATTGAGCCTATTGCCATTAGTATGTTATTTATGAAGTGAATTAGAAATATTTTTTTCCTATTTGCATTTTTCCTCATTCTCTTTTTCTTTCTTAAAAATTAATTTTCTTCGTTAGCCTCTTAATGAAGTGAATTGTTTGCTAGGGCAGGGTTTGCCCAGCTTCATACTGTTAGTTTGCCTCCCTGAATGCCAGGGTTTTCATGCTGTTGTTGCATCATTGACACTGGAATTCTCCTCTACTGTATCTCCATGTACCATCTAAGCAGCAGAAAATATAATTAGGTCTGGTATCTTCTCAGTTCCTGGCACACCAACATTTTCTTTCTTTTTTTTTCCAATTGAATCTGTCCTAGTGAGCCTCCAAAGTAAAAAATTAAAGGATAGATGGAATAGGAAGGTTTATTTGTTTTCACTGAATTGTGCTCAGTATCTTGTTTGACAGTACCTGTGGTAAATCTGCTGTTTTACTCCTTTTAGAAAACATGTGAATTGTAGCTGGTGGAGAAACAATCTTTATCATCAATTCTTGTCTCAGCTACCACCAGGGTGGGTGCCGCTGATCTGTATTACAGACTCTCGCCTGCCAAATGTCCAGGGTCTTCCATTCATCACAGGCTTGAGATATGCTGACGGTCAAGGACCGCTGGAGACCACACAGCCAGGATATCACTTCACTCCTCAAATAGACCTAGTAGTTTTGTGAAAATATAAGTTTAACTACTATATCACGTTGATTTAGAAGAACTGAGCCATTGTAATCCCATCACAAATTTTCTATATAAAAGATAGAATAGACTTTTTAGGTCTGAAGCCGTTTTTTTGGTACAGAAATTTAAGATCTCCTGGGAAACGCAGATTTCTGTTTAGAGAATTTGCTCCCCCAACCAGTCATGTCAGAGTTGCTTTTATTATAACATTGTTTTAAATGTTTATTTATTTTTGAGGGAGTACAGAGAGTGGGAGTGCGAGCGGGGAAGGGGCAGAGAGAGAGAGGGAGACAGAGGATCCAAAGCGGGCACCATGCTGACAGCAGAAAGCCTGGATGCAGGAATCGAACCCACAAATTGCGAGATCATGACCTTAGTGGAAGGCAGACGCTCAGCCAACTGAGCCACCCAGGGATTATAATGGTTCAATTCTTCTAAATCAATGTGATATAACATTTCTTTAGCAGTGGAAGATTTTCCATTCCATCGTGACTTATGATTGCTAGTTATTATCAGAATTATCAGGCAATGACCATGAAAAACTGAACAGAGAAGGAGTCATGCAAATTGCTTGGTCGGAGAACTTCTCAAAGACTTAAATAGATTTGGAATGGAAGATGCAAGACTAGGTTAAATATAAAAACTTGCCAAATAAATGTTGAAAACAATGACCAAATCTTTAAAATTTCAAGGATTGAGATTAAAGGCTTAAAAGAATTTATTTTCTCTGTTACACAAACTTGATCCTCCTTTTAATGTGTGTGTTCTTACAATTCTGTGATTTATCCACATGTACTTGCATTTATCATACTTTTTTTCTGTTTTTCTTCCTTCTTATATCTTAATCTCTTTTGTGGGCAGGGAACACTGCAAATCTTTAATTGTGCCAGATGTCTGACTGCTGAGTAAATATTGGTTGATTGAGCCATGACGATATGTTTTCATGATTGCATCTTTCTATACATAACAGTTATTAAGTTTTTTCCAGCTTTCTGTCTTTATGGGCAAGAATAGTCTGAATATAGGGTGGGCAGTGGGTATAAATGTAAATTATGGAATCATTCTGTATTTTTAAATCTTTATGCTCTTCTTTTACATAAATACATATGAACCATACATATATATGAACATAAATGTATGTGCATATAAACATACATTTACATATATAAATATATACATATGAACCAGGAATCATCCATTGGTGGTAGTATATATAGAGAGACTGTGTGTGTGTGTGTGTGTGTGTTTTCCCTTTGAGTGTAGAGGTGGTCTTTTACACTATGAACCACACGATGTATGTTTCATGGTTAACACATAGTAGATGCTCAAAAAATGTTTGTGCCTCTTGATGATAGATGAGAGGACTCTAGTTATTTTCTGTCACCTGCATGGAACTAATACTATAGTAGTTAACATTCTATAAAAAAAGTTAAAGTCCTAGAGTCTTCCAGGTCATCCTTGAGACTTAATGTGTCTCCCCAGAATCTAGTAAATTTTCTTCACCAAGCAGAACTCATCAGTCATGCCTCTGGGCTCCTTTTTATTTTCTTCCATGTGCCATGAAAAAAGAAGAAGCGAATAAGACAATGTAAGAGAAGAATAAGGAGATGTGGTCACTGTTCAACAACTCACTCTGTTGTTGGCTTTGGCTTTCATTCAGATGCGAATGAATGGGAAAGATTCCAAAGGCCAAAAGGCAGTTTTATAACATAGTATATTAATTAAACAAACAAATTCTGAATATAAAGTCTGGGATTTTTTTCCCCTCAAATGTCACTCTTACTAATGATTGTAAATATGTCTTTCAAAGAAGTTGAAGTTAGGGATGATGTTACTTGCTGAAGGGGCTAGACAGAGAAATATTACGACCAGCAGTGTTTTCTAATCTATGCACCTGGGATGATAGCTGCCTTCTTTGTGGTGATGGATGATATTTGTAGAAGGTGCAATAGCTTTGTACAGTCTGTGATAAAAGCAATGAAGGCCACATTTACATATCATCATCTATAAATATCTTTAAGTAGAACTGGGATATAGTCTCCACAAGGTCAGAGATTTTTGTCTGTTTTTATATATGCTAAGACTTAAAATGGTACTTAACACATAGTAGTCATGAAAGAAATAGTTACTGAATAAAATATTGGAAATATGGACACATTATTCTTGCGTTTTATCATCTTTGGTTATGCAAGTTGTGTTTTGTTTTCCTGACTTCATAATTATCTGCTGAGTAATCTATGTAGTCTGAAGAGATATAAAATATAGAATGGTCTTGACAATCATGACAGAAAAACACTTCCATCATAAACATTTTTTTTCCTTTTGGCTATTTTTCTCAAATAGGTTGATTATATGGATGGCTGTTTGATTCCATTGCATGATACACTGTAGAAATCAAATAAACTAAGCTTTGGTGAAGATTATTTTGAATAAATGGATAGAGCATTTAATAATTTTGAGAATATATTTCAGAAATATATGTGATATTACTAGCCTTAAAACAGACATATTAATAGTATCTTCTACATTATGCAGACAACAAATAGTGAGACAGGAGTGCTAAAGCACTTCTATGGAAGGACTTATATGTTCTTAATAATATTAAATTCTTCCAGTAATTGAGAATTTTTATTCTAATAATGACATTGGTAATAAACCAGTATGACATATATTAAAAATTAGACTCATAATTCATCTTGTAGAATACAATTATTCACAAATCATTCCCTGAAATACCTCTTTAACATTTTTCTTTGCTTACTAGGTTATTCCATTCAATCTTTGATGCTATTACTTTAGGATGCTACCTGAGCACTACACTTCTTCCCACCATTTATTTAATTAGAAAAAATACACACACACAGTCACACACACATTTGCATTTTGCAGTTATTATCCTAATGTGTCTTTTTAGTTTCATTCTAGGCATAAATACCAAATCTAACAAACATTATTAATCATCATGCTGATGATATTAATAACACTAACAATAATCCACTCTGGATTAGTTTATTTTCACAAACTCAAATTTAAATTATTTTTTTCAACTTAAGAGATAAACAGTTCCTCAAGATCCTCTGAGACCAGTGAGAATAGAGCAGAAAGGCCAACTGTTAGGATTATTAGACCTTCATTTGGACCTGAGGCCAATGTTTAACTTGAATGGAGAGCTGGAGAGTTAGTATTTACTGTCTTTGCAGTATGGGAGAGTCTAATTCTGGTAGCCACAGAGGAATGAAAGTAAGGTCTTACCTATTATTCTTCTGGCCTGATACCCCCGGCCCCACTCTTTTGAAATGTATGGATGTATTGTATCTGACACTAGGAAGAGTGTCAGCTAAGTTTAAACTTTTCTTAGCTTTCCCATAGCCAATGGAATGTCTTTTGTTAGAAGATTCTTGGGAAGGTTGAGAAATGAGAAAAGATATGGCAGTCCTGCTGGAATAGATCTAAGAAGCACTGCTATCACCAGTCCTGCCTTTATCAGACATTCCATTGGCTGATATATGGCCATTAAATATGTTCTACTTTTACTTGTTGATGTGAGACGAGCTTTTGGGTGACGAGTGTACAACACTCACTTGAATGTGCAATGCTGGGTCCAGTACAGGTGCCTGGGTGGCTCAGTCAGTTAAGTGTCTGACTCTTGATTTCCACTCAGGTCATGATCTCACAGTTTGTGGGATTGAGCCCCATGTAAGGCTGTGTGCTGGCAGCATGGAGCCTGCTTGGGATTCTCTCTTTTCCTCTCTCTCTGCCCCTCCCCGACTCTCTCTCTCTCAAAATAAATAAATAAATAAACTTTAAAATACAATAACATTTACATCTACAAACCAGAGGTTAAATATGTCCTCACAAAAGTGAAATATCATTTGGAAATTATACTAAGTCCTAGATTAACTCACCATGAATAGAATTTTAACCAGGTGTTTTATTGTTGCGTAAATAAATTCAGTAAGTAAATCACATAGCAACAAGTTAGAGGCCTGTGATACACTGATTAACAACCTAGAGGATATTTTTTTCCTACATTCCACATTTAGAGGAAAGATGAAACAATATTAGGTAAAAATATCTCCTATCTCAGATATTATTAACTTTTCCATCATGAGATTTAAGTATAGTTTCAAAAAATGAACAGAACCAAGGAAATGTTAAGTTATATTTACCATATTATTTATTCATGGTCAGAAATGTAGCCTTAGTGTATTACAAAAGGATTTTAAAATGGAAGATTGAGACTAAGTATGAGCTGTCTGATGAACTTACTGTTGTTCCAAAATAGTAAATTCACTAAATACCTTAATTGCAAAGTACTATGATCAGTGGAAGAATATTTATCCAATACAGTGAGGTAAGATACACAAAGAGCAGCAGATGGTCTACTGAATAATTGAATGCCTTTCAACTTTACCTGGCTTTCGTTGAACTCACCTATCTGGCTTATCTTTATCTGCTACTTTTCTACACAAACAACTAGAAACCTAATAGCTGGCTCAGTTGTTGGGTTAAAGCTGAAAGTGTCCACATAGTGTTTAATTTCCTCCTTCTCTCACTGCTAAAGAAAGTCTATGCAAATAAAATTAAATTATGTAAATACACACTGCAAGTTAATGGAAGGACACAGCTAAAACCTAGTTTCTTAACTTCTGGTCCAGTGTTCTTTCTATGCTATTATCCTGCTTCCCTCAAGCAATTTGCTACAAAGTATTAAAACTGGGCAAAATTCTATTTTCTCAAATTATCCAGAATAGTGATTCCTAATGTTTTTGGAGCTATTACTTCCTTATTATGCTAATCATGCTGAGTCCTTGCAAAATAGAGTAACCTGTTTCTCTTCCTGTTTGTTTTCCTTTTCTTTTTTTAAAGATGACACACTTTGAAATTTGGTTTTGAGATTTGAGAACTTTGAAATATTTCCAATGGAAAGTAAACTCCTTTTGGTAGGAAGCACATCGTCATGTTTATGTTCCTAGCAATTAATAGAATGTCTGGTGCATAACAAGTGTTCTCTGAACTGAATTAAGCTTAACAAAATTGATATAATTGACAAAGGGTTAGTGAAATCATGCTTTGAAATCACTTACTCAGAGAGTGTTTCAATTTCCCACTTTGTGTGGGTAGATGTTGTCTACGTTGAAAATAAGCTGATCTATTTAACCGAGGATGGCAATGACAAACAGGAATTTACTTATGGTCCTTGCCTGGTTAGGTTTTTCATTACTTATGTTGCAATTGTTAGTTGCTGTCATGATACTGTTACATGTTTTCCTCATTTTAATATAGCTGTACTTTATAATAATTTACTTTTGGTTGTCTTCTCAGCAGACTGATAATTCAATGTCATTATTTACTTTACACTGTCTATTGTGATTCACCCTTTTGTGTCCTCACATAGTCCTTTTGCCTTTGACTATAACTTCAAAGAAAGCTTAAATAAATGAAGAGATGTATAGGCTCACTGTTAAAGGAGAGGAATCTTAAAAACCTGAATACAAAATGGTTATGTATTTCTTTTTGGTCTTTCATAAGTATTAAATTTGAAAGTCTCTTCTTGAGGAAGTCCTTTCGCCATAGTTAACCCCTTCTTGGCCCTTGGCTCTCCTTTTTAATTCAGTGTGTGTGCATGCTATGTGCAGTGTATGATATAATAGATGAGAGGGCTTGTATTCAGTAGAACAATCCAGCAGATGGGCCTTGAGACGAATCTGGGCAGCTACAAACTTAGAGAACACAAGAAACAGCCCCCAGAACTCCAAGTCCTAGTATTGGCCATAGCTCTTCCAGACAAGGACCTCTTTGGGGCCACAGGAGACATGTGAACACTTGTTAGAACAAATCTTCTTATGCCTCCACCTGAGTGGGGTGGTCAGAGAGGGCAATAACTTTACTCCAGATTTTACTGTTTGCAGATAAAAGTATATACCGAACAGCTGCTTTATTCAGACAAATAAAACGAAATAAATGATAAATGTTTCTCTTTTGTACTTTTTCTTTCTTTCTTTCTTTCTTTCTTTTTTGGAAGCACACATTTTGTGGCCTAGATAAATGTGTTTAAGCGATATCTATCTGTTTATACATTGCTTTGTTTCCTGGTATTCTTTCCTTTTCTGTCCTTGTGGAAACATTGTAGATTCTTATATATGCTTTGTTTATGCTTGTTGGATGGATGAATCAAGGAAGAACAGAAATATGCCACATAGATCTGGAACATTTCTGAGACATAAATCATCTAGTCCTGTTCCCTGGTACTAGGAGTAAGAATATGGAAGTCTGGAGAGGCTGCACAACTTTTGCTGAGCGGCAGGAGTGCTTAGTGTCCATTTCCCTTGATTCCCACTACATTATGTTTTCCACTGCAAAAATACAACTTCTGCTAAATTGTGAGGCTTTTTATAACTCTTGACTCCAGGACTGAGGAGATTCTCATTTAGTGCCTGAGCCTTTGTGATCCTAATATAACTTCATACCATAGAAATATCTACTAGAGTAAGATGTAGCCAGAAATCCTATTTCTCTCCTACAATAACGCATATAAGGAATCATAAAAATGAGTGTTAGCTAATTCCAGCAATGTTTATAATAATAAAATCCTGGAAAGAACCTAAATGTTTCTTTCTGTATGGGGAGTGGCTAAATGAATCTTAATATTTTTATTCTAGGAAATAAAACTGTTACTTTGCAAAAGTTAAAAAGAATGTCATACCTATTTTGATAATAGCAACAGAATTCTAAGACATCGTACGATAAAAAATAAAAGTTATAGAATATCTACAGTATGTAAAACACACAGACATGTAAACAACAATATAAAAGTAGTTCTGGATCCATGTGATATTTATGTAAAAGTATTAAGAAAAGATGGGAAATATATTAAATTTGTGATAGATATAGTTACCTACAGGGCAGGTAGGACTAAAAGTGAAGGTGGCTTTTGAAAGTGGCTTGATTTCATCTCCATGTTTAAATTTGTAAAAAATAGAATGTATTTATGAATTATTTATGTAATGTAAAAAAAAAGTTTTTAAAAGCACAAGATCCAATAAAAACTAAACCTCTATTTTGACATCACCTTACACTTGGGGCTGGGAGAAAATATGCAGATGTGCAAGAGGGGTTGTCATTCTGGGCCAGCTAATGTTCTATAAAAGAGATAAATAAGTTATTGATATGTAATTATTATATAAAATGAAGAAAATTATAAAGAGTAGGGATCAGTAGTGAAAAAAGATAGTTAAGTTAATGATGTTTTTGTCAACAGAGTTAATTTAATTAATAGTAGGAAACCAAATTTTTCAAGTCCAGATAAGTGACAAACTCAAATATTCACTACATCATATTCTGTGAAGAAAGATCAGGATTTTCAGGGTTTGACTATTCTGAAATATTTTATCTTTTGTTGCTTGTGTACTTCATTATGTATGTTTTGACATTAATGGAAATCAGAAGAAATGAGTAAAAAATCAGGACCAGGAAAAAATGGGGGCATTTAAACATATACTTAGGGGAAAACAGTGAAATAAACAAAAATGCTAAACTATTGGTAGAGAAGAATGGTATCTTGCTAAAAGATTTATCTTTCTGAGGTCTGAGCCTGCTGCTAGGAATATGATGTCATCTTAAAGCATTATTTAGGAAGAAGAGCTTCATGAATAGCTTTTTTACATCAAAAATGATTCATAACAAAACTTTGTGAGGTTTATTTAAGGGAAGTTATGCAGTAAGGAAGTTAAGATCACCAGCTTAATGCTTAGACATACCCAAGTTTTGAAACCTGATTCTACCACTTACAGGTTGTTAGATCTTGTGTAAGTTATTAAACCTATCTGTGCCTCAGTTTACTCTTTTGTTAAAGGCAAGGATACTGCATATCTTGCACGTTGTTTTAAGGAGGTAATAAATGATGTAATGAAAGAAAAGCACTTGGTAGTACTCGGTAAACTGAAGAAGAGTTACTTTTTTCTCCCTGTAGGGGAAGTTTATAAATGTAGGTCGACAGTAAAATGATAGTTTTTTTTAGTCAGAAAAAGTGTAGATTATTTACCTCTTTAGTTAACTTGATGAATATAGACACATATCGTACAGCTATGACCATTTAATTCCAGTGGCAAGCTTTTCAAGGTTTTCGGTAAAAGTGGAAAAACCAGCCAGTTTTCTTGGATTAGTGTGGCCAAAGGGGATGGGAGAGTCAGAGTCAGAAGATGGCGGGGGAGAGACTGAAGATGAAAGTGACAGTGGGGAGATGAAGCTGCCCAGTGTTCTGCCCACAGGGCTGTCCTCTTGCACACATACGATAACTGACTTCAATTGACAAGGACTGGGGGAGTAGATAAAAGTAGATAAAAGCATGGAGAGTATTTACCAATGCTAAACTACTCTTGTGTGGTTCCTTTAGAATTGTCCCTTTTCTTCATGTGCATATCTATCACAAGCTTTACTTAAAAAAACAAAACAAAACAAAACAACACACACACACACACACACACACACACACACACACACCAAAAAACAAAAAAACAAACCTAAAACATGTGGGTCTCAGACATATAAGCAGATTATGGTTTATCTAAGTTATCCTTAAATATAGAGATAATTAAAGTGGTGGGAAAGTCCACATATTCCAGTTTTTCCTCATTAAATAATTCTACAGTTAGGAAGGTCTTTCATCTAATTTCTATTTCCCAACACACACACCTCCCCACCCCCACCTCCACCCTGCCACATACACACACATTATCACCACCCTAACACCTACACACACATTGCCAGGTTAGAAAAACTTCTTATGATTGCGTGCTTTTCTTCTGAATAACTGAGTAACTACTGGAAATTACTGCTTTGCTTTGCTCCCTTTCTTTCTCTCTCTCCTCTTCCTCCTCCTCCTCCTTCCTTCTCCTCCTTCTCTTCCTCCTCCTCTTCTCCTTCTCCTTCTTTTTCAGTGATATACTGATTTCTACTGCTTCTTTTACTAGAAATGAAAAATATCAGGATGTCTTGGTGGCTCAGTCGGTTGGGTGTTTGACTTTGGCTTGGGTCACGATCTCGTGGTTTGTGGGTTTGGGCCCTGTGTAGGGCTTTGTGCTGACAGCACAGAGCCTGCTTGGAATTCTCTCTCTCTCCCGCTCTCTCTGTCCCTCCCCTGCTTGTGCTCTGTCTCTAAGTAAATAAATAAATTTGAAAAAAAAGTAAGAAAAATATCCATTTACCATTCTTTGCAATATAACTTCTCATAGATCTCAACTTACTCAAATTCAATTTTCAAGATAGTAGTTGAAGCCCTAGTCAAGAACTCAGTATTCAGTTTCTGGTTTTAATACAAACATTGTCACAGACTAAGCCAATACAAATGTACATGAAAATTACTGGTTCTCAAAGTGTTTTCATCTAAGGAAGGATTGGATATTTGTATTGAGCAAAATGCACTTTATTTCCATAATTCCAGTTGTTTCATGGATACCTAACCAGATGGTTTTGACCAGGTGAATATTACTTTATCAAACATTAGGAAGTCAAAATTTTTCTCATTTTTAAAAATCAAACCGTATCTTTGTTCTTACCCGTTTCCTTTATTAAGGACTTAGCCAATGGGATTTAGATTTTTTGTGTGTATAGACTTTTTCAATAATTAAAATGACACTAAACCAAATATAAGCATCTTTCATTTACTATAGACATATAACTCTTCAGACAAAAGCCTGATTCAAAAAGTTGATCATCTTTATAGAAGGTTTTAAAAAGCAAAATGAACTATGTGGCTATTAATATCTTCAACTGGGATTCTATACATGGGATTGCAAATGGTAACAGGCTATATATTCTGTTTTGCTTCCCTTTTTTGACTTAATTTCCAGGAAGTGAAGAGCCAAATTTAATGTTTAATTTCAGTAAACACAGGCCTGGTGGTTGATATATTTATTTCATTCCCTTTATACACTTAAAAAATAAATCTATTTTTATTATTATATTTATTTATTTATTTTGAGAGTGAGGAGGGGCAGAGAGAGAGGGAGAGAGAGAATCCCAAGCAGGCTTTGTGCTGTCAGTGCAGCTCACAACTTGGGGCTCAGTCTCACAAACCATGAGATCAGACCTAAGCCAAAATCAAGAGTCGGTTGCTTAACCAACTAACCCAACCCCTGAGATCCTATATTTCTTAAAAAAATTTTTTTTTACATTTATTTTTGATAGACAGAGAGATACAGAGCACAAGTGGGGGAGGGGCAGAGACACAGTGTGTGGGGGGGGAAGGAGATACAGAATCCGAAGCAGGCTCCAGGTTCCGAGCTGTCAGCACAGAGCCAGAAGCAGAGCTCGAACTCACAAATTGTGAGATCATGACCTGAGCCGAAGCCAGACACTTAACTGACTGAACCACCCAGGTTCCCTGAGACTCTATATTTCTAACAAGCTGCCTGCTGATATGAATTCTACAGGTCTGGGGATTTTGCATAACAATGATGTACATAACTCTGGTATTTAGAGTCAGGTAAGGTTAATATTTTTTACTTACAATCTAAGAATGTTTAGATTTTAAATTTAAGAATATTTGGAAGTTGCTTTCTGTCATGAACTTTCACAAATAAAAAGCATTGATGGTAAAGGTGTATGCTGCAAACTAATATTTTCAGCCATAAATTGTCCCCTTACCGAGAGGTTTTGTTCACTGGAATGAAATTAAATCTTCTAATAATATATTAGACCAAATGTGTCTACAGATCTGTGCACATAGGTTTTGGGATAAATGCAGAATTCTTTCATGTTTCTGTGCTACTTAACTTTCTTATTTTGGATGCCTGATATGGCTTGATAGGAGCCAGGAGGAATGATGGGAAAAGAGTTGGATGCAGCAAGTTTATATGCTTTTACTTTTGAAATACAGCAAAATTTGTATAGGCTGCTTTTATATAACCATCATAGAAATGTTTTGTGGAAAAATGGGGACATTTATTAATAAAGACCCATTAAGTCATTCAGTTAATGTGAAAGCTGAGAATATTACCACTGTTGAACCAAGAAATAATTTTTATTTTCCCCCCTCCTTGAGATACATCACCAATGTTGCTATTCATGGTGACTTCATCAGATGATTTCCAGGAGCATGACTTGGAATCAGCTCCCTTATTAATAATGAAAAATTTATAAACAGATAACATTCACAATTGATAAAGTACTTCAGAGGCAATATAGATAGAATTTCAATATAATCCTAGTTAAGGCTGTCCTTCTTTCCATATAATGTAGAAAAACTTTTCTTAATTTTAAAGAGGAGTGTCAACATCCATTACCATTTTATGGGAAAACATAGGCATAAAAGTTAAGGCCAGAGAAGTTGTCATTAACAGAGCTGAGAATAGAACTGTCATCTTAGATTTGAGTCTTTCACTAAATTCTCCCAATGAATTTGTCTCTGAGCAACATGTAAGTGAACAGAATTTCTCCTTTCTTTTTAAGATTTACTTCATCCAATCTAAAACATTTATAAAAAGTCCATTTTGTGCAGTGAACTCTTACTAAGTGTTTTTGTAGAAAGGATTTACATGAAAAAACAAAGCAAACACTAAACCTAAAAAGCAAAAACAAATTACTAAATGGACTTCTGCTTCTAGTAAAGATGAGGTAATGGGGGCTAGATTCACCCTCCTGCCTGAAACAACTATAAAAGCAGGCAAAATATATGGGGCAATGTTTTCAGATACTAAACATAAGGCAGCACAGGATAGTGATCCCTGAAAAAGATGAAACAAATGCAGTAAGCACTATGATTGCCTCAGCTCAGTGTCTGAAGAGAATTTCCCAGTATTAGTTCAGGGAGGAGGAACCCAGGCTAAGTCTGGTCATCTCTCAGAGTTGAAGAGATGAAACTGGTCATGTGGGGAGCCAGAACATCTTTAGAGATTGCAGGGCAGAGTCTCTGCACAGAGAGAACGTCACAGAGAAAGAATGCTTGAAATCTCCAGAAGATACCCTCAGGTCTTCAGTTGGATACAAATCAGTTTACCCAGGTAAGGAAACAAGAACCACCTGAAGGAACACAAAGACCAATCACCAAAGCTCTGAGTTGAGAGTAGTTCATGTTCCTGCACCTAGAATTTCAGTCATGATGCAAGACACATTAGTTTGAGTACTCAAAAAATTCTTACCTCACAGTGGAGCAAAATAAGCCCTAGGCTAATGAAATCTCTCTAATCCTATCTCATAAAACTTAATTGGAAGTCTCAAAAGGATAAACTCTTCCCAAGTAACTTAATTATGGTCAAGAACAAAGTTCAAAAATTCTAATAGGAATGCAAAATTATCCATCACCCACCCAACAAGGCAAAATCACGATGTCTGGCAACTAATAAGACATTACCACACGTGTAAAGAAGAAGGGAAATGTGACCTGAAGTGAAGAGAAAAAACCATCAATAGAAACAATCCAAAATTGACACAGACAATTGAATTAGTATGTAATGACATTATAAAAATTATTGTAGCTATATCCCATGTAGAGGAAAGATGGAGCACACTAAGTAGAGGCATGGAAGATAGGTAAAGTCAACGTCTAGATCAAAGTTCTAGAGATGCAAAATACAGCATCCGAGATGAAATGGACACTTGTATAGGATTCACAGTAGATTAAACACTACAGAGTAAAACAGCAAAAATAACTACTCAGAATAAAACACAGAGAGGAAAAAGACCAAAAACAAATGAACAGAGCATCTGTGATCTGTAGGAAAACTTTAAGTAGCTTAAGCATATGTGTTAATTGGAATCATCAAGGGAGTGGGAGCAGAAAAATTATTTGAAGAAATGATTGAAATGTTTCCAACCCAAGAAATACAATGGACCTCAAGTGCATGAAACATGAAGAAACCTCCACCACAGACATGGCAAAATTACTTAAAATCACTGGCAAAGAGAAAATCCTAAGAACAGAATTAAAAACACATTTTGTACACAGGACAAAGTAGGGCAACTTTAAAAAAGTATTGGGAAAAAAACCCTGTCAACCTAGTAATCTATATCAAAATTTTCCTTATTACTTAAGAAAAGGAATCTTCGTTAAATAGTTTGGAAAAGGTTAGGAAAATATGGGCCTTGTCTGGTAAATCCTCAAGGTGATAGATTGCAGTCAGTCCTTGTTCCTTCCAAGGAACAAATTTTGTTCTTATTTTTTCTTTTTTTAAAAAATATTTATTTATTTATTTATTTTTGAGAGAGAGAGAGAGAGAGAGAGAGAGAGAGAGAGAGACAGCAAGCATGCATGTGTGCACAAGCAGGGGAGGGACAGAGAGGGAGACAGAGAATCCGAAGCAGGCTTTAGGCTCCACTGAACTGTCAGTGCAGAGCCCCATACAGGGCTTGAACCCAAAAATGAAACCATGAGATCATGACCTGAGCTGAAGTAAGACACTTAGCTGACTGTGCCACACAGGCACCCCTCTTTTTTAGAAAATTAATACAAGGTTGGGGAAAAGATTTATTGTATGCATATCTATTAATTGGTAATGTTAGGGTCTCATTTGTAAAGGAAGATGTCTCCTCATAGGTATTAGAGTGGTGCTTAGACTCTAATCTTTGGAAATAAATTATTCATTCTCAGATATTATACTATTTCTCTAAAGTTCTCTTCTGCAATGTCAATTGCTCTGCTCTAGTTCACTGCTGACTTCAAAGAGTGTTGCACAAAAACCTACGGAGAGGGTCAATGTGTTTATAAACCCACTCATGGCTCACAGGAGAACTTAAATAGCTGGAAAGGAGAAGATGAAAAAGATGCAGAAAGGTGACAGGCTTTACTTACGTTAAAATTTTGTCTAGGGCTGCAACTGAAAAGGAGAATCATGGATAAGATGCATCTAATCCAAGAAACCCAGACAAATGTTAATGCTAAAGAGTATATTTCAATTGTTCAGATATTTTAAATGAAAGCATATGATTTTTTGTTGTTATTTTCTCCTTTAGGGTTTCTGGAACCAATTTCAATGTGGGGAGGGTGTCTCCCACCACAACACCAAGCAATTCTAGGACACCAGTAGGGTGTCCAAGATTTCAACACGATTCTGACACTATCTACCTAAAGATAGCATCACATTCCACAGGTTAAGGGGTCAGTCTTACAAGATTATTCTCCACCCCTTACTTCAGATAGTTGCAAACCCCAGGCTGTTACCTGTACTTCTGGATTGGAGGTTCCAATGACCTCCTCCGTAGGTTCTTTTAATTTTCCAGAGTGACTCACAGAACTCAGGGAAACACGTTTAACAGTTTATTACAGATAGGATAAAGGATATGAATCAACAACCAGATGCAGAGATATTATAGGATGAGGTATGGGGAAAGCATGAGGAGCTTCCCTGACCTCTCCAGGCACCTCTGTGTGTTCACCAACCTGGAAGTTTTCCCAACCCTGTCCTTTTGGGTTTTTATGGAGGTTTCAGTGCACAGTCATGACTGACTAAGTCATTGGCATTGGCTGATTCAAACTCCAAGTCCTATCCTTCCCTGGAAGTCTGGGAAACTGAAACTTACAACCCTCAAATGACATGGTCGGTGCCACAATAAGACTGTCTTGATGATTACAGCTTTGTAGTAGAGGCTATAGTCTGGGATTGTGATGCCTCCTGATTTGGTTTTCTTCTTCAATATTGCTCTGGCTATTCGGGGTCTTTTGTGGTTCCATACAAATTTCAGGATTGTTTGTTCTAGCTTTGAGAAGAATGCTGGTGCAATTTTGATTGGAATTGCATTGAATGTGTAGATTGCTTTGGGTAGTATTGACATTTTAACAATATTTATTCTTCCAATCCATGAGCATGGAACATTTTTCCATTTCTTTATGTCTTCTTCAATTTCCTTCATAAGCTTTCTATAGTTTTCAGCATACAGATCTTTTACATCTTTGGTTAGATTTATTCCTAGGTATTTTATGGAGTATCCAATAGAAAAAAGACAGTCTCTTTAACAAATGGTGCTGGGAGAACTGGATAGCAGCATGCAAAAGAATGAAACTAGACCACTTTCTTACACCATACACAAAAATAAACTCAAAATGGATAAAAGACCTGAATGTGAGGCAGGAAGCCATCAAAATCCTCGAGGAGAAAGCAGGCAACAACCTCTTTGACCTCAGCCACAGCAATTTCTTACCTGACATATTTCCAAAGGCAAGGGAATTAAAAGCAAAAATGAACTATTGGGACATCAAGATAAAAAGCTTTTGCATTGCAAAGGAAACAGTCAACAAAACCAAAAGGCAACCAAGGGAATGGGAAAAGACATTTGCAAATGACACGTGGGATAAAGGGCTAGTATCCAAAATCTATAAAAAACTCACCAAACTCCATACCCGAGAAGCAAATAACCCAATGAAGAAATGGGCAGAAAACATGAATAGACACTTTTCCAGAGAAGACATCCAGATGGCCAACAGACACATGAAAAAATGCTCAATGTCACTCATCATCAGGGAAATAGAAATCAAAGCCACACTGAGGTACCACCTCACACCAGTCAGAGTGGCTAAAATGAACAACTCAGGAAACTATAGACGCTGGTGAAATGGGAACTTTCTTGCACTGTTGGTGGGAATGCAAACTGGTGCAGCCACTCTGGAAAATAGTGTGGAGGTTCCTCAAAAAATAGAACTACCCTATGACCCAGCAAGTGCTAGGAATTTACCCAAGGGATACAGGAGTGCTGATGCATAGGGGCACATGTACCCCAATGTTTATAGCAGCACTTTCAACAATAGCCAAATTATGGAAAGAGCCTACGTGTCCATCAACTGATGAATTGATAAAGAAGATGTGGTTTATATATACAATGGAATACCACTTAGCAATGAGAAACAATGAAATCATGCCGTTTGCAGCAACGTGGATGGAACTGGAGGGTGTTATGCTAAGTGAAATAAGTCAGTCAGAGAAAGACAGATACCATATGTTTTCACTCATAGGTGGATCTTGAGAAACTTAACAGTAGACCATAGGGGTAGGGAAGGAGAAAAAAAAGTTACAAGCAGAGAGGGAGGAAGGCAAACCGTAAGAGACTCTTAAATACAGAGAACAAACTGAGGGTTGATGGCGGGTGGGGGAGAGTGGAAAATGGGTGATGGGCATTGAGGAGGACACTTGTTGGGATGAGCACTGGGTGCTGTATGGAAGCCAATTTGACGATAAATTATTTATATTAAAAATAAATAAACAAACAAACAAACTGGAAATGAAAATTTAAAAAAATGACATGGTTGGTTCTCCTGGCTATCAGCTCACTGTCCTTAGGTTACCTGAGAGCCTCCCAAAAGTCACCTCATTAACATAACAAAAGATAAGATACCTTTATCACCCTAATCACAGGAAAGGTTTTATCACTTATCACTCCAAAGGTTTTAGGAGCTGTGAACCAGAAACCATGGAGGACGATGAGAAATATATTTTGGTTGCCATTCATCTGAATGACCAAAATATATTATTTCTTATAAATCATAATATCATATTTGCCTTAGATTTATGGGATAATGTTAATTTTTATAGCTTTTCTAACTCCTGTACAGTATAAGGAAAACTTTTAAAAAGGTGGGGGGGAGGTTGCAATTGAGCTAAGTGTAAATTCTCAATTTCCAAGGAGATTTTTTTGAGACGGCATTCAAGTCCATGCCCCAGGAACATCTCAGAAGCTTCCCTTTTTAGATGACTCTACCCATCCTAACTTCCATGAGCGATACTTGAGTTACGTTAGAATTTGCCTCAAATCAAAAAAGACCCAACTCATTTTATAAGATAACTTAGGATTCAATATAGTTATCTACAGTTAATGAGTAATTCAGGACCATAATACATAATATTTACTGTGAATAATATCATAAGTATCACGCAAATGTTATTGGACATCTGATAAAAATGTACGTTTCTAATATAATAGAAAATCCCAGAGGCACCTGGCTCGGCCAATCAGTAGGGCATGTGACTCTTGATCTCATGATGGTGAGTTCAAGCCCTATGGTGGGTGGAGAACTTACTTAAAAACAGGGACAGAGAGAAAATTCTAGAGACACTGAGATCCCCTGGGTTAGAAGTTATTAATTTTTTAATTATGATGATCATCTAATCTTAAAGATCTCATCTCTGATTTTATGAATCTGTACACAAAAGCAATACATATAAACATATATTAAAATGTTTTAAAAAAAATGTTTTAACTATTTCTTAAATATGCTGTTAAAAATAAAACTAATTTGAACAAATAAATTATCACATACTGGTGAAAGGTCATCCTATTGAAGAAGAATAGCTGGTGTTTTCATGTGTGTGTGTGTGTGTGTGTGTGTGCATGTGTGTGTGTGTGTGTATGTGTGTGTGTATAAAATTATGGTTGAATAGAAAAGGGTTGATTGATTTACTTATATATTTATATAAAAATATTTATTGAATGCCTACTCTGGGCCAAGAATGTTTCAGTCCTGTACCAGTGAATGGCTCCATGGTTAGGAATTTTATTTTTATTGTTTCTAAAACATTGTCTATTTACTGGAAGAAGTTGGAAAATACTATTACGGAATATAAGAACTTTGTGCTTACAGTTTAATTAAACTTAATACAGATGAAAGTATTTTAAGGGCATGCCAAAAGCTTAAGAAAATACTAGTTTTCTTTTAATTTAACATCGTTATACTCCCCAAACACATGACATATGTTTGAACAAATTGATCAGAGATGGAAAAAATTCACCACTAGGTCTTCATAAGTAGATTATTTGTGAACAGGAGTTTGGGAAAATTAAATAACATTGTTTAGGAGTAGAAAGTAGTGAAAATAAGCATATCACCTACACCAATTATGAATGTTGGACTGCAGAAGCCAGTCACAGGGACTGGCAAGTTGACTAGCTTATGTGGAAAAGGATTTGGTTGGGAAATGATAAGAATTGAAGTGAGATGGAGATGGGTGGGTAAGGTGTTCTCACTGGGCTGAAGAGTTTGGATTGAATAAGAAAGCCAGTTCAGTTTATAGAGTTTTAGAGCAGGACAATCTTTTGATCTTATAGCTTCTCTTTCCCTTCGGAGAAAACTGACTTTAGCGAGAATATTCACAATTAATGGCCTTACTACTTGGGATGAGAGCACAAGGTTTCCTGTTTTCAGTGGTGTGTGTGTGTGTGTGTGTGTGTGTGTGTGTGTGTGTGTGTGTTTATGTTTGTTTGTTTTTTTTCATATACTCTGCTACTCTGTGAAATGATGCCCCATTGACTAGAAGCAGGAGAAACATATGAATGTAATGATAATTTGGAATACTTTGTTAGAATATTTCCACTTTAAATTCTAAAAGGAAAGCATCCTCTTCCTCTTTACTCTGCCTCTCACTCTATAGCCTCAGATGAATGGATTCACCAACCTTGATGATGTGGGTCTGTGATGATATCTTTTCTTCCACACCACAGAAGCAGAGTCAACACTGGCCAACTCAGGCTTTACTCCCTTCTGCCAAAGGCCACTATGTCATCCAAACTTGGTCTCAAGGCAACTTCCTTCAAGGTCACTCAAAGATGGCTGCTCCTCTGATCTGCAGATCTTGGCCCAGTTATGTTGCTGCCCCCACTGGCACAACATGGGACCTTCTCACTGTCATCATCCAGAAAAAATAGGTGGAACATTTGAAGGAATTTATGGCTTCTGTTCTATTATAAGCAGAAGAGTGTGACTGTATTTAAGGGGAGCTCCATTGGACTTTGGTAGCTACTCAACCATTTCTCAGAGTGCCTGTTGTTTGGAGGAAGAGGATGTTTAGCCCCTTGCTTCCTGTTTTTTAAATTTTTTACTTTTTTTATTAAAACAAATTTTTTAATGTTTATTTATTTTTGAAAGAGAGAGAGGGTGGAAATGGAACAGAGAGAGGGAGACACAGAATCTGAAGCAGACTCCAGGCTGTGAGCTGTCAGCACAGAGCCCGATATGGGGCTTGAACTCACAAACTGCAAGATGATGACCTGAGCTAAAGCCAGATGCTTAACTGACTAAGCCACCCAGGCGCCCCTTTCTTCCTTCTTTAGGAGTTTTTAAGATTGTTCTTTGTAAGTCATGATTTGGAAAGCTAGCTCAGCATCTGCTACAGATTCACAAGGTCATTCCTCCAATCTTTCTAAATCTCGTATTTTCAGGGAGAGATGCAGTCATCCTGTAGACTCTCTTTTAGTACCAGGGAACCACATATGTCCTCCAGAATGGAAGATGGCTGAAGAGGAGGAGTGGAAGATTCCATTTGCTCAATTCTCTATAACCAGATGGGACACTGTCCCAGGTACAGGACTCCTCTCCTCAGTGCATTTTGTCCCCAAGGACAGATAGTAACTCCTAGGGATGTAAAGTCTCTCTGGGCAATTTTAATCTTTTGGTTTCATATGTGTTAAATTTCATGGTTGGAAAGCTTTAGAAACATTGATAAGCTTCACATTATTATAGATATCCCGGTTTTCTAAACAGACCTGAAAAGCTATCAGCTGCCAGTGTCATCCAGACTGGCTATTCGTATGGCCTCAGCCAACCTCACTGTAGTAGACTGAATGCTAGTCTCCAAAAAGATATGTCTAAGTCCTAACCCCAGTACTTGTGAATGTAACCTTATTTGGAAAAAGGGTCTTTGAAAATGTAACTAAGATCAGGAGCTCCAGATGAGATTATTCTGGATTAACCGGGTAAAGTATTTTATAAGAGAAAAGTGAAGACCACAGAGAAGAAAAACAGAGAATATTCTTGAAGGTGGTGGTAGAGATTGAAGTTATGCAGCTACAAGCCAAGGAGCACCAATGATCACCTGTAGCCACTAACAGCTAAGGAGGCAAAAAGGGGTCTCCCCTAGAGCCTTCAGAGGGAGCACTGCCCTGCCAACACCTTGATTTCAAACTTTGGCTTCCACAACTGTGAGAAAATAAAATTCTGCTGGTTCAAGTCACCAAGTTTGCAGAGATATGTTATAACAGCCCTAGGAAACTAGCCTCTGGAAACATGGAGCAGTCTGATGGGGACTGCTGTGTGCCTCTCCTGCCCGCATCTCAGCTGGCCTGGCCCTGAAGAGAGCCTAAGTGGATGTCACTTGAAACCCTACAACTACACAGCTTCCTCCTCCATTCTTGGCTTCCCTTCACAATACCACCTCCTGATTCAGTCTCTCCCATACTTTAATTCTCAGAGGGATTGTACTGCTTCTTCCTTCTCTGTACTCCAATTTCTTCACTTCCCCCAAACAGGACTGGCTGCATAATTTGGGGGAACCATCGCAAAATTAAAATGTGGGGTCACTTTAAAACTAGGAATTTCAAGACAAGAACAGAAGAGTTGTAAGGGAACCATGGAGCTGTCTTCTCTTTTTCCTTCTCCTTCTCCTTCTTCTTCTTCTTTTTAATGTTTATTTATTTATTTTGAAATAGAGATCCCCCAGGGAAGGGGAAGAGAAGGAGGGCAAGAGAAAGAATCCCAAGCAGAGATTCTGGCAGTGAAGAGCCTGACTTGGGACTCGAACCCACAAACTGTGAGATCACTACTTGAGCCGAAACCAAGAGTCAGATGCTTAACTGACTGAGCCACCCAGGTGCCCCAGGGCCTTTTTAGAATAGAGCCCTGTGCTACTCACAGGCTGGATACTTGCGAGGCCAGCTCTGCCTCCTAAATGTATCCACTCTGACCTTGCAGAGTCTTCGTTCAATACTGATAAATTCCACTACCTTGGTAACTTCTTCACACTATGCTTTATCCATTTTCTTGCTTTATGTGAAAATCAACTTTCTTCTGAGAATAGTTTCCCATAGATCTTCTTTCCTCAGGATAAAATGCTTATTGTTTAACTTCCTAGAGCCATGGAAGGCAGCATTGATATCCTTGTAGCTCCCCAGTATTGATTTTGAACAGTGGACCACCTCTTATATCAGCCCTTGATCTGTTTAGCCCCTTGCTTCCTGTATAGTTACCTTCTGCCCCAAATCTGCACAGTCATCCACTTGGCTTCAGATCATTCCACCACATTCATGGAAATCTTTGGTATCTGACTCACTCTCATGGCTTCTCCTAATTGTTGGTGGCTTCAGTGTCCATGTGAAAGGCCTTTCCAGTACCTTAGTCTCCAACTTCTTCATCTTCATTCTGTCAGCCAACCTCACCCACTTTTCTTCCATAAACCATGTCATCACTACTATTAGAACTTTCAAGAAGCCTATCCCACCTTGACTATAGCTTATTTTTCTCTCTCCCTCATTTGATTTACATCTGTAGCTCCTTAACTTCTTTTTCTCTCCTTTTTTTTTTTATGTCTCCACCTATTCTCCTATGTAGTATTACACTAATCTCATGGCTCTGTCCTTCAACTGCTCTCTTAGTAATGGCAGCCAAGTTTTCTCCTAGTTTTTCCATCAGACCACTTGGTAAAGCCCCACAGTTGATTAAACTTTCTGCATTTAAAAAAAATTTTTTTTTAACATTTATTTATTTTTGAGACAGAGAGAGACAGAGCATGAACGGGGGAGGGTCAGAGAGAGGGAGACACAGAATCTGAAACAGGCTCCAGGCTCTGAGCTTTCAGCACAGAGCCCGACGCGGGGCTCGAACCCACGGACCGTGAGATCATGACCTGAGCCAAAGTCGGCCGCTTAACCGACTGAGCCACCCAGGCGCCCCTAAACTTTCTGCATTTAGAATCATACATTTTACAAAAATTCACACAACCGTGTGCAACTACTACCACCACGAGTTCCTGGACTCAAAAGTACTTCTTTGGATTTATGGTCAGGTTCTCTCTACCATTCTTAGCAACAGTTACTGCAAACCTTTAGGCTGTTTACCTGATGGCATCATCTCCCTTACTTTCCTATAGAAGTGAGAGACTATCAAAAATCTTCAATCTATTCTAAGTAGACAAAAGCATTCTACAGTGGTTTCTTAAGTAATTATTTTGTCTTAATTGTAGGAAGTGAAATTACATTTTTTCATTAAAAAACTGCTTTTAAGCACTTGTTTTGTGCTACTCTAGCTACTGAAGATAGAGTGTTCATGGACATACATTCAAGTGATTCTGATTATTTCAAATATGTAATTTAAAAGTATATCAGTAAAGACTAATGATATTATCAAATTTAACCCAAAATACAAGGCTAACAAAACAAATTTTGTGAGTACAAGGAATATAGTTGCAGAATCATAAAAATCCGATCATCATAGTATAACTCAAATATTTAAACATTTTAGTATCATTCTCTATTATAGGCTATCTCAAATGAATAGGACTCAGAATAATTTGCCTTAATAATAATGTTTATAATATATTTGGTATACAAATATTTTTGATAATGTCAATAAGGTTTGAAGTTACACTAAAAATATCAATGTCAATTCCTTTAATTAATATTTGAACAACCACACAAGTAACTATGTTCTTAGAAGATAAAACATACAGGATCGACATTTAGAAAAATCATAAGCTTTATTAACAGATCTTAAGTTTAGAAAAGTTGATCAACCTTAAAGGCAGAAAAACCTAAGTTCAAAAACTGATTTGCAGTCTTAGCTATTTCACTTTATTCAAACCTTATCTAACCTCGCTGGACCTCGGTTTGTTAAATGAAAATAGTGATGATTATTACTACATTGTGGGGGTAAGAATATTAAGTAACTTAAAGGGCCTGATTGTAGCACCATTAGTTGGTATTTTAAATCAAATATTTGACTGATCATAATTTCGTATCTCACATAGCCTTTGCCTAAAAAGGGAATTTAGAAGTAGTCGTTAGTGAAGCAGGTATCATAGGCCTTGGTTAGGAAGCCAGAGCAGAATGCCAATGCGAATATTGGTATTAAGATTTTAAGCACTAAAAACGACTTTCAGGAAAACAGAGGCGATCTCAGGACTTTAATGAGGACAAACTAGAGAATCGTATCTTAATTTTTTCAGCACTATTGTCATCCATTTAATATGGCTTTCTTTTTTTTTAAATTTTTTTTAATGTTTTATTTTATTTTTGAGACAGAGAGAGACAGAGCATGAGCAGGGGAGGGTTAGAGAGAGAGGGAGACACAGAATCCGAAGCAGGCTCCAGGTAATATGGCTTTCAAAGGACACAATGAAACCCTAATAAGGACCTAATTTTCCTTGTGAGAACCTGAAAACGAAACTGGATATGGCATTGTTATCTATTTTTCTTTGCCTAAAAGTTGTTGGCATTGCATGTTCCTTCCCAATCTGTTAAAATAATCTAATAAACACGAAGACCCAGATTCTGGGTGCAGATAAGAAAACTATGCACATTCCTACCTTCTCCAAACAGTCACGAGTAGATCAAAACGCAACCTTAGGACTCTTGGAGAATACATCCCCCGGGTGCACACGATGGGTCGAACCGACAAGTTGTAGCGTCTTGGGAACTGGGAGAGTGGCGAAATTCCTGCACTCACATCAAGCGAATTCTTAACACAACCTGAGCAGTCACCCAGGAGGACAGAGTTGGCAGGGGGGGAGAACAGAGGTTCTGTGATGATCACTGACGAGTTTTATTAACACGCTTGCAGGAGAGTCCTGCGCGGGGCGCCAACCGGGAAGAGCCACTGACGCTCTTCCCCGCGAGCCTCACGGCGCCCAGCGCTCCACTGCACGCGGATACCGAGGAGGGTGTGTGCGTGGCGGGGGGGGGGGTGGGGGGGGGAGCGCTCTGCGACGGGGGCGGGTCCAGCTTGTCGCTCCCTCCGCCCCCCGAGTCACTGCCACCTTCTGGCTGCGCCCCAGCCCAGCAGCTCAGAGGCGTCCGCATCGCAGTGGACGGGTAAGGCGGCAGGGAGCCGGAGCCCGCGTCGCAGCTCTCGGCCACAGGGAGGCTGGGCGAACCCGTGCGCGAGGACACCTGGCCCAGGCTCAGCGCGGAGCTCTGCGCGCGGCTGGTACGTACCAGGTGGAGGGATAGCGGGCGTGAGCGTGGCTGGTGCGAAGGAGGGAGGGAAAGGACTTGGGGAGTCGGGGGAGACTGAGTGAGGGAAGATGTGGTAAGTGCAACTTTCCCATTTTCCGCTCAGTCTGCACAGGCACGGGGGAATTCAAAGCAGGTGCCCGGTGTGCTAGAGCGGCCACATCATTAGTATGCAAACTGAGGTACTGTCTGGGTGCAAGGGGGAGCTTAGGTCAACAGGCATAACCTGGGAGGTTTGGTTACGTGCTTTTTGCCGAGTCTGCCCTGAAGGTGGACATTAGTGACCTCCTGTCCTGAGTTGTTGAGCCCTTAGCCTCTCTCGCCGGCAATGCCACGTCGTTTTCCTTGGGCTGCGCGTTCCCAGCCCCAGGCAGCTGCTGGCGGCCACCGGAAAAGCAGAGAGACGCGAGTTCTAACCCGCTCTGCCAGCGTCAGGCTCTGTGGCTTTAGCCAACTCACCTCATCTCACCTCACTAGTCTCCGTTCATTCTTTGACAAAATACGGGACTGATTAGACCGGATGATCCTGAGGTTTCCCCGAGCCTAGGACTCCTGCCCGGGAGGGACCCGAGTGTAATATGTTCGCAGGGGCTTAGGAGATGGAGGGCGTGGGTCCTGCTTGCTGCTGCTGTAATCCCTTGGGGAAGCACCTGAAAGTGTCTTCTGGGGGAGATGGCCCGTCTGCCTCTGCTGGCTCCCTGCAGAGTAAGGCTGAGACTGACCCTCCAGTCCCATCTTCGTAGAATTCATCCCAGGGAGCGCAACTGAACTCGGTTCCTTTGGAAAACGTTTAGCTTGAGCGGGGTAAAAGGGAAACACACTTAACCCTCCAGCCCCCACCTCACCCCACACTACCCCCTCCAAAAAAAAAAAAAACCCTCAGTTATTACTAGTCGGAGTCTGTGCAGGACAGAAAGTAGAAATCTGAGCCCAGAGACCACTTAAATAACCACTTAGAAAAAAATCAAAAAGTAAAAACACAACGGTTTGTATACTGAAAAAGAATTGGGTAAGAATTACTGTGAGCATTACATCTTTCTTTATGTACATGTAGATTCAAAATCTGTCTCTCCACTTTGTCTCTTCACAAGATGCCTTTCTTCATATCGGCGTTTCTACACATTAAAAAAAATCCTTCTGAGATTTAATATTCAGAAAGCTCAGAATTTGGGTTGTTAAAATGAGATCTGATGGCCATAAAGCTCACAGAAAGTCCTGTAATGGGGTAGATTGTGGATCGAGGTTGGTTAGGCCAACATTTTGAAAACCCTTTTTGTTTCCTACTGACATGATCCATACTAGAATGCCCCTCTGTAGATACTACTCAAAAGCGTTCATTTTCTAAAAAGACGCTTCAGAAGATAAAATGATTCCATTTTGAAGCAAAGTATGATTTTTTGGAGGGTGGGGGGAGTCTTAAGTAATTGACTTTAGTCTTTGCCACATCTTTCTACAACAAAATATCCAAGGCTAATGGAATACTTATGCAGGAAATTTAAAAATGTGTCACATACCATTTGTGTTAGACAATTTTTCTCCTCTTTAGTCAATTTTAAACTAGAAATTTAGATTTTTAGAAATTTACCCCTTTCAGTGATTTTTAAGGAAAATTTACCAAGTTGTAAAAACATTATCATAACTCAGTTTTTATAACACTTTCATCACCCCCAAAAGATTCCTCATGTCCATTTATGGTTAATCTCTGTTCTCACTCCCAACCACTAATCTCTTTACAGTTTCTATAGATTTGTCTTTTCTGGACATTTCTTATAAGTGGAATCATCCAATATGTGGCCTTTTGTTTATGGCTTCTTTTACGTAGCATAATGTTTTTGAGATTCATCTATGTTGTAGCATGTATCAGTATTTCATTTCTTTTTTTCCATTGTATGGATATACCACATTCTGTCTCTCTTCATTAGTGAATGGACATTTGTGTTGTTTTCATTTTGAGGCTATTATGAATCATGATGCTAAGGACATTTTCATGCAAGTCTTAGTGGGTACATATGTTTTCATTTCTCATAGGTAGATATTCATCAGTGGAATTGCTGAGTTGTATGATAAACTATGTCTAGCTTTTAAAGAGCATTATAGAGTGATTTTTAGGTAGAAGTTTTATATTTACAAAAAGTCAAAAATTCTGGAGACATAAATGTTTCTTACTGGATCATATATGATTTGATACATATATGTAGAGAGAAGGTTGGGAGAGGAAACACTTTTCTTTCTTTCGAATTTAGAGCTCAGATAATTTTGAAAAAAAGTAGTATTTCTCAGAAATAAAATATTTTTAAAGACAGTTTTTTTTTTTGCAACAGTTTTAGATTCAAAGTAAAATTGAAAGGAAAGTACAGAGATTTCCCATATAACCGGTGCCTTCACACATGTATAGCCTCCCCCATTATCAAAATCGTCCACAGGACTGGTGCATTTATTACAATGGATAAACCTACACTGACATATTGTAATCATTCAAAGTCCATAGTTAACCTAGGATTCACTCTTGTACATTCTATGCACATTGTTTGGGCAAATGTGTAATGACAGGCATCCATTATTGTAATATCATACAGAGTATTTTCATTGCCCTAAAAATCCTCTGTTTTCTGCCTATTCATACCTCTCCCCAATTTCTTTTTTTAATGCTTAATGAGAGCAAATCAGGCTTAATAAAGACTAAATTTCTTTCTATGTCCATTGAAAATGAGAGAGAAAGCAATTTGAAAATTGTGTTTTAAAATGTTGATGAGACTCAGACCTTAATGGGCGGATAGTAAATTCAGTGGTTTTCCATTCCTTCAATACAAGATTTTAATTGAGTTAAAAAATAATTTTTCTGAATATAAAAACCCTAAAATCCTATGATAAAATAAGCTTCCTTAACCATGATGCCACATAATTCTTTTAAATAATAATTAAACATACTCTATTCTTAGATGTGGAGATCTAAGGCCTATGATTGCATATTTATGATGTGTATAAAAATCACATATTGAGAATAAATCTAGAGCTCCTGTATTCGTATTTTAAAACTTCTGCCATTAGTACAGTGCTTTTCTGAATCTTGTTGGTCTCAGAAATTTTTATGTTAATATGCTGTATGTACTTTTTATATCATGATCGGTTGGTGACATTACATAAAAAGAACTCCAGGTTAAGAATCTGAACATACCAAAAGTGGTTATTTTGTTGTTGTTGCTGTTGTTTTATTGGATATACAACTGATTTTGAGAACTCAAATAGTCTACTCTTCACTCAAGTGAGATATTCTCTTTATTCCAGTTCTCAATGGCAAGACCAGTTTTATGCCCGGGTACCGTGCAGGCTGTGGGCTTTATAAATCAGAGTGGATTTGTGTCCTCCAGACACTTCTACTTCTAAAATATGATGGTGTCCAAGAGTTGGGTATTTAGTTGCAAAAGAAGTTCAGAGTTGTCTAAGAATAAAATAATTTGGATTCATTATACTGTATTCCTGAACAGGAAGAGGTAATCTCACCTGGAATCCTGGATCAGTTAGAATGAGATTTCTCAGACTGGAAAGACGGTCAAAGAAAATGGAGGCACTTTGAGATTACATAGTCTGGGGCCAAGATGGCTCGAACTTGTTTGCAGCATTTATAGGCAAAATTAATGGAGCTAAATTTTTTCTTCTATTTCTTAAATTCTCCCTTCCCATAGTCTCTACTTCCTTAAGCTCTAAAATCTACTATGTTGATGAAAAAGAATCCTCACTTGGGAATATGGAAATCACCATGGTTAACTCTAAGACTTTCACTTTTGAGGTGGAATAAAGGAGGAAACTGATATCCAGTGTGATAGTTTCAGGAATAAAACTATGGAAGACAGGGAAGAGTTAAGCTGTCTTCCCAAGCATGCGTCTACTTAAATTACTATAAAATTTTTTATTTCTTATCTTTATGGGCTGGGCTAATATGTCTCAGAAGAAAACAATATTTTTAAAAATCAGTGTATGCGTGTGTGCACGTGTGCATGCACATGCATGCACATAACTAAGGATGGCTTATAACTCATGTAATTACATTAGTTTATTATGCTTGTTTATTTAAAAAATGAGAATAAGTACTTCTCTTGTGGAGTCTCTGGAGCCAAGGTATACTATTAAATTTCAAAACACTGAAATAAGCCCCTCTTGTCTGTCTTTCCTAAAGAGGCCTTGAAATCTAATCAAAAGCTAGATTGTAGATATGATAGATTTTCCACATGCTAAAGGTTTATAAAGACTCCACCAAGCCAAAAGAAGATATTATAGAGTCCAGAGCTTCCACAGAAACCACTCTTTCTTTTAGTTCCTACATCCCTGAAGAAGGAGAGCTATCATGATTGTGTGCATTGCAGTAAAGAAGCAGTAACAAAAAATAAAAAGCAGCTCTACATCTTTCTAATATGCCATGAAATTGTATGTATGTATTAATATATACTCTTGTAACTCTAACAAGTTTGGATTTGAGGGAGGTTGGACACCTAGTGTAGTAGCCCCAGAAAGAGATGTTAAAGAGTAAATTGGGGATTAGGGATGACGAATTAGAGATGAACAAGAGTATTTGAAGTCTAGAAATATTAGAAGCTGAAGATGATCAGGTTTGACAAGTGGGATATGAAGTTAGAAAGAGGTGGGAGTAGAGAGTGCTTCTCAGAGTCTTGGCTTGAGGTTTGAGGCAATATAAGAATGAGGGCAGATTTGGCAGATTTACTGGGTTGGATAATGTCTCCTCAAAATTCATGTACTTCTTGGATTTTCAGAATGTGACCTTATTTAGAAAGTGGGTCATTGCAGTTGTAATTGGTTAATATGGACTAGGGTGGTCCCCTAACCCAATACAATTACTATCCTTATAAGGAAAAAAAAAAGACACAGAGACAGACACGGAGGAAGACAAACATAGAGGCAGAGACTGGAGTTATGCAGATGCAAGGAATTCCAAGATTTGCCAGCAGCCACCAGAAGCTAGGAGAGATCTATGGAACAGATTCTCTTTCTGAATCCCCAAGAAAGAACCAACCCTACTGACACCTTGACTTTGGATTGCTGACCTCCCAAACTGTGTGGGAGTAAATTCATATTGTTTTAAGGCACTTGGTTTGTGGCAATTTGTTGTGGCAGCCCTAGGAAACTAATATAGTGGGTATGGGGGAAGATGATGAGTAAAAGAGGAATCAGAGTTGAAGATATCCAAGAGGCTGTTTTTTAACAAGCTCAGGAGGCATACAGGAAGTTAACTATAATGATGAGACTTCTATGGCAAGCAGGTAGAATGAGAAGGGAAGTGGGATAAAATGGAAGCCTAGGAAGTGAATTCTCCTGAGAGCCCAAAAAAGGGAAGCTGGAAAGGGCATTGTCATAGCAACAAGGGTATGTAGCGCGTCAAAATGTGTGGTGTGACCAATAGGTCATAGTCATGAGATGACCTTGTAGGAAAAGGGCTGAAAGGATTTTTTATTTGACAAGTAGCCTACCAGTCAGAGTAATAGTTTTATGATTGGGAGGTGGAAGCCAGATTTTATTGGGTGAAAAATGGAAAGTAAGAGAATGGGATCAGCCAGTGTTGAGTGCCCATCCTATGACTGTAACCAAAAAATGGGAGAAAAAGGTGGGTGGGTAGTGGGAGTCAGGACATAGGGTCAAATTAATTTTTAGTTACTGTTTCAAAGAGAGGTCTTGATTCTCTCTTTCGATGCCATGAAGAAGTGATTAGTGTGGGAGAGGCGGAAGGCACAGAAAAGATAGTTTATGGAGCTGATTTCCAAAGGAGGAAATGGGATTAGGGCAAATGTAGAGAACTTCAACATATAATGTATTTTTCAATGTGTAACAGAGGCTTAAAATTTTTCGAAGGGACCATGTTAATTTTTTCTTCACGTGGAAATGAGCATACATGTTAAGTGAGTGGAAACTTAACTATTTACTGAACAACATACCAGGCCCAGACTAGGTGCTTTCACATATTACATTTATTCTCCAATCTGTGGAGTTGGTCTTATGGCTCTATTTTCTAAATAAGTAGGTGAAGAGAATATCTTTTCAAAGTCATTTAATAGAAAGTAGCAGATTTGAGATCAAATGCCGGGTTTGACTGGGGCTTAAATTCACAGCTTACCATTCTAACTCGAAATACTCAGCTCACTCACTCATATTGGACATTCTTTTTTTTTTTTTAAACATTTATTTATTCATTAATATATTTATTCATTTTTCATCCTCTTAAATTAGCCACCTGTTAGCTTTTTAATGTTGTTGTTGTTTTGTTTTGTCTTATTTATTTATTTGTGTTGTTGTTGTTTTGATCTAAGCTCTATACCCAATGTGGGACTTGAACTCCTGACCCTGAGTTCAAGAGTCACATGCTCCACCGACTGAGCCAGCCAGGTGCCCCTCGAATTGGACATTCTGAACAGTCGCTGCTGAGCATGACACATGCCCTGTGCTCAGTATTAGTTGTAAAAATGGTTACAAAAAAAGCAATGTGTTCACTTGGGCAATGCATCCACTGTATCCTGAAATAGTCCAAGTCATATACCCACTGAACTAGGTTTGGTTTAAACCAGGTCATTTCGGGTTTTCCATTAATTTGTACCACTTGGATTTGACAGTGCAGAAATGGGACCAGTCTACAACATGGGGGGTATAATTTTTATTTGTTTGCCTCAAGGAGGAGTGGGAGCAGGTTGTCAGGGGATGTGAGATATGTTTTCCTCACAGGGTAGATCTGGGTCAGTTCCCTGAGATGTCTGTGGAGTTTTGCCAAAAAGTATTAAGCTTCAAGTAAAACCCAGCATAAGTTGTTCCAACTCTGAGGAGTCCATGTTTTGGGTTCTAGTTTGAATGCTTTGAAAGGACATATAAACCTTTCCAGTTTAACTGCAAAATGGGGAGAATGGGGAGAAACAAAGCACTTTTTTACTCATAGATGTTTATTTTTACCAACCCTTTAAATAAAGTATCTTAATTTATCCTAATTTGTTGAAAACTTTTTATATTATTTATCAATAATTATTACTGGTCTTAATAGTCAAAGGGTTTACTTCTTTACTTTGTTGTTTTATCTCAATATGATCCACTTGAAATATGGATTTTATTAATGAAATAAGGATTTTGTATAATAACGATTTAGGCTTTATCTGAAAATATCTCAAATTGTCTTACAAAAATATTGTTAAAGGTTTACTTTGTCAACTTCTTTCAGATATTTTTATCATAAAGCCATCACACAAGAACATTTAAAGATTTTTTAATATTAGTTTTAATATTCAATACTGAGTATCTTCCAATCTTTGTATGTTTGTAAGGTTATATTTTTATATTGATGTAATGATGTTATACAGTTTGTATACTATTGCAAATTTTAAAAAAACCAGCATTTTTCCTTCATATGTAAAGTAACCCGTAAAATGGTTTTTGGTTAGATAAACTTTCAGATCTCAAGGGTATGAAACAGATAATTTTCCATTTTACCAAAAGAGTACATTCTAATTTTGCTGCACCCTGTGGTAATCATTGATTTGAGAAATGAGAAAGCAAAAGAAAAACATACCCAATCCATTAAAATACATTGCTTTAAATATTAGCAACATTCAAATGTAGAATTCAGTTTTTTCAAGAACCATATGTGCTTGCTATTGTAAATTCTTCACCAAGAATCACAGATTCTTACTCAATCTTATCTTTTTTGTCAACTCTGCCTTGTTACACTGTAATGAGTTATTCTATATTTTATTTCCAGAGCCCGTAATATTTGCTACTTAAAATACCACTAAGTTTTAACTTTAAAATTTTTAAGTGTTTGTGAGATAATTTACATTGCAGTGAAAAATCAAGAAGTTTCAGAATTATATTAAGAAGAAAATAGGTTCTACCTATATTTCCACCATTAATTATAAAATCCTTTGCATATATGGAACTTTAAAAAAACAAAATTGAGGGTTGCCTGGGTGGCTCAGTTGGTTAATTATCTGACTCTTGATTTCGGCTCAGGTCACGATCCCAGGGTTGTGGGATCGAGCCCTGAAAGCCCTGAGTCAGGCTCTGTGCTGAGCGCAGAGCCTGCTTAAGATTCTCTGTCTCTGTCTCTGTCTCTCTGTCTCTCTTTCTCTTTCTCTCTCTCTCCTTTTCCCCTGTTTGTGCTCTCTCTCTCTCTCTCCCTGTCAAATAAAATTAAAAAAAAAATTAAAAAAGAATTTTAGGGACTGGGTAGAAAGATACATTGGAGCTGTAGTGAAGAATTTTAATTTTTTTTAATGTTTATTTATTTTTGAGAGGGACAGAGACAGAGACAGATACAGCATGAGCAGAAGAGGGGCAGAGAGAGAGGGAGACACAGAATCTGAAGCAGGCTCCAGGCTCTGAGCTGTCAGCACAGAGCCCGACTTGGGGCTCGACCCCACAGGCCGAGAGAGCATGACCTGAGCAGAAGTTGTATGCTTAACTGACTGAGGCACCCAGGCGTCCCTGTGGTGAAGAATTTTATATGCTGGCATGAAAACTTTGGACTTAAATTTGTAGCTAATTTGCATTCTTGAAAGTTTTTGAGTAGGGAGTCATATAATCAGTGTGGTACTCTATGAGTCAAAAATTATTTTGACAGGTTGTTTAGATGAGGATAAATATAAGAGTGGCATGCATTTTTAAAAGAAACCAGACAGTGAAAAAATGGTTATTTGTAGAATTGGTTTAAAAATTTTTGGTTTATGGCAATTCAATATGAATTGGTATTGTGAAGTGCTTGTCAAACAAAAGTAGTGTATTTTTAAGTTGTATCAATAGCAGTGTCTTATCCAGAATGGAGGAAATGGTGGTCCTACTCTGTTATGCTGTGGTCAAATTGTTCTCCCTCTTTTCCACCAAAAAATTCCCAGAAATCTAGGGTATAACTTAAGTGCTCCATAGAAAAGTGCAAAGTTTCAATGAAATTTTATATTCATCTTACAAGTAAGTATAAATTTTGCATTCTACTTCTTTTTAACAATTTTTTAAAAAGTTTATTTATTTATTTTGAGAGAGCACATGCATGAGTGGTGGTGGGGCATAGAGAAGGAGACAGGATACAAAGCCCACTCTGCACTGTCTGTGCAGAGCCCCATGCGGGGCTTGAACTCACAATGGTGAGGTGATGACTGGAGCTGAAGTCCAACACTTAACCAACTGAGCCACCCAGGTGCCCCTGCATTCTAATTTATAACGTGTTTCTTTTTTTTTTTTTAGTTTTTTTTAATGTTTATTTCTGAGACAGAGAGAGACAGAGCATGAGTGGGGGAGGGGCAGAGAAAGAGAGGGAGACACAGAATCCGAAGCAGGCTCCAGGCTCTGAGCTGTCAGCACAGAGCCTGACGCGGGGCTTGAACTCACAAACCGTGAGATCATGACCTGAGCCAAAGCCAGTCGCTCAACCGACTGAGCCACCCAGGTGCCCCTCTTTTGTTTTAATTAATATAAATATTCTTTAATATATATACTATCAAGTAAGACTGCTTTGATATTCAAAATTTATCACGTGGTTGTGAGTACCTTCTGGCACACAGTCAAATACTTCCAAGGATACAGGTTTCCTACCTGAGGAAGCACACAGCCTTAGCTGTATATGGGACCCACAAGCTCTTAATAGACTAAGAATTCTCTGAGTTTAACAGATAGGCGCACAATTCAGATTTCCATTGATTAGAATTTGTATTGCATGGATTAACCTAGATAGTCATATTACTGCTAATATCAAAGTATTTGGTAATATGTTTACATAAACATATATGTGCACTTATTATAAAAAATCATAGAAGTATTTTTATATTAAAAAATGGAGGCCTGTATTTGTAGCTCCTGAGGTGGTGAGGCAAGGTTGAACAGCTTTGAGATATTACACTTTGTTGCAACATTTGTGGGCTTTTGTGTTTTGTTTGGTCATGTTCCTATTTCTTAAATTAGTGTTTTGAGGGAGACAGATGTTGAATAAATAAAATTTTGCAAATTATTATTTAGGAAACTTTAAAATTAAAATGTTTTCTTGCTTTATTGGTGTTTAGTTATTTAGTTTCTTTTATACTCTCTTCTCTATTTTACTTACACCAAGATTTCTTCAAAAACTTTTTTTTAATGTTTATTTATTTATTTTTGACAGAGAGAGAGTGAGAGAGCGAGTGAGCGAGAGAGAGCTCACAAGCAGGGAAGGGGCAGAGAGAGAGAGAAACACAGAATCTGAAACAGGTTCCAAGCTCTGACCTGTTAGCACAGAGCCCAACATGGGGCTCGAACCCACAAACTGTGAGATCATGACCTGAGCCAAGGTTGGACGCTTAACCAACTGAGCCACCTAGGTGCCCCCAAAAGCTCTTCTAAGAGTTGCTAAACTGAAAGGGAAAGTATCTTCCCTATTACCAGCTCCAGACTAGCTTTTAGTGATTTGGTTACCAGACCATGCAGCTCCCTTGAGTTTGATGTTATTATAATTATAACAAAAGGGGCGCAGGCAATGTGTTTATTTTAGCCATAATACTGGATGGGTTGTATCACGGCAGAGCTATCTACTTATTTGCTCAGAATGATTCATCATAGTTTACAGAGAAGAGCAGCCCCAAATTCAGGAGATTAGTTTTCATTTTATTTTTTAGTAAATTGCTTTGCTACCCATCCCTGTTTAATTAAGAGGTTAAAAATGCCTTATCCGCATGTATTTTACAATTTTGTCTAGGCGCATTATTTTGTAATCATTATTAAATATAGTATAAACACCTCCTTAATGCTAAGGAATATGCCAGGCACCGAGGAAACCAGGTTGAACAGAATAAGGTTCTAGCCCTTGAACAACATGGGGTTAATGTTGAGTAGGTAAATAACTGTAAAACTATGTGACTAATGCCATCACAGTAGTATGAATCAGTTGTAGAGATGCTCAGAGGTAGTTATATGTAATTCTAAAATCAGGGACAGTTTCTCAGAGGAGGTGATGTTATTGCTAAATCTTGACAGATAACCAATAGTTTTCCAGGCAAAGGGGAATGTGTCCTAGGAAGAGGAAAGAGACCTAAAGTGTGTAGTGTGTTTAGGGAACTATAATTAAATCACATAGTGGACCCAGCAGGTGTGGCTGGAAGTTTGATGGGAAGTAGATTCAGAAGTGCCTTCCATGCCATGCTAAATAGCTTGGACTTGACTGATGGTTTTAAAGTAGTGGAGTAGCAGAATCTTATTTGTACTATGGTATACTGGCTGCAAGCCCATGTTTCCCAAGGCACCTGCCTCTTCCTGCACAACAGAGAGGTAAGGGACAGTGAGGAAGATAGGGGCAAGGCTGTACTCATGTTCTGATGTGTGAGCAAGTTTTTAGATTGGTTGATTGAGTCGTTGCCTTTGTCCTAAGAGGTAGGTCGGATATAAATGGAAAAATATGACTAATTTAGATTTGTTGAATATAGAACTGATACATTGAAACTGAGTATGTAAATGTAGGTTTAACTATTGACAAGAATTGAAGGTCTTTCCTTGACATTGCTATACTTAAATAGAGTTATGTGTTAAAACATTTCAGGAATAGGCTTATAAAGTTCTTATGTTCTCCCCATTTTTTTTGTCTGTTAACAGGCACTATCTAAATAGCAAAGTTCTTTGAAATTATGAAAGCTTTGAAAGTCACATTTTAAATCTGATTGAAAAAAGAATGACCTCCTTTATGTGTGTGTGCTTTTTAAAATAGACTTTTTTGGCCACAGATTCTGGCTCTGATGCATTAGTTTTCTGTCTGCTTCTCTAAAGATCCAAGGATAGAGTTTAAATTAAGGATACATTCAAGAGTACCCTTCAGGGTAGGACCTAGCTCTGCACTGATTTCTATTTAGTGACAGTTGGAGAGCATTCTGAGAAATGTGTATAGATTATGTGATTAGTCACTTAGGGCCCCTGGCCTCCTGTTAACCTGGCCCTCTTGAGAAGCAGTGCACTGGGAGCAGCTGGGGTTGGTTGGGGGGGACTCAGTGCTGTTGCCTAGCAGTCCCAGAGGAGCAGTCATTAGGGGTTGTTGCCGAGCAACCAAGGGGCCATGGTGGTGCATCATCCCCCATGAGGTGTTACGGTAGTGGGCCTGCCCCCGTGGATGAAGCAGTACAGTTTGGCAGGGGGCCAAGCCTCCCTCAGAGGCACAAGGGTTGTTAGCAGTAAGTATTTGACCTTAGGATCAAAGATGATAACTTATGTTCTATAACCATGCAAGCAATTTATGGAATTATTGATGTAAATTTAATTAAACATGAACTGGGAGCAAGTCAGGTAGCTGTCGCAGCTAAAATTCTCATTCAACTACGTTCATTCCAGTTTCTTTCTCCTTCAGGCTTAGTTTGCAAGGTAAGGTTTCTGGGTAATGGAAAGTAATTTTTTCTTTATGCCTCATGGAATATGTAACTTTCCCTATTAATTTTATTTAGCCAAAGCAAGTATGTACATTTGAGAAAAATCAGCAAGTTAATTCTGGTTTGGTCAAATCAGAAGATAATTTCACCAGGCCCACATCTTATTTTATTTTTAATATTTGACACAGTCCGTAAATGGCTCTTCAGGAGAGTCGATAAAATGTCAAGACTAATCAGCTTTTGTAAGAAGGCTGAATTTTGCTTTTAGTATTGAAAGTTGCCTGTGTTGAGCAATGGCTTCTCCTGAAGATCCAGGCGCATGTTTTAAAGGCCAAAATTGAGCTCTTTCAATATCTTGGAATAACACATAGTTGCATCAGAGGCTAAAGTGTGAAGCAGAGGAACGTGCAGCTGTCAGATTTGAGAAATAATTAACACTGACCAGCAAGAGAGAAGTGATAGGAACCTGATTTCCTTTCCTCCCACTTTGTTTTCATCTAGTATTTCTGGCCTTGGACTTTAACTGTTTGCCTGCTGCTGTGAGTACAAAGGGAAAGCTTCTCTGTTGCATTAGGGTCTATATTCCTTGAGGGAACTATATTCTTTACAAAAAACAAAAAACAAAAAAAAACTTAAAAGCTTAAAAATTCCTCTCAAAAATTTCACACAGATTTTTGTTTTACACCCATGCATGCACACTCGCTAATATGTCTAAGCCATTCATTTAGAGGACTACTTGGATATATATATCAACAGTAATAGAAAATTTAAATGTTTTTCTAAGATGCCTTATTTATAGCTGCTTACCACTTAAGAGTGATCATGATCATTTTGCTGTTTTTATCATATGCATCATTGGTAGGAGCATTCTACTTATTTTTGTTATATAAGAATATTAATAAATCTAGAGGCACCTGAGTGGCTCAGTTTGTTAAGCGTCTGACTTCAGCTCAGGTCATGATCTCACAGTTCATGGGTTTGAGCCCTGCATCGGGCTCTGTGCTGACAGCTCAGAGCCTGGAGCCTGCTTCAGATTCTGTGTCTCCCTCTCTCTGCCCCTCTCCTGCTTATACTGTCTCCCTCTGTCTCTGTTTCTCTCTCTCTCAAAAATAAGTAAACATAAAAATTTTTTTTTAATTAAAAAAAAGAATATTAATAAATCTAAAACATTAAGCACAGTATGTACTGGGAATTTTTCTATATGACTTCAATTAAGTACATGTGTCATTTAACCCTCGCAACAACTGTATGTGATAGGTGCTATTATTAAGGATATTTTACATTTGGGGAAATCTAGGCCTGCCCAGAAAGGTTAAGTAACGAGATCAAATGTACACAGTACAGATTTATAATCAGAAAGTATGTCTTTAGAATCTGTGCTCTCAGTCATTACAGAATTCTTTAAGTACCATATTATTTCATGAGGACAACCCAGTCAGTATTCACAACAGACTTGTTTTGGGTTTTAATGATATAATGCAAGAGAGTGCAAACTAAGTTTGCCTATTTTATTTTATTCTTTGGGTCTATACTCTATAGCAGGGGGCTTTTTAAATTATGCTTCTTTCCATCCACCCAAATTCTGTGAACATGAAAAATAAATTCAGCAGCAGTTAGCATTAAAGTTGTTTCTCTTTGGCGTGAGATATGCAGGAATGGGAAGTGGTTAAAAGAAAAATGAGAGGAAATGAATAAGTGAATTATTTTTGAATCAATCCTCCAAAAAATTGGTATTTCCTAGAGCTTTGAAGCATAACAATAACTATTGTTTAGTCATAAAAGAAAAATAATATAGGGAAAAAGTTATATATAGAAGCTAGGTCAGTAGTCCCAAGAATATTGTGAGGCATCATGATGCATAGTGGATTAATCACAGGCTTTAGAGTCAGATCTGAATTTGAATTCTGTCTCTGTGACGTATTAGGTGTGTGACCTTAGGGAGGTATCTCACCATCTCTAAGCTTTGAAAAAAGTCTGCTATGTAGTAGATTAATTGTGATGATTAAATGGAAGAAAATGCTAAGTGTCTAGCAAGGCTCATGACACAGAACACGTGTTTATTAAATGTTAAAACCTCTTTGTCTCATTTCTGTCCCAGCAGCAGCAGCACCGACAGCAAAGTAAAAAGAGAATTATCCAGAGGACCTGACAGGTCAAGGGAATTTCACAGTGGAATTATGGGAGCAAAGTTTGTCAATATTTTTAGGACAAAGTTGGTCAAGTTTGCCAAATTCCTATAATAAAGGCAGTTGTACAATGCTGGCATTACATTTTTAATTAGAAAACTTGTTTTTACTTTGCCTATTACACATGTTTATGATATTGACTTGACTCTAAGAAGACAGCTGGCTGTTTAACTATTCGTAACTGCATGGGAAACATGAATATATCTGATTCTTTGTCATTTTCATCAGTTCCTCTTAATTCATTTTTCAGCTACTAAGATTTCATTCAAAAATTGTTTAATTAATAATTTCAGATAAAGTAGAAATGTGACATTTAGGTTGAATTTTGATTTTGGTCATTTATATGTATTTCTTATCAACTACTCTAGCTGTAACCTTCTGTCTCCTGAAACGGTCTGTGTTTCCTCCGTGGTGTCTACCTTGTGGTAGACAACACTGTTTTCTGACTGACTGACTGAATGAATGAATGAAACAGGTTATTTACAATTTTATGTATGTGCAATAGCTACCAAAACTTTTGAAAATATAGTAGTTGTCAAGGATTTGGCTAGTTGGTTTAAAAACTGTTATAGAAATCAAGCATATATAGTAGGAAAAATTGGAGAGAATAGGTTGAGTTAACGAGAAAGAAACAAGAACAAATAGAAGAATTTGAATAGAATAATGCTAATTTTACTGTGAAGACTTTTATACATGAATACATGAGTTTTCCATATTTCCACCAAAGTATAAATTCATGGTATAAATTCATTTTTTAAAGAAACGCATAGAGCAAAAGTGAACATAAAACATTTGCAAATCTTGGTTTTAAAGTTATGATACATCTTTTGCTCCTGCAAGTAAAGATGTATTAACTTTCTATTCAGTAATCACTACCTGAGTACTTACAGTATGTCATGCTAAGTCCCATGGATGGATGAATAAAACATTGCCGTTCAAGATGTTCACAGGCTGCTAAGGAAGATTGTTACACACAGAGCCGTAAGGCATAGCTGCCATGATTAGTGCATCGGAGAGTTATGAACAAAGTGATTTAGTGGCAAGGATTATGATTAGTCTCAAACTGGAGCAATTCCAAAGAGCTTTACAAGGGAAGTAGCATTTGAGTTGGGATCCCTTAAGGATGGCCTAGAGACTGCTAATTGAGAGCAAAGGATGATGTACATTGTAGGCAGAGGAGTAGGGTGGTTTCTATGTGGGCTGTTGGTGCAATTCTTTTGGCATTTGTTTCTAGCCCAATATGGCCAACAGGTTCAAACCAGTACATCTTATCACATCTTGTGCAAAGTCTCATGTATGGAAGGTACTCAGTAAGTATTGGTTTTGAGCATCTAAATGAATAAACAAACAAACTTCCAGATCCTTCTTAATATGTGACAATAATTTCAAATACAATTATACTTCATTGAGAGTTATTTTATTTACTTGGTTGTATCTATGCAACTCAAAGGAGAATTTAGACTTTGTGAACTCTGATTAACATTCATTTCACCCAATTTTAAGAAAATATAGCTGTGGTCTTTATTCCTATCACTCTGCCCTTCTCTTGCTTTACTTAATTTCTACACTTTCTTTAGTTTGTTTAGATGCATGAGTTCAAATATATCCCCCATCCTTTTTTTAAGTCTAAAATATACACTTCCTTGAACTGAGGCTACAATGCTATTTATATATGAAATGATATTTGGGTTGATATTTTGTATTTTCTCTTCAGAAGCAAAACAAAGTCATCCTGTTATACACATTCCACATTCTCCAGTTAAAACCTACAACAGAATGATAGAGAATAGGCATATATTTCGTATCTGAAAGTGTCCAGTAATGTATGGAGTAATTATCTGAGTTTTTAGGAGACTGCACTAACATTTGTGCCATAAATGACAGTTGGATTATTTCAGTTATGGTAGTTTTAGCCAATTAAAATTTGTCACGGTTTTGAGCCCCTTTTCCTTTTCTTTCCTCTTTAGATTCAGCATGTCTTAGAAATCCAAATATGTTAGAGTATGATTCCTTTGGTATTTTCCCCCACTTTGGAAGCCCAAACAAAACCCTTTAGAGCATCATAGTCCCAGAAGGAAGCTGCAAGACTTAAAAGTGTGATCACAGCTACCTTTTCTAGGATCCCAATCTGAATCTAGAGTTAACACACAAGAAGCACATTTTTTATTGTTGCAGTTCTTCGGGGAGGGTAATAATAGTATTGCATATTTGGTATTTTATTGTATGTGATCACCCTTGATTCCCAGAACAGCCTATAGAGATAAGCAAGATAAATATTTCCATCCCCATTTGATAAACAAAGCTCTGCCATTTACCTAACAAGAAAGGAGATGACTCCTCAAAGTCAACAAGTGATAAATGGATGAACTGGATGAACTGGAACTAGAACTAAGATCACTGTTTCTGCCCTTTATTACAATGCCCTTGGACTTTCTTGTGCTGGATTACTTGTAAGCTATGAGGAAATATGAGAAGCAAAGGAAAAAGAAGAGTAATGAAATTATTTGAAAACTACCTTAAAAGATGGCTAGCATAATGCTGTTGCCATTTGGGGGACAAGATACTTCATTTGAGAATAATGGTTAAACATTTCCGCTATGTATAATTCTTGGGTTTTATACAAATTAAAAGTTCAGTTGGTGTTCCAACATGAATGGTGTGTGGAATATGGACTGGAAAAGGCTTGCGTCGAACCAGGGAGCCTACTGAGTGATGTTGTAACATCTGAAAGAACTGATGGGGTGGAGGAAGATGTGGGCATATGGTAATGGAATTGGAAGAGTGAGCTGAGGAACATTCTGAGCCTGAAATAGACAGAGTTTGGTGGTTTATGGGGAAGAGGGGTGAGAAGAAAACAGCAGACAGCTCTGGACTCTTTCCTGCTCTGAATAACCCTCGTAAAGTTAGACAGCACATATAAACATAGGAATATTGACAATACTGGCCCCACACTTTGTAGAAAAAGGAACAGGTAATCTCCCTAACATGAAACATGGTGCTCTCATCTAGGACAACTAAACATTTACCACATGCTCAAATATGTAGACGGCCCCAGTGAAAGGGGACCTGGGTTCAGCCACCTCTGTCAGGAATATATGTAGAAGTGAAAATAATCAATTTGTTTTCTGTACAATTAGTTTTAAAACAGGGGCTTTTGATATGTAAATACTAAAAAGAGTGTGAATAGGAAAACCTAGCAAGTGGATCAGATGCCTATTCACAGCAAATTTTCAAGCTACTTCTTGATATGGAGGCATTAGGTGTAGACTAAATTTTACTGGGTTCATTTTATCTTCCATAATTCCAAATATTATGGGGGAAACAATGTCTTTGCTTCTTGGCGTTGGAATTCAAATATGGACTGCTGCAGGGATTTGGTGCTTTTAAAATCACACATTTGAGAAAGGTTGTCACTCATCTAGTGAATCTATTTTCATTGGAAATTTGGAGAGCTGAAGAAAAGTATATATCTTGCTATATAGGTGATTTCACTATTCAGTAAGAATGTGTGTGACTGCTCATGTTACACAGTCTTAGAGGCAAAACTGAAGAAAGATTGCTCAGAACACAACTGATGAGTTTGAACAGTGAACAAAATAATAAGAAGAAACACACTCCTCATTTATAAGGGAGTATTGAGCTGCTTACTCAAGGAAATTTATCCTGTTCCTGCTATAAATCAGAAGAGTATTAAAAAAAATCAGGATGAGGAATGGAAAAATAACAATGAATGTTGTTTGAAAATTGTGCAGCATTTTGTTGTTAAGTTAGACAATGTTATTGCCCAAGGAACCATGTGTTCTTTTCCAAAATAGACAAGGAATGAGAGATGTTAATCTTAATAAATCTTTTTCCCCCTTTGTTTCCTTCAGGGATCACGGGTATACTGAAAGGCACTTGATCAAGAGAAATCTGGGGGAAGCTGGAAACCATCAAGTTATTGAGGCCACACGGGGCAGAAAAGATAGAAGTAGGTACACTTTTGATCCATTGATCCTGCTATTGAGGATGTCCCTAAAAATATCTTTGTTGCTATAAAGCCAGAGGACAGCAAAGAAAAGGTGCAGTGGTAGTCTTTATTTTAGAAAAAAAAGTCAATACAGTTTAATCGAAGCTTGGTAGAATCTATTGTTAATGTCAGATTAATAGCAAATAACGCATGCTGAGAATTCAAGATTGACATTTTCATCTTGTGTTTGCCGGAGACCAGTGATTAGTACAGAGGCTGAGCCTGGCTTGATATTTACATTCTTAGTTGTGCTTGTTTAAGTTGTTCTTAACAGAGGAAGTCAGCTTACCAAAATAATGTTTAAAATTTATAGTCTTTAAAACAGAAGAGAAACTCACTAGGTCTGTCAGGTCAATTCTAATCTCCTCAGAGACCATAGTAAATACAAGCAAATATTTCTTTTTTTTTTAAGTTTATTTATTTATTTTGAGAGAGAGAGTGTGCAGAAGGGGTAGAGAGAGAAAGAGAGAGACAGAATCCCAAGCAGGCTCCGCACCGTGAGTGCAGAGCCTGACACAGGGCTCGAACTCACTAACTGTGAGATCATGACCTGAGCTGAGCAAAGAGCCAGATGCTTAACTGACTGAGCCACCCAGGTGCCCCCAAGTAAATATTTCTTGATGATACTGATTGGTGGACAAAATGTGAAATACTCTTTTTTGAGAAACAGATTTCTTTGTGCTGGTGATATGTATCTATATATCCGTATATACTATGTATTTCATATTTACAAATAACATATATATGATAATGATTATATATGTATATACATATATATGTACATGATACCCATTTGTGTAGGTGAATATGAATATATACAGATCTCTGTGTATATACTCATATGTATATATAGAATATATATCACATATATTTATATCTGTATATGCTTTTATTCACCTATTCTGTCCTTTAAAAATGAGGCTACATTCATGTTGCAATCTTAATATTTCACGAAAATTCTATTACATTGGTAGGACTTATATTTGAGGCCACTTCACTGTTTTAGTGCTGTGTTCTTCCAGCCAAAGAGAGAGGCCTGCTCCCACCCTTGCACTTCAGATGGCAGGTCAGAAAACATGGAGTAAGCGTCAGTCTGTGTGAAGGTTCTAACATTCTCCTCCCACTCTCAGATTCCCATGAGAACAAAAAGCTCCAAGGGAACAGGAAAGAGTGGAAGACATTAAATTTGGTTTAGGCTCATTGCCTGGTTTTCTCAAAACCAGTACAACTTTTTTTAGTGACCCACAGTAGTTTCATGGAGACAGTGGCAATACGTTCATTTTCATGTGTTATTGGAGCATTTTTACTTTCATGTCAACTTTTAAATTTATAACTGCAGAGAGTAACACATCTTAATTGAAATATACCTTTTATTATGAAACAATTTCATACCAATAGTTTTATCAAAAGCACTTATCTTTCCCTGTAAATAAACAAAATCTCCATACTAAGAAAAAATAGCAAGTAAAATTGTAAACATTAATTTTGTATTTAAGGAAAATTAAGACTAACAAAATAATTTATTGAGTCTTTATTGTGGGTGGAGTATATAGTGATTTATAAAGATAATCTTCTGTAATCCTCACAAAAACTCCATGTGAGGAAGGTAAGGAAAGAATGGTTTTTCTCTGTGATAATAATACACCTTGCCAAGTGCACACATTTAGCCAGTGGGTGGTGAAGTTAGGATTTGAGCCTAATTTTGTCTGATGCTTAAGCCTATGTTCTTGACCAGCTTGGATAGCAAGATTTGGCAGGGGCTAAAATATTCTGTTTAGATAAGTAAAGTATCTTGTTTTCATCAGGTATTTATAATCAGTGGTTGAAAATACACATTTTTCCCGAACACTTTATCTCATATTCTATGAACTCTACAAAAGAGATGAACACTTTTCTGATTCATTTAATAAAAAAAGCATAACACTAAATCCCCCCGCCCCCCCAAACACTAGTAAAAGTAAGACAAAAAAGAATCACAGAAATTCATTGAAATACTGGACATAGGAATGTAGGAATCAACAAAATAGAATAATTCAATAAATGATGTTTATTCTAGGAATGTACAAGTGGTTCAATATTGGGAAATTTATTAAAATAATTTTATAGTAATAAAGAATAAAACTCCTACTTTTTATTTCTTAATAGAATTCCAGATAACATTTGTTGAAATGCAACTCTATTTCTCTTAAGAAAAAACACATATATACAACAGAGTAACTTAGGAATAGAGAGATATTATTAAATTGTGAAAAAGCAATGTCAAGAAAACAAAAATGTTAGAGGCTTACTGGGTGCTCAATTTCATCATTTATAATTAACATCATTCTATAAATTCTAGCCAATACAACAAATTTTTTAAAAGACTAACATTTTTAAAACTTTAATTATATATGCTAGAAACTGTTCTAAATACTTTACAAATATTAACTCATTTAATTTTCATCACAATCCTAGGATACGAACTATTATCATCCTCATTTTATAAATCAAGAAGCTGAGGCCCAGAGAAACTAAGTAACTTGGCCAAGGTCACACAGCTAATAAGTGATTAGAACTCAAGTGGTTTAACTCATGTGTCTTTAATGTCAAATTATATGGTATGCTGACTCTCAAAGGTTTTAATTATTAGAAAAGAGGTGACATCTTTTTCACTTAAAAATGATTATATTTTTTATGAAAAATCCCAGAAAATTAACTGAAGAACTATTAGAATAAGAAGCTGTTAAGTTGCCATACAAAAGATAAATGTGAATAAATCCATTGACTTTTCAATAACCGCTAAAACGTGATGAGGAAATCTCATTTATAATAGCAATAAAATATTGTATATCTATGAGTAAACTGTGTAAGAAATTAAGGCTTAAATGTGTAAGGCTTAAATGAAGACAATAATATTTTATTGAGAAACACAAAATAAGATTAGCAGTAATGGAGATTTATACTGTATTCCTGGATGAGAATAGCAAATGTTGTAATGGTGTTGGCTTCCCCAAAATAATTTATAAAGTCAATGCAATTCCACTTAAAAACACAGAGATTTTGGGGTGCCTGAATGGCTCAGTCCATTGAGTGTCCTACTTCTGCTCTGGTCATGAGCTCACAGTTCCTGACTTCAAGCCCCACACACTGACAACGTGCAGCCTGCTGCAGATTCTCTGTCTCCCTCTCTCTCTGTCCCTCCCCTGCTCACACACTGTCTCAAAAATAAATAAGTAAATAAAATAAAATGAAAACAAAATAAAAACAGATTTTTAGGAATATGTTGGCAAAATGATTATTAAAATTCATGTGAAAGAAGGGGCAGCCTGGGAAAGCACATTTTTGAGGAAGAATAATAAAGAAGGAATTTTATTTCCAAGTATTAAAAAATATTATAAAGTTACCGTTACTAAGATGGTATAGTAAGTTTTACTAACACAGAGACTTAGAGGAACTAAGTCAGCTTGAAAATTCCCCAAAGAAATTTAAGCACATAAAGGTAATGTATAATAAAGACAGCATTTCATATTAGGGGAGAAAATACTGACTATTACATGAACACAATTCCAATAATTGGTTAATGTTAGGAAATCCTGTAAATTTGGATCTTCTATTCACACAAGATACAAATATCTATCAAATTAAAGAAGAAAGAACAGTGAGACATAACTAGAAGAAAATGGATTGGTGAATACTTTTATAATCTTGTCTAATATGACATCAAGGGCAGAAACCATAATTGAAGCTTTATAGAATTGAAAATGAACATATTAAAACTTCTGTACATATAAGGAGAAAAAAGATTCTAGCAGCATGCCTAATAATGTAAAATTTGAAAATTATTTTTTCTTGATTTTTTGGGAATTAATAAATCAGCAAGTTCTGACTAACATTACAAATACACCACTCTCAGGGTGCCTGGGTGACTCGGTCGGTTAAGCGTCCGACTTCGGCTCAGGTCATGATCTCACGGCCCGTGAGTTCGAGCCCCGCGTCGGGCTCTGTGCTGACCGCTCAGAGCCTGCAGCCTGTTTCAGATTCTGTGTCTCTCTCTCTCTGCCCCTCCCCTGTTCATGCTCTGTCTCTCTCTGCCTCAAAAATAAATAAACGTTGAAAAAAAAAATTAAAAAAAAAACAAAAAAACAAATACACCACTCTCTGAGGGCTTAATAAAGCAGAGCCCATTCTGGCATAGTAGTCATTTGGTATTGCACCTGCTGTAGGCACAAAGCATTACAGACATTTTGTAGAGTGAATATATAGTATGTCTTAGCTAAAAATAAAGATTGGACTCTAGAAATGACCAAATAGTGACATAGAAATTAGGATTATTCCACCTAAAAAAGTCAACGAAATTTGAGTTAAACTATCCAAGAAAGTAAGGAATTTCAGGTAGACAGTTTTATAATTCTTACATATTCCAAAGCATTTCATTTCAATAGAAGTTATTGACAATATGATTAATGTTTGAATTTGTATAATGAGTTAAAATGTTATCTCTAATAAAAATGAAATCATTCCAGTTTCCTGTCTTGGATTATGTCATAGTGGATAATTGCAGAAGAATGCCATGATGATCAAATTTGGAGAGAAGTATTTCCTGTTTTATTGTAGAACATAGTACAAGAAAGGTTGTTTTCTTCATCTCCCTATAGAGTAGCTTTGCTCCTTCAATGCTGGAGCCCTAGAACAAGTGGGAAAGCAGAATTCATTGTCATCAATAGACAAAGAAATAAAGGAAAAAAGTTTGATTTTATTTTAAATATCCCAGGTAATATCAGCTTGCACTATGACAATTCACACTAACACTAACAAAACAGTAATATTCTATCTTGGACCCTATTAGAAAAATTGCTAAACTCTGAGCCCCAAATATCTCATGAGAAAGAGTAACCAGCAGACCCATGAACTTCCTAATCTTTTTTTGTTCTCATTCAGTCCTTCTCAGTGTCTTTGGTCAATGTGTTGATTCTTGGCCACTGCTATTCCTCCTGAGGTCACTGCCCCTGCTGCATGCCTTTCCATGGTGGTCCCTCAACTGACGTGGACCCCCCCACCTCTGCCTCTTCTCCATCTGTGGTGGCCTTTTGACTCCAGGGTCAAATTGCCCAATGTTCTGCATTCATCCACCTTTCCCCTTCTTTCTAACTTGACCATTGCTCTTGGATCAGGTTTGTTTTTTTAACTTTTACCAACTCTAAAGAGTTTTCTCCTTCTCTTATGCATGGGCCAGAACTATTAATAGGTGGCTTTTTGCCTTAGAGGTCTTGGTGCTGGGGATTGGCTAACAGCCATTATCAGTGTCCTTCCTATAAAAAAATTTAGGTACTTATGCAGTTATATCCTTGGCAGATTTCTCCTGCTGGCTCATGATGCATGCCTAGAAATGTCTGAATCTTAAAAAAAAAAAAGAAAGAAAAATAAAAAAAAAAAGATTAATCCAGCTTAGTCCCTAGCTCTAATACCCCGCTAAAAAATATTGATTAAAACATACATTTTTTTGTTCATAGATATACACTTAGTATGTATATATTATTGACCATCCTCAGAAAAAGGCCTGGAGATAGCCAAAAGGAATGTATAGAATGTTTTCTTTCTTTTTTTTAAGAGTTTATTTATTTATTTTGAGAGAGACAGAAAGAGAGCACAGGTGGGAGAGGGGCAGAGAGAGAGGGTGACAGAGGATCTGAAGCAGGCTCTGTGCTGACAGCAGAGAGCACTGTGTGGGGCTTGAACTCACAAATTGCGAGATCATGACCTGAGCTGAAGTCAGACGCTTTAACCTCCTGAACCACTCAGGTACCCCTAGAATATTCTCTTCCCATAATAAAAGCAAAAGAGAGGCTTAGCCATTTTGTGTTAAATAAGAGTAACAAAACTGAACAAGTACAACCCTAAAGATAAAGAAATCAATCTTGTTGATTTCATGCTAGCCGGACTGTCATCTTTGCAGATTGTTAGAAAACTGTTTGTGAAGCAGTCAGTTCTGGAGAGAAAAATGGGCAACAAAACAAATAAACAACAAACAAAAGAGCAGAACAAACAGACACCCCTGTAAAGGAGAGGAAAGCACTAATTGCTAGTGATCAAAATACTAGTCTTTTATTGTTTGTAGAGTTTGCAAAACTCATTTTCTCATTAATTATTTATTGAGCACTTACCCCATTTAGCCTGTGCCAAGCACTGTTGTGAGCACTGAGGATACAGAGCTGAAGACACTTTGCAATTCTCCAGGGTTTGTGAACTGCCAGAATCTGAGGAGACCCTAAAGAGAGCCATATAAGGAGCAGCTGACATTTAGTAGTTTGGGGAGGTCCTGTGGATGACATGCTAACTTTCTTCAATTACGTGAGGAATATCATCTGTTCTATATGATTAAGAAGGAATAGGTTGAGTGGATGGGAAACAGAGGAAGACCTGTTTTTATTTAATCAAAGAAATAGCTACCTGAAATGGTAATAAGCTATTTCTGGTAATTGAGATGGTTTCAGAAGATTGGTACCGTTAGGAAAGAATGTGGCACAAGGAATTCATTTATGGGATGGTAAGAGCCTGGGGACAGAGGGTTGGTAGTTAACTTTTTTTTTTTAATTTTTTTTAACGTTTATTTATTTTTGAGACAGAGAGAGACAGAGCATGAACAGGGGAGGGTCAGAGAGAGGGAGACACAGAATCTGAAACAGGCTCCAGGCTCTGAGCTGTCAGCACAGAGCCCGACGTGGGGCTTGAACTCACCGTGAGATCATGACCTGAGTCGAAGTTGGCCGCTTAACCTACTGAGCCACCCAGGCGCCCCGGTAGTTAACTTCTCTCTGAGGATAAGAGTTCTAGGATCTGTTATTGAGATCATTGATACAGTAGGGGCTCCCCTGAAGACAATACAGTGAGAGACTCTATGGCTGCTTTGAAATCAGGCCCACCAGCTTTGCACTTAGCTCCTAGACCTTGGCCAAATTTCCTATCTCCAAGCCCTAATTCCAACATCACAGAAATGGGGATAGTAATAGCATACGTCTCCTAGGACTGCACTGAGAATTGAATAAAATGAGTATAAGTCAACAAATTAAAAAATGTTTAGCCTATAATAGGACAGTTGGTAACTGGTAGTGTTATAATGGGGACCTAGAGTCTTATCCTGGGAACACTTGGACTGCCTGAAACCATCCAGCAAGTAAAAATGATTCCCACTGTTGTAGAAAGTCCCTTTTGCCCTATCCTGGGATTTATAAAAACAAAATCTTTCTGAAATGTGCAGTGAGAAATAATAAGCACATACAACATTACAAAACACATTGGGTCAGTTGTTCCATTTTGTTAGCATTTGCTTAGTATTTATCTCTTCTTAGAAGCTAGAAAGATTCCTTTTTTAGCTCAGTCTCTAGCTCTTTGAATTATTCTAAGGGACCTATATTGTCAACCTATGCCAGTTAAATCAAAAAGGATCTTGGACAATGTGCTATGACCTGTTCAAAGAGAGCCTGCTTATGCATGTTGGATGAATTTGAAAGTCGCTGGGGCTTTGTTTGTCACTAAGTACCTGTGTTGCAATCAGTTCCTGTGTTTCAGTCATGTAGTTGGTATCAACCATTGAATAGTTCGATTCAACCATAAGAAGGCCGGAGGAACTTCAGGTGGTTGCACTAGAGCCAGGTTATGCCAACAGGAACCAATAAAGCAATTAGTGATTGCCTGTAACACCAGCTCAGCAGACTGGTTGACTGCAGGTTATGCTTACCAGCTGCAATTAACAAGCCATTTCTATATGTTTACTTTTCCAGGCCTGGCTTTGATTAGCTCTGCCTTCTTTTGTTTCAGTAGTGCATGTTCTGTAATTTCTATATTGAGACATTTAAACAAGGCAGAGAACAAAATCAACAAAGAATAAAATCAACTCCTATCTCTCAGAATTATCATTTTATTGTATATTTGCTTCATCTTTCTTTTTAAAGAAATAAAAAGCTACAATTCATTAAACCTCCTTTCAGAAGCATCTATGAATTAGTGTCTATTGTTCCAATCCATTTTATACTTTTACTCACATATTTATGCAACCACTTCAATATTTAGTCCTGGTTTGTGTTTTTAAAATTTACAAAACTAACTTCACACTGCTTTTCACAACACTGTTTTTGACATCTTTGTAGTTACATATAATTCTATCTCTGTCCTCCCTGGTGAAATTTTTATTTTCTTTGATAAGACATCTGCTATTCATATCTAGTGGCCTCCCTTACTCCTAAATCAGGCTCATGGATGACAGGATGTTATTGCTGGACGAGTTAGGAGAAAGCATCATACTAACTTACGTCTTACTATGTTGTCAACACTGAGACCTTTTGAAAATGACAAAAACTAAGCTGGATGGGAAGTCAGGAAAATGTAAATAAACTAGGACTTTCCCAGGCAAATCACAATGAAGAATTAACTTGCAAATGAAAAACAAAACAAAAAAATAAAAACAACAAAAAACAATGCTGTGAGAGGTGAAATGACTTTCTGGGTTACACAGCTGGTTAATGGAAGGCCTTGAAATACCCAGCCCAAATCTGAAACAATTGTGTGGGGTAAAATAGACAAAGCTTGCCAATCCATTGTTCTTTTCATCAGGTTGTTTGTTATGTTTAAAAAAGATAGAAGATAACGGATTTAGGGCCACCTCATCAGGAAAATGCCTGATATCCTGCCTTTAGAATAGCTGATTACACTATGGCTTTAATCCATCATGTTTTTCTATGATGGCCCAAGTAACCCTAATTATTGCTTCTTTCCACTGGATTAGCACTCTGTTCCTTTTGTCCCAATAGGTAGCGGAATGTGGCCAGGTAAATAAGGTTTCACTGGTGATCAGAGGTCATTTATTTTCCAGTTACTTGTCAGCTTTGCTTTGCCCTATAGTTTTCTCGTTAACAGCTGGCGAGTTAACGAACATGACATGTCTGTTTCTGCAAGGTTTGGGTGTGCCAAGATTGTGGAGGAGACAGAACTAACTCCCCAATTAGCCAAGGGTTTTCAGTTCCAACTAAGGTCTACAGTTTCCTTTAAGCAGGCTTAATCTCAGGTGTTCTTCATAGTAAACTGGTACCAAATTAGATCATTTATAGTACATGGAGTTAGGACAAGTAATTCATTATTTCATTTTAAACTTCTAAACTAATATAGCTCCTTGGGTTAAAGGCTTGAAAATAGTTTTTAAATTTTACTTGTTTTAAATTTGTTTTTGTTTTTCCAAGATATTTTATACAATTATAAGATAAATAAAACCTATTAACTACCTGCTAGAAATAAATTTAAGTACTAATGTACTCTATATAAGTTAAATTCCATTCTGAAAGTGAAGATTTATCATGTTTTAAGTATCAAGTTTCACCTAAATAGATTCTTCATAAGATTATGGTAATTTTATTGTTTTACAAATAAGTTCAGCCTGAAAAATTCTCATTTACAGATGTTTGAGAACATATCCTATTTTTTATTAATTTAACATCAGTCTATTATACTGTCTTGTAAATAGCATAGAAACTATAACTATAGTCATAAAAAATAAAAAATCCATTGGTAGGGAAGTGCTTATGGTTGTTTTAAAACACAACCCTAAAAGGTCATGGGTATAACTTTTGAAAAGGTGAAATCATTGTCCAAAAGCCGCACAGGAGATGGTAATTATTATTTGTCTCAGATGACATATCTTCCCATTGTTGAAAGACTTCATGAATATTTTAGCCGCTGATTGTTATTAAAGTCTTCAGGGTATAACAGTTCCTTATGTGTGGGCATGGCTGCTGCAGGGTGGCTAAAAGGACAATATCCCTCAGTCATACCCACATTGCCTACCTATGAAGGCTCCTCTTTGGTTTAGTCTGGTTTGTGGTTATATGCTATTTGTATATTATGTGGAACATGGCTCAACTGTGTGAGCTGACTTCCAAGGGGCCCCCTAACATGAGCCACTTGATTTATAATTATTCTATATGTTAGTTTGAAGAGTCTGTTCTTAGTACTTAAACACATATCATAGCTTAATCATATCACATCAATTGTAATTTCAGTAGTACTTTATAATATTCTTTGGCTGTTTTGTTTGTGGCAATGTACTAGCCCACCATATATGATTTCATGTCTCTCGGACACTAGGTAAACATTGAAACAACATAAAAGATTTGATGGACAGATCACTAAACACCGGAAGTGAAATCTCTGTTCGATACTTTGCTTTGCCATGATCTAGCTGTGTAAGTCTTAGTAAGCCATTCAGAGAGAGAACACGTGCAGTGGATCAGATCCTTGGCTGCCAAATTTCAGTCCTGCTTGTGCCATTTATTAGCTGTTTGTTCTGGGACAAGTTACTTAACCTCTCTGTGTTTCAGGGTTCTCATCTATAAAATAGTACCTATCCTAGAGAGTTATTAAGAAGATTAAATTGACTGGTATTTATAAATTTCTTAATGCCTGTATGACTGTTTAGTACAATTTTCATGTGGTCAGACTTCACTGGGTTTGATTTCTATAAGAGTATCTCCAATTTGAAGATTGTATTATTCTAAGTTTTTGTTTCTTGCCTTTGTTTTCAACACACCTTTAACTCATTCAACTTATACTATTGACAACATTGTTTCTACAGAGAGTATTAGTGGCTATGTGGTCTAATGTTGATCATTTTTTTTTTGTCATTTTTAAATTTTTAAAGATTTTATTTTTAGGTAATCTTTACACCTAATGTGGGGCTCGAACCCACAACCCCGAGATCAAGAGTGACACACTCCACCCACTGAGCCAGCCAGGTGCCCCTGTCATTTGTTTTATTTATTTATTTAAAAAAATTTTTTTTTAACGTTTATTTATTTTTGAGACAGAGAGAGACAGAGCATGAACGGGGGAGGGGCAGAGAGAGAGGGAGACACAGAATTGGAAGCAGGCTCCAGGCTCTGGGCCATCAGCCCAGAGCCTGACGCAGGGCTCGAACTCACGGACCTCAAGATCGTGACCCGAGCCGAAGTCGGGCGCTCAACCGACTGAGCCACCCAGGCGCCCCCCTGTCATTTGTTTTAAATTAAAGCATAAACTGAAGAATTGCTTTAAAATCTAGGCAAAATATCTATCCATCTCATAATTGTATAGACTGTGACAACCTCTATAACTTATTTTTTGTATTGTGTAGACATTTTGTTTACCTTCTAAGGGTTAATGTCACTTATTTCATTTTTCATTTTCTGTCTTTATAAATGTGTTATTAGATAGCAAGCTGTTTGGAAAGCTGAATTTGATGGTTGCTTTTCACCTCTGTAGTATTAGTGAAAATACTGTCAGGTTTCTTTAGTATAGATTGGTACATGGCTTCTATCTTTTTAAGCTTATCACACACACAACTCTTTGTTTAAAAAACGTGCAATCTCTTTTAATTAAGCTTGAAACCTGTTAAATTGAAATATTTTGTAGGGCACAGAGCAGCCTAACATCAGAATAAGAGCTTGTTGGTAGAGGGATGGATCAGTTTGTTTTTTAAAGACAGGACAGACATGCCTATCAGAGTGAAAGAAGCTAATTGGAATTTGTTTCAGTTGATGGGAGAAAGTCCAGTCGAGCTAGTGGGCTTCTTATCTAGGGAGGATGATGACAGCTACAGGAGGCTGCCCAGACAGGCAGGGGGTCGGAGTCCGGGAAGACCAGCAAGGTGCAGCAGATGGTGTCCCAGCAGGTGGGCATGCCATGGTGACACAGAGTCTGGAAGCAGGCGATATGCAGGCAGATAAACAGAGAGGTCTGATCACAGATAGTGGGGCCCCAGGGTTAGGGCTGGGACTGGGGCCTGAAATTCAGGCCCTGGGAAAACTGGATTGACTAGTGCAGAGGCCCATTTTGGAGGCAGTGGAGTACCATCCAGGGCATTAAAGCAAAGACTCTGTTATGGGGGATGAGGGGTGGAGAGGGGAGGCCTCAGAGAAAAGAGAACTTGTGACATCCTCACTTTGAGAGTTGTGTGGCCTGGAGGGAAGCTGGCGTAGGGAGTCAGGCAGGTCTTTATAGATGCTGACTTTGATAGTGCTTAGTATAGACTCATGTGACTGTCTTTTGACAGTCTGAAAAACGTAAGCATGTTAATTACTAAACCGTCCTTTATTTCTAATGGGTTAGAAGGCAACTTTGACGTAATGAGCCTTGCAATTTTTTTCTTTAAGGCTTGCAGTAACCTTCAGATCATATTGAATTCCACACAGTTGAACCCACTCACATGGGCCTAAGTTAAGTAAAACATACAGTATAGAGGTGTTACTATTCCTTCCTTTCCTTGGATTTATCCTAAGGAAGTGGTCATGTACCAGAGAAGAGAGTATAAAGTGAGAGGATTAGCAAGTAGGTGGTTGTTTTTGGCTGCACTTACTTGAAATGGAAAAGATAGTGCAGAAGTTGCTGAAGTTAATTTCCTTAAAATGACATGAAGTGTGAACTGGCCCTTTCCCTGGTAATCATCATTTAGGGGAATATCTGGCCAACTTATGTTACTTGAGAATGCTCTACGTCAAACCAGGACCTCTACCTCCAAGGACTAGAGAGAAAATTGAAAATTGAGTCTTTTGTCTGTGGCTTAACTTTTAACAGCTTTCTGTTAAAGTTTCCTATTCCTTACATTTTGAAGTAAATCTTAGGCTGATGTTCACTATTTTTGGTTAACGTGGCTATCACGAATTTCTAAAGCTTCAATGATTGTTTTTCCAAGTACTGTTTTCAATAGAAGAAAATCCATGGTTCTTTCTAATAGATTTTCTTTATAATGGTGAATATTGTCTAGAGAAACTGTGCATTTATTTATCAAACGAGATTGCAAGTTGGTTGCTAGGGGTAATCGTGAGTGGTGCCACACCCATTTCCACCCTTGGTTCTTGGACTCATGAATCCTATCTGTGGGAGATAGAGTATTATAAATTTGATGTTGATTTAGAGCATATATAGCCTCTTGGAGGATATTGCCAGAGCCCAGCCTGGTACTGCCACCTCACTAGCCTTGTGACCGAGTCTTCAAAGGCCATTCCACTGTTGTGTCCTGCCATCTGCTTCAGGGTGATGGAGAATATGGTATTACCAGTGAGTGAGCATTGCTGGTCTTCATTTGCTATGAACTCCTTGACCAGAAGCATTGTTGCATGGAATATCATGACAACAGATAAAGCATTTTATAAATCCATGGATGGCAATTTGGGCAGAAATATTGCCCATAGGGAAAGAAGCTCTATGTCCAAAATATCTCTTGTGGTAAGAAGAAAGCACTTCCCCTTCCACGATGGAAGCAGATAGCTAGCAGAGTGTCTGGGGAATGGTGCCATATTGGGAATTCAGTGTGTATCTGCTGCTGGCCGATTGAGCACTCAGCAGTGGCTATAGCCAAGTCAGCCTAGTGAGTGCAATCTCATGTTGCTGAGCCCATATATAATCTTCACCTCTGCTACCATGGCCACTGTTCATGAATCCATTGGGCAATGACAGCAGTGGCTAGGGAGAGAGGCACAATATCCACAAAAAGTGTCATTCTATCCATTTGATTATTAAAATCTTCCTCTGCTGGGGCAGCTTTTGGTTAACATACACATGGAACACAAATATCTTCACATTTGTTGCCCATTCAGAATGGTCTACCGACATAATCTCTTCCCCTAATTTCCTTATCATCAATTTTCTAATATTTTTTTTTTCTAAATTGCTGACTATTCAGTCAAATCATTTGCCACAGCCTATGTACCAGGACAGTTTTATACCTCTGGCCATTTCTCTCTCTAAGCAATATAGACACCTAGCATCACTTTCAACGTTCTGCCTCCTGGGAGGATTTCCCTTCACCATTGCACTTCCAAGATCTATGAGAAAGGGAGTGTACCACTTTCAAGTGGTACCTGTATATCAGACAGAAGCACCTGTAAACCAGGCCCAAGGTTTCTCTTCTACAATCAACTAGCTTTAGGAAACTCTTTTTGAGGCAGTAGGTGTGGATGGGTAGAGATTAGGTAATGTAGCAGGAGTAAGGGCCATTGGCATTTGGGTGACTTCACCCTGTGATTTATTTATACCTTCAGGGCCTGCTTGAACCTAATCTCATATATATCCCTTCCAGTTGATACTGGAGTGTTGCTATGCATGCCCAGCTTTATGACTTGCTGGGTCAGACAGCACCCAATTCATGATAAGAAGCTCAGGTCTCATGATAATTTGGTGGGCCATGGTTAGTTGTTCATTTTTTTCTAAGACCCATAGTAAGCCAGAAGTTGTTTCTCAAAAGGAGAGTAGGTATCTGCAGAGGAAGGTAAAGCTTTCTTCCAAAAGCCTCAAGGTTTGCATTGCATTCACCAACAGGGCCTGCCAAATCTCCAAACAACATCTCTGCCTGCCACTGGTGCTTGTAGGCTGGGAGAAAGATCAACAATATGAATTTTTGTCAGTACAGCAGGTTCTCAAAGGTAGTGGCCTCTCTTTCATTCAGAGGGTTCTGGGTATGTAAAGTAGGTTAAGATGAGGAATTGATTGAGAGGTTGTGACTCTATTTTAATGATTCAAGAGAGACTTCTGCTCACTAGTCCTAGAATTCTTAGGTTTGTACAGATCAGGTAAGTGTTAAATTGCCCATCTATTTTCTAGAGACACCATGATCAAATACCCAATGCCATCAGTTTCTGTTTGCAAGTCAGGCTGTTCTAATTATTGTTTTGGTTCTGCTGTCCATTATGGTAACCACATCTGCTTTGTCTTTGGTGATTAAGTGCTGCCTCTTGGCTCTGGCATCCAATTTTCCTCATTGTATTTAGGGATGCCAGTTTAATGGCAGCAATTCCCACTGTAATTTCTGGCCTACAAAGAGTGACCACAGATTTATTCAAGGAACCTGGGGATTCCCTCACAAATCTATTTCTCACATCATAATGAAAGTTGTGTCCTTTGCACCCTCCTGGGGTAAGTAAGCATGTATACATAATAAGCCACTTTAACATTTATTCATTTCTTCTATACCAAGGCAGTCAGTTCTGGCTTTTTGATTTCATTTAATGTTGGTCCATGTTTTAACCAAACACGCAAATTGTTAGACCTTTTTCTAACCCTTGAACTAAAACATTGAATCCAGAATATCTGCTTAGTGATCTCATAGCAATAAATTCATTCTTTAGACAAGGGGTGGGGATCTGCCTCAAGGTGATCTGGGGACCCCCACCATTGAGTTTCCTGGGCGGTTGAGTTATAAAATCTTTGGCCTGGGCACATTTGGCTTCCAACAAAATGGTGAACTTTTTTCCCCACCAGGCAAGGCAGTTTTTCCCAATAATTGAGGTCTTGAGCCAAACCCCAGTAGTAGGGACTGGGGCATTCTGTTCCATTAAAAGGTTTGTGGGGACCTAATTCTTTAGCCTTCCATGGCCATTGATCTCCTCATGTTGGTTCCCCCCCATGCATAGCAAGAAGAGATCTTTAGAGTCTGGGCTATAGTCTCCGTCAGGGCTAGAAACAAGTTCCTTGAAGTGACTGAAATGACAGGGGGCTACTTCTTATTTCTTTGTAGAAGGAGTGGAAGACTTGATGGAATGTGGTTGGATGGGCAGTAGTGACTTTTCTTGACATACAGCACAGTCCCTGGGTCTCTGCCTCGCCCATGGATCCAGATGCCAATTCGGGTACCCCATTACCATTTAGAATCTCCTGGGTTAATGATGGTAAAATTAACAGGGTTACAGGCCTTTTATTGACAACCTTACTTAGCAGCCCCCTTCTGAAGGAGTACTGCTGTGCTTTCTTTTTTCCAAGTAGTAGCCCATGAAACATAGCTCCAGCTGGGGCATAAAAACTCAGATGTATAGACACATAAAATGTTTTCCTCACACATGTATTTGTCACTGAGTCGGTATTCCTGCTCCTAATCTAAGCTGCTGCATGGTATATCAAGAGTCCTTGGGCCCTCTGTGATAAGTGGCTGCTTTTTTCCTATGAGAGATGCCTCTGGGCCAATACCTATAACCGCACATTCATCAAACAGCATTGACACCAGTCATTTTGGGTTAGTAATTTGTGTCTGGCTGACCAAGCTCCCCCCACCACCCTTGGTAGGATCAGACTTCTAACCTGTCTTACTGGGGGAGTGCTGTGGGTCAAAGCAAGTGTATTGACTCTCCTGTTGGCAAATAGAATAGGTGGTCTTATTGTGTCTGCAGGTCCCCAGGACTTTTCCTTGGCATGAGAAGTAGGTATAGTATAGTAAGGCCCAAGTGACTCCCTGGCCTGACCTGGTTATGTGAATACATGGGTCACCTGATAAGGAATCTAGGTCTACAGAAAAATTTTTTTATGTTTATTTATTTCTTGAGAGAGAGAGAGAGAGAGAGAGAGAGAGAGAGAGAGAGAGAGAATGCAGGCATGTGAGCAACAAAGGGGCAGAGAGAGAGGGAGACAGACAATCCCAAGTAGCCTCCACGCTGTCAGCACAGAGCCCCAAGTGAGGCTTCATCTCATGAATCATGAGATAATGATCTGAGCCAAAATCAAGAGTGAGAGGCTTAACCAACTGAGCCATCCAGGTGCTCCGAGTTAAATTTTCCAAACTGTGGTTTCTTCATAAAGAAAAATGGAGATAATTCAGAATATTATGTTGGAATAAGATCATGTGTATGAAAAGTGCATGGTACAGAGTAGGTGCTTCACAAGATATATTTTTCTTGTTGCCACCTCTCTACTTCCTGAACATAAAAATGTGTACACAAATAACATTTAAGGTGGAGGTAAGAGTTGTCATTCTAGACATTTCCTCCAGTCTTTCCACTGTGCCTCCATAGTTCATATTCTAAAGGCAAACTCGTAATAATTACCATTTACCTCTAGAATATCATTTGTATTAATAGATGTTTATTGAAATTCTACTATGCTCAGTGTTGTTAACCAAGGCTAAGGTTGTATATTTTAAGGTATAAAATACCAATTGGCATTATTGTGTGATTGTAGATTTTAAGAATGTAACCTACATTTTCGTATTCTATCCTCAAACTCTAAAAACAAACGTAAGCCTTATTCCTAATCACTAGTTGTTAAATTTTTCTGTATTGATTTACTCATAACCTGATGGAATATATTACGTTACTTTTTAAAAAAAATTTACACTCTTTCACAGTTTTAGTATTGGGAAGAGAAATTTTGACATCTAAATATTTTAGATTCATTTTCCTCATGTACAAAAAAATATAGCTCCTGTTAGTTTACTTTTTTGTTTATACTGCTAATATGGTCAGAATTTAAATAACTGTTAGTCTCCATGTTTCCTTTCCTGCATTCCACTCGGGAATTTTAAATTCTTATATATAGGTACCACGTATTTGATAAAGATATGATGATGGCCTACCAGGACCTAAGGACATGCAACAAAAGTGGAAATGGTAGCTGCCTTCATGGTGGAGGTAATAGTCTGGCAGAGAAGACAGACAGACAAACATGCAAATAATACAACTACTAATTGTGATGAAAATTATGGGAAAAATGTAAATCACTAGAGAGAATAGACAATAATTATATTGCTAAAAAAAGCATCTTAATTTTTAAAAAGTTAGCCTGTATAAAAACGTTCTTAGGAACACAGTCATTTTGGGCTTGATTCTGTCTATAAAACACTCAAAAAGAAACAATTATTTATGTTCTGTCCAGCTATAGGGCTTTGAAACTTAGAAACCTAAGAAGGTGCTTATTTTAGTATTTTTTTTTCTACCCCTGATGGTAATTTGTCTTTCATGGTATCGTGAGGTTTGTTTGCCCGGATATGTAATATTCTTAGATTTTTTTTCTTGCTAACTAGGAATCTTCAGATTTAACACCTGCAAATGTTTATACCTAAAAACAACAGTTGGTTATTGAGCTATTGTGTGTGCCAGTAGAATCTGAGCAGGGTAATGTTTATCTCCATTAAATAACAGATCTGGTAAATCTGTTATTTAAAACACTATCTTGTTGTAGCCATTATATTATCAAATTTTGTAATGATTTTTTAAAATTTAATGTTTATTTTTGAGAGAAAGAGACAGAGTGCGAGTGGGGGATGGGCAGAGAGGGAGACACAGAATCTGAAGCAGGCTCTAGGCTCTGAGCTGTCAGCACAGAGCCCAATGCGGGGCTCAAACCCACAAACCACGAGATCATGACCTGAGCTGAAGACAGACACTCAACTGACTGAGCCACCCAGGTGCTCCTATATCATCAAATTTTAAATGCTCTTTTAAAGAATGAAAATAATAGCATAAACCTCATTTTTATTTTAGGTACACTGAACACTAAGACCTTAAACATATTCCTAAATAATTGGAAAGAAGCAATTTATAGGGAATTAGATGAAATTTGTTTACTTAGATTTTTAAATGTAGTGCTTGAATTTGAGAAAAATACATTTTGCGCAGCTATTGTGGTAAGGAATCACTCCTATAACATCAAGAAAAGCTTTTTAGCCGCACTGACTTATCAGTGTTGAGATTTGTCCCCATGCGTACATATCACCTGGCTGGTTCTCATTCTTCTGATCCTGGCCTCATAACACAGCAGGACCTCAGAGCCAGAGCTTTAAACATACAGCCAGCCAAGAGGAGACCAGCTGGGAGGAGGTAAAGGGGAAAGGAGGTGGAGGGAGGAGCCCCGACTCCCCGGAATAGAAGAGAAGAGAAATGAGGGCATCCCTAAATTGTAGATGTGATACTGAGGGTGCAGAGGCAGAACTGGCATGTAGGTAAAAGTACATCATTTTATTAGTGAAGACAAGGTCACCGGTGATCCCCATATTTGCTCCATGGTGCAGTTGGTATGTTTGCCATGGGCAGCTCTACCAAATTTGCCTTAGAGTGCTGTCTCTGATCTCCCCACCTAATTTAGATTGTCCTTGACTTCTCATTTTCCCCTTCATAGCCCCACTCAAAACTGTGAATTAGTAGGATATTGCCTTTCTTATTTACTACTTTACTCACCTCTAGGTTTTAGTTGTCCAATACATTGTTAAATGAATGAATGACAAAGCTTTCAAGTGGTTGCTCTCAGCTTCTCCCTTTATCCACTAGAACTCGAGTCTAAATTGCTCTTGGTGATTTCTTCATTTGAAGTTCTCATGAACATCACCAAGATGTTTGGAAATGTTAGTGTTTTTTGTTTTGTTTTGTTTTTTCTTCAGAGTGATTATTCAGTTGGCTATTCATCCTAACTTAGTATCACCATTTACATTAATATTGTTACTCACTTTTAATGACACCAATGACTGATGTTAAGATGATACTTTGGAGCTAATTAAGCTTTGTTTTGAGGGTAATTTGTAGACTTGGTAATGAGGAGAACTTATAAGTGAATGATTACAGAAGTATTTGGATTGTCTCTTGTTTTGGGCATATCTGCATGTTGCTTTTTTTCTTCCTCACAGTTAAGCAGGAGTTTCTTGGGATCTTACATTGATGTTTTCAGCAAACTGCATTGATATTTATTGAGCTTTCTTCAGCTGTGTGTGTCTAAGCTTTAAAGATTAGGGAGTAATTCAGCTTAAACACTGACTTTCAGCTACATCTCAACATACTCAAACCACCAATAAAAGTTCTCTCGATTCAGTCTCATGGAGGCAGGAATCTGCAGCTCTTGCTAGAGCAATTAAGGGATGTAACTAAAGATAAGGGATTTATCAAACATTAGATATGTGGTGATGTATATGATAACCCTAAAGAAATACTCACAAATTCTAATTCTCTGCTGTTGTCCTGAATCTCTAGATTAAATTCTTTACATCACGTTGATTAGGATATTCATTAAATTTACTAGTCTTTCATGCAAATTTCAAAGAAAAAACTGCCTGGAACCTTAGTTCCAGAATTAAGAATAATTAGAAATGTTATGTAATTTTAATCTTCTGGAGGGCCCCCTAAAATATTTTTGGAAGAGGTTAGTTTTATGCTAGTTCTGAAGTAATTAGTAGGAAATATTGGATATAACTTATATTTACAGAAGTGATTTGGGTGAAGTCATTTATATTATACTTTGACAACACCTGCACATATGGGCTCTGGGTAAGTTACTATGTAATTATGATAATTGAATAGTCCTTAGTAAATGATGAGTCAGATTTGATTTACAAATTCAGAAAAGTAATTATGTATATATATTTATTTATATAATTTATATATTTATATAATTATAATATAATCAATATAATTATAATATGTAATTATTGTTACATATAAGTTATATGCATATATATAAATTTTGGGGTACATATATTACTCACAGAGTAGGAAATGTATTAGCTTAGGTTGCTGAGTCTTTTAAGATTACGACTTACATATTATCCCTTGAGGTGCAACAAATCCAGTTGCCTGACTTTGAGCTTTTCACTAATTGCCTTCATTCATGTATGCACTCATTTGCTCTTTTTTTCAAATTTGCAGTTATTGCTCTCATGATGGGGTAATGTGCACATTACTATAGAAGTTTAACAAGGTTAGAATTCAAACTTGATTTTTCCTTAGTTGTAGGGACCTTCTGTGTGGAACTCTTTCTCAATTATGGCCAGAGGAGAGCCTCATGTTGTTGGCAACAGCAGATCTGCCTCCAGACCATTGCTGGCTGCTATATCTTTTTACCTTAAATCTGAACCAGGGGTCACTGATGGTTCTGAAGGAAACATGGGTCTCTTCAATAGGGAAGTTCTCAGCATTCATTCTTTTCCTTTCCCTGTATACAATAAAGATTGTATTGTTAGCTCAGAAAATGTGTGAAATTAATGAGATATTTTTACAAATAGATTTGGTCAGCTTTGAATGTGATAAAACATGAAAAATGCAGTATCACAAGCATAAGGCACTAATATTACTAAAGACAAGTGGAAGAGTTTATATTCCATGGAAGGTGGAGTGAAAATTAGGTTACCACCAATGGATTTCTTGTCCAGGAAATACTCTGGGTCCACTATGGAAGAATTCTAATAATATGTTGTGCCCCTTATGTCTTTATTGCTTTGATGCATCATTGAAATCTGTGAAGCTCATAGAGAAGAGTCTGCCTTTTGGGACCAGGTTCAGGCATGGGGCAATTCTAGTTTGCCAAAGTTCTGGGAAAGTTTTTATCCCCAGAAGATGAGAAGTACTAATAATTTGGTAAGTGTGTTTGGATTAGACAGAAAATCTGAGGTTGAATCTTGACCCTGGCACTAACTAGCTTGTGGCTTGGGCAACCTCTCCTAGCCTCAGTTTTCTAATCAATGAAATAAGGATAATCAAATCATATTTATCTTTAAAATGTTAGGCACACTATGATAATAATTCATATTATTTATATAGCATATTTTAGTTGCCAGGTAGAAGTTACTTTTATTATATGTTTATGCCTTAACCAGAGTCCAACCAAAATCAGGACTTGGAACAGAGTATGGAAGGACTGTGACTATACTTTATTTCTTTGGCTTATGACTCAAAAAAGACCATAATAAAAATAAACCTAATAATTGAGGGAAAACCAGGATAACAGACTCTATGTGCTTATCTATAAATTAAGGATTTTAGTATCTGATCTATAAGAATGTTGTTAATGTTGTCAGACTTGCTCAATGGGCAGCCTTGGAGATTTACTTAGCCTTCTAAATTTAGCCTCATGTAGGGGCGCCTGGGTGACTCAATCCGTTAAGCATATGACTTCAGCTCAGGTCATGATCTCACGGTTCATGAGTTCAAGCCCCACATCAGGCTGTGTGCTGACAGCTCAGAGCCCGGAACCTGCTTCAAATTATGTGTCTCCTTCTCTCTCTGCCCCTTCCCCACTCATTCTCTCTCTCTCCCTCTCTGTCTCTGTCTCTGTCTCTCTCTCTCTCTGTCTCTCTCTCTCAAAAATAAACATTAGCAATCCCTATCAAAATAACACCAACATTCTTCACAGAGCTAGAACAAACAATCCTAAAATTTGTATGGAACCAGAAGAGATCCCAAATAGACAAAACAGTCTTGAAAAAGAAAACCAAAGCTGGAGGCATCGCAATTCCGGACTTCAAGATGTATTACAAAGCTGTAATTATCAAGACAGTATGGTACTGGCACAAAAACAGACACTCAGATCAATGGAACAGAATAGAGAACCCAGAAATGGACCCACAAACGTATGGCCAACTATTCTTGGACAAAGCAGGAAAGAATATCCAATGGACAAAAGACAGTCTCTTCAGCAAATGGTGCTGGGAAAACTAGGCAGTGACATGCAGGAAAATGAACCTGGACCACTTTCTTACACCATACACAAAAGTAAACTCAAAATGGATGAAAGACCTAAACATAAGACAGGAAGCCATCAAAATCCTAGAGGATAAAGCAGGCAAAAACCTCTTTGACCTCAGAGTCAGCCAGAACAACTTCTTACTCAACACATTTCCGGAGGCAAGGGAAACAAAAGCAAGAATGAGTTATTGGTACCTCATCAAAATGAAGAGCTTCTGCACAGTGTAGGAAACAATCATCAAAACTAAAAGGCAGCCAACAGAATGGGAGAAGATATTTGCAAATGACATATCAGATAAAAGGTTAGTATCCAAAATCTATAAAGAACTTATCAAACTCAACACCCAAAAAACAAATAATTCAGAGAAGAACTGTGCAAAAGACATGAATAGACACTTCTCCAAAGAAGACAGCCCTAGATGGCTAGCAGACGCATGAAAAAATGCTCAAGACTACTCATCATCAGGGAAATAAAAATCAAAACCACAGTGAGATACCACCTCACACCTGTCAGAATGGCTAACATTAACAACTCAGGCAACAACAGATGTTGGCGAGGATGCGGAGAAAGAGGATCTCTTTTGCACTGCTGGTAGGAATGCAAACTGGTACAGCCACTCTGGAAAACAGGATTGAGTTTCCTCAAAAAATTAAAAATAGAACTACCCTATGACCCAGCAATTGTTCTACTAGGTATTTATCCAAGGGATACAGGTATGCTGTTTCTAAGGGACACATGCACCCCCATGTTTATAGCAGCACTATCAACAATAGCCAAAGTATAGAAAGAGCCCAAATGTGCATCAATGGATGAATGGATAAAGAAGGTGTGGTATGTATATGCAATGGAGTATTACTCAGTGATCAAGAAGAATGAAATCTTGCCATTTGCAACTACATGGATGGAACTAGAGGGTATTAGGCTAAGGGAAATTGGTCAGTCAGAGAAAGACAAATATCATATGACTTCACTCATATGAGGACCTTAAGATACAAAACAGATGAAAATAAGAGAAGGGAAGCAAAACTAATATAGGAACAGGGGAGGGGACAAAACATAAAAGACTTAAATATAGAGAACAAATAGAGGGTTGCTAGAGGGGTTGTGGGAGGGGGGATGGGCTAAATGGGTAAGGGGCATCTTGAATCTACTCTTGAAATCATTGTTGCAAAACTAACTTGGATGTAAATTTAAAAATTAATTAATTAATTAAAATAAATTTTAAAAACTTGAAAAAAGAACATTAAAAAAACAATAAAAAAATAAACTTGGCCTCATGTATAAAATGGAGATGACAGTAGTTCATCCCCAGTGGGGCTGTTTGAAGATGAAAGCAACAAAATAGAGTTTCACATCATTCCTGGTACATTCAAAGCACTGGGTAATGTTAGATGTTTATATTAACAATGATACTTATTCATTTATTTAGTATTCATTTGACAGTTATTGTTTTGAGAGAGAGAGTGTGTATGAGCAAGGGAGAAGGTCAGAGAGAGAGAGAGAGAGAGAGAGAGAGAATCTTCAGCAGGCTCTATGCTCAGCACAGAGCCTGATGCTGGGCTCCATCCCACAGCCCTGGTATCATGACCTGAGCTAAAGTCAAGAGTCGGATGCTCAACCAAGTGAGCTACCCAGGTGCCCCTTGACAAATTTTTTTTCACTTTATTTTCTTTTTTCTTTTTAGAGAGGGAGTGAGCCAGGGTAGAGGGAGCAAGAGATGGAGAGAGAGAGAGAGAGAGAGAGAGAGGCAGAGAGAGAGAGGCAGAGAGAAAGAATCTTAAGCGTGCTCCACGCTCAGCACAGAGCCCAGTGTAGGGCTCCATCCCACAACTGTGAGATCATGACCTGAGCCAAAATCAAGAGTCAGGCACTCAACCGATTGAGCCACCCAGGTGCCCTGATAAATTTTTATTAAGCCCCTACTTACCATCTGTCAGGCAGTCTTCTAAACACTGGGAATATAGTGTTGAATATGATAGAATCATAGATTAATGTTATTAACATTTTATAATAATATTAAACAGGAAGCTGTATTTAATTTTTTAATCAAAGCAATTTTTTTTCATGAGAAACAAAAACTAGAATTCATCAAATAGAAGTCATATGGACTATTTAAATGAGTAACATGTTTTTGTTTGCATATTATTTATGTGGAAATAGATTACTTCTAAATACTTCATTTTCTTGACAAGTTTGAAGACCTCTACTTCTCATTAGAATTTTATTTACTCTATAAATGTACTTAGCAAAATTAATGAGACTTTATATATACACATAAAACATACTTGAATGTAGTTTTAAATTTCAAGACAGAGTTATTACATATCTTTAAAATTTTTGGCATCAAGAATATTCAGCCCTTACCATGCTGTTTCCCTCAGAGATGATGCAAAATTTAATTATGTTTTTAAAAGACATTGTGAATCATTTGAATCTATTGATAAATCAAAGTGTAAAATCATTCTGCAAAACCATTTGGCTGTTATATGATTTATCTATTGGTACTTGATTTATTTGTTTTTTCCACTCAGGCACTGAGCAAGCTTTAACTTAGTAGAGGAAGATATTCTGTTGTTCTTAAGGCCCAGGCAAGAATTTCCCTGTTTGAAAGAAGCCATATTCTTAACTAGCATCTAAAATTTTAATTTAGTAAACTATCTCAGATTTAAAAAAATTTTTTTTAAAGTTTATTTATTTTTGACAGAGAGAGAGAGAGAGAGAGAGACAGAGACAGAGCATGAGTGGGGGAGGGGCAGAGAGAGGGAGACACAGAATCTGAAGCAGGCTTCAGGCTCTGAGCTGTCAGCACAGAGCCCAATGCAGGGCTCTAACTCATGGACCGCGAGATCATGACCTGAACCGAAGTCGGACGCTCAACCAACTGAGCCACCCAGGTGCCCCTATCTCAGATTTTTTTTGGGTAAAGTTGTCTATGCATGGACTGGCATTGGTTAAATGAATTAGCAAGAGGAGAATTTGTAAATGAAAAAGCGAAGAATTTGAAAATCTATTAGCTGAGTGATTTCTGCTCATGCTATCTTTAGAGGACACAAATAAGGAAAAAAATGTAAAATACAAGAAGCTTTTATATGAAAAGACACAGAGAATGGCAGTGTGATAGAAAGCACTGCACAAAAGAAATAGAAAAAAGAAAAACACTTATCCTGTGCAGCATGATATTAAAATATTCTGAAAGAACATGAAAATTAATTATGTACTTCAGTCTGCCTTTACAAATGAGTTAGAAATGTCAAATTCTGCTTGAATGAAAAATCTAAACACTGAATCATTCGCAGGTGTTTTCTGAACACAGCAGAATCCAGAGGATTCTGATGTGCATAAGAAAAGCCCCACAAAACATGGTGGGTTACTTGTATGCACATTCATTCTTGTTGACAACATGGTCAAGAGCAAAGAAGCCCATGTTGTGTTATGTATTCAAAGACAATATGATGTGGTGAAAAGAACACTGGGGAGGGTCTCAGAAGGTCTGAGTTCTAATTCTGCCTCTGCTCTTCATTTTGGCAACCCATTCAGGAACGATGGCATATAGGGCCTCTTCTGAAATCAGAGAATGGAGATTAAAGATTTAAATATATTCTTCTCTAAGGCTCCTTCCAACTCTAGCATTCTGTAGCTCTGTGATCAGTTGTTCTCTTAGAAGCCTAACCATAGATGTAGTCACATCCTCCTCACATAGACTTCATGGCCAAGAGAGCTTACTGCATGTTTAGGATGGTAATCACTGGAAAGCATGAAAGGCATGAATATTTTAGAATTAAATAAGTTTATGGTTACTTGCACCAAAAAATTCCTGGTCTATCAAACATAAATTCTTGGTCAAAATAAAATAAGACAACCCCCTTCCCATGCTATTTTATAGTCTGAAGGATGATTGTGTCTGTTATTAAAAGACCAAAGAAAGCATGCTTTCTTATGGAAATGTGTGGCTTCTTCAGGAAAACAGATTTGGAACTGAGTTGTGAATAGAGGAGAATATCTCAGTGATTTGCATATTCCTGCAATCACTATTACCACTTATCTAAAACACTCACCCCTTTAATAAACCTTTCTATATAGAAACATTTCTATTTGTAGTTTGAATATTCATATTAGATGTTTCTTACTATTTTAGAAAAATAATCAAAAGGTAGAGAAAATATGCGAGATATGTTAAATGTAACAAGCTGGCATCCTAACTCTATGTTCCCTTTTTCAAAAAAAGAAGTTCAAGTTGAGATCTGCAATCAATGTGTTGCTCAAAATTCTTTAAGAATAAATGGCTGTATGGATAATCTTGAGTGGCACATTGCAAATAAATTCTCTTTCATATTAGTATTTACGCTGAATGTTAACATCCTTTATGGATGTTTTACAGTAAATTTATTTAACTTAAAAAAAATCTTTGTTGACATATAATTAACATACCATAAAAGTGACCCATGTAGAGAATCTAGTTCAATGGTTTCTAGCATATTCATACAACTCTCTGCCATCAACTTTATATCATTTGCATCACCACAAAGAGAAATCCTAAAGCCATTTGTTGTGACTCCCCGGTTCTCCCCAAACCACCCCCCCCACACCAGCCACAAGAAACCACAAATCTACTTTGTTTCTATAAATTAGCATATTTTGGACATTTTATGTACATGGAAACATATATGTGTTTTGTTTCATTTAGCATAATGTTTTCAAATTTCATCTACATTGTAGCATGTATCAGTACTTCATTACTTTTTATTGCCAAATAAATTAAATCATAAGGCAGGCCACATTTTGTTTGTGTGTTCTTCAGTTGATAGATATTTGGGTTTCTTTTTGGTTATTATGAATGACATTGTTGTGAAGCAATGTTAAAATGTTGTGCCTGTATAAGTCTTCCCATGAATATATCCTTTTATTTTTCTTGGGTATATATACCTAGGAGTAGAACGGCTGGGTCATATAGTAACTATGTCTAACAGTTTGAGGAATTGGCAAACTATCTTCCAGTGAGGCTGCACTACTTTACATTCTAACCAGCACTAAATGAGGCTTTCAATTTCTCCATATCCTTGCCAAACTTGTTCAAAGCCATCCTGGTACAAAGCGGTATTTCATTGTGGTTTTAATTTGCATTTTCCTATTGGATAATGATGTTGCACATCTTTTCATGTGCTAATTATTGACTATTTGCATACCTTCTTTGGAGAAATGTCTATTAATATCTGTTGCCTATTTTCTAAATTGGGTTATTTATCTTTTATTATTTAATTGTAATAGTTCTTATATACTCTAGATACAAGTTTCTAATCAGGTATATGATTGGCAAAGAGTTTCTTCGCATCTGTGAATATCCTTTTCACTTTTTGAAGGTGTCCTTTAATACACAAAAGTTTTTGATTTTAGTGAAGTTCAGTTTATCTATTTTTTTCTTTTGTTACCTGTGCTTTTGGTGTTATATCTAAGAAACTATTGCCTACCCCAAGGTCATAAAGATTTATTCTTATTCATCTTCCAGGAGTTTTATAGTTTTAGCTCTTACATTTAGCTCTGTGATACATTTTGAATTAATTCTTGTGTATGGTATGAGATGGGTCCAACTTCATTCTTTTGCATCTGGATATCCAGTTGTCCTGGCACCCTTTGTTGAAAAGACAATTCTTTCCCCAATTCAGTTACCTTGACACTGTTGTTGAAAATCAAATGACCATAAATATATGGGTTTTATTTTCTAGACTCTCAATTATACATGTATGTCCTTATGTGAGTGTCACACTGTCTTCATTACTATGGCTTTGTGTTAAGTTTTGAAATCGAAACTTAACTTTGAAATTGTTCTTTTTCAAGATTGTTTTGGCTGTTTTACATGTCTTACTTTCCCGCTAAATTTTAGATCAGTGTGTCAATTTATGCAGAAAAGGAAGGTGGGATTTTGATGTTGCTTGTATTTGAATCTGTAGATCAGTTTGGGGAGTATTGTCGTCTTAGCCATGTGAAGTCTTCAGATCCAAAATCTATTTATTTATAAATTCTGTATTCCTTTCTTGAATGGACACAATTCAAGGTGGAGAAAAATCTCTAGTGACATTCTTAGCACTGTTATCAGGGAAGCTTTGTTTAGTATTAGAATATTTCTCTGTATCTTTTTTTTTTTTTTTCAACTTTGCTGATGAGACAACACTGGGAGGGGCAGCATGTGGTAGAATTGCTACATATCTCAGACCAGATTGGTGAACTGAAATCAACAATATTAAAGTTGTCAGTCTTTAAAGTAAATAACTAATTTGGGTTCAAAAACAACTGTTCAACATGTTGAAGAAGTTTTTAAAAATATCAAATTACCTATAGTTGATAGTTTGAGAAGAAAAGAGTGAGGGCAAGATAACTGGCTTTTTACATATCTGAAGTTCTACTTCAGAAGAAACAAAATGAAGCAAAAGAATAGGATGACATTATAAGGGGATAAACAGCACAATGAGCATGTTTGTACATTATAGAAGACCATTTTGATATATTTACTAGTTTGAAGTATTATATAAAAAAGATTATCCTAATAATATTTGATATTCAGAATATATAATGACCATCAAAAACTGCAAGAGGCTCAATGATTTAAAAGATAGTGTTATGTCCAGTATCTTCCATTTACCAAACAGGAGAAAGGGATTAGAATATTTTAGAAAAATTCTTGTCAACAAGGTTTGCAAAAGACTTACTTTTTCTGTCCAAATGCATGTCATCCACCGGGAGGTGAGGCACTATGGGTACAAATTTAGAGTTGAACTATTGTGCAGTTGACTTTATTTCATTCTGGTTTAAAAACAGAAAGCAGAGGTGTGGAGGCACATCTCTTCCATGAGTGAAGTGGCAACTTAAGTTAACATGGAGATTAGTAGTAATAATAATTGCTAATAATTACCAAATGCTTTCTTTATAAAGGTGGTGGGATTATTAGTCTCATTTACTCATGAGTGAGTTGAAGTTCAGAGAGGATATGTAACTTGTCCAAAGACACAGACCTCACTAGTGGTGGAGCTAGCATAACTCAAGGGTGTCTGAATCTAGCTGCTATGTTTTTCTACCTTCCAAAAAAAAAAAAAGCTTAAGCAAGAATTATGAAGGTTTAGTTTAATGCCTTAATCCCTCAAGCCTATTCCTGTTTTACTTATCCTGACCGTGCCATTTCTTCTGCACCTTCTTTGCTTTGAAAAACTTCATGGAAATAGGTACTCTAGTGATTCTAATACATCTGTTCATTCTTTTGAGTGTGTTGGAACATTTTAGAAGTAAATGTGGTGACAGCTTGACATTTGTTAATCCTGACAGGAAGCACTAGAAACGCAAGGTGTTACGGGATATTTGGTTCATCACAAGCTATTTTTACATATTTTCACATCTAAGACCCATTAGTCTGATCTTGATTTTGTCTATCCTCAGAATTATCTACACACTTAAGGATGCTTTAATTTGAGAACGGTCTCTAATCTGAGTAAACATGGCCTGTAAGAAAAGTCTATTTAGGCACTATGGTTCTCTCGGTCAACACTGTGTATACCCACACTCTCTAAGAGCAGCTGATGCTCTTTCGCCATCTCCAGATGGATGCCCCAAAAGGGCTGCCATTACAAAGTACCACAAACTGAATGGCTTAAAAAGAACAGAAATTTATTCTTCCACAATCTGGAAGCCAGAAATCTGAAGCAACTGTCGACAAGACTATTCTCCCTTCAAAACCTCTTGGGGAGGATCCTTCCTGGTCTCTTCCAGCTTCTGGTAGCACCACGTATTCCTTGGCCTGTAGATGCATTACTACAACTTCTGCTTCCATCTCTCCCTGACATTTTCCCTGTGCCTTTGTATCTTCACATTGTCTTCCCTCTTTTTATAAGGATACACAGTCATATTGGGTTAAAGTCCTACCCTAATTCAGCATAACCTCATCTTAACTTGGTTATATCTACAGAGATTCTATTTCCAAATAAGATCCATTCACAGGTACTGGGGTTAGGACTTCAACATGTCTTTTTAGGGGACACGATCCAACCTATGACTCCAAATCTGGGATTTGTGACACTGCTGAAGTGTGACCGACGGAGGCCAATTCCTCAGAGGAGCACAGAAGTGGGTAGACTCACTCTACTAAAAATAAGTTAGTCTCTTAGCAGTTAGAGTGATTGCTCTTTCAGCACCTCCTTCACAAAATGGCTGTATTTTCATGATTATGTGGATTTTCTCATATTTGAAGTGTCCCCCAGATGATGTTATTTCAACTAGTGCAGCATGATATGACAACAGTAGTACTGCAGTGCAATGCAAATATCAACAATCACGAAATCAATCGACTGAGCAGATGATGTGACTCAACTCGCTGTGACAATCAGCGCATGATTGATGTGAGGAGCACAGCTTTCCGCAGCAGCTGCTTCGCTGAGAATCGGTTTTAGTGAATCACCACTGCAGCTGCCATTTTTCTCCGAGCCAGATAAATCCTGACATGAATAAAGTGCTGTTATCGGAGATGTTAATTCAGTTAGTAATAAATGTCACTGGCCTAAGTCTGAGACATGTAGTCACTCTCAAATTCAAGGAAGGAGATAATTTTGACATTGTATCTATTTTTGTTGAGTTTCGCCTCTTTTTTTGGTCTGTCCATAATCTTTTATTGATTAATGAAATATCTTTATTTTTATTTTTATTTTTGAGAGTGAGAGTGGGGAAGAGGCATAAAGAGAGGGGGACAGAGGATCTGAAGCGGGCTCCGCACTGACAGCAGTGAGCCCGATGTGGGGCTCAGACTCACAAACCACGAGATCACCACCTGAACCAAAGTCAAGATGCTCACCAGACTGAGCCACCCAGGAGCCCCTGAATTTAATGTCTTAATGTGAAGCATATCTAAATAAGTTAAAGTGAAGGCTTCTAAATAAGTTAATTCATCTTCTTTTCCTCAAAAATTAAAAATAGAACTACTGTATGACCCAGCAATTACACTACTAGGCATTTATCCAAAGGATATAGGAGTGCTGATTTGAAGGGGCACTTGTACACCAGTGTTTATAGCAGTGCTATCAACCATAGCCAAAGTATGGAAAAAACCCAAATATCCATTGTCTGATGAATGGATAAAGAAGATGTGGGGTGTGTGTGTGTGTGTGTGTGTGTGTGTGTATATATATATATATATATATATATATATATATATATATATATAGTGATCAAAAAGAATGAAACCTTGCCATTTGCAACAATGTGGATGGAAGTAGAGTGTATTATGCTCAGCAAAATGAATCGGCCAGAGAAAGACATCATATGATTTCATTCATATGTAGAATTTAGGAAGCAAAACAGATCAACATAAGGGAAAGGGAAGCAGAAGTAACATAAAAACAGAGAGGGAGTCAAATCCTAGGAGTCTCTTTAATACAGAGAACAAACTGAGGGTTGTTGGTGGGGTGTTGGGTGCGGGCATGGGCTAAATGGGTGATGGGCATTAAGGAGGATGCTTGTTGGGATGAGCACTGGGTGTTATATGTAAGTGATGAATCACTAAATTCTACTCCTGAAATCATTATTACACTATATGTTAACAAACTTGGATTTAAATTTTAAAAAATAATAAAATTAAAATAAGGTAAAAAAATCAACAAAAAAAAATAAGTTAATTCATCTCGAAAGCAAGTATATTTAATTTAGTGTGTCCAGTAAACAGTGCTCTGGGGAAAAACAAATCTTTAGAAAAAGTGCCTTAAGGTTTTCCTTTATTCTAAAATTGTACTTCAATGGCATCAACAGTTTTTAAATTTAGACACGAGCGTGGGACTACGGTGTGAGTGGTAGACATGAAGTGCAGTCCATACGGCCTAATGCAGTAACCTGCTGCAAATCCCTCTCCAGTTCTATACAGATCATAAATTAGAAAAGTGAAGGGTTTTTTTTGGTTGACCCATATACCTGGATTTAAAAAACCTTCAAAAGAACAGCAAACAACTGACAAAAAGAAACAAGACTAGGCTGCCTCTCTTAGCAAAGATAAGTAGGAAAACCAGAAATGAACATTTTAGCCTAAGTCTCTTTACCAGTGAACTGAGTATGAAGTCTTTACCTGGTCTGTTTACTTTTTAGAGATTGTTCTTACATTTGGTGTTCAAGAGGTACTCTTAAAAGACCCTTTATGAATGGATTTATCTCAAAATACTATTCCAGGGTGGGCTTTTTTCTTAATATTAATCTAGAATCTGAAACTAACATCCTATATCTTATTTAGATAGAAATATCTAAATCTGCAGCATGTTAAATAGTTAGCAAAGACATATGACTTTTGAATAAAGTTCCTCTAGTATATTTCTCTTTTATGTATGCTTTTCCTAGACTATAGGAGAAAGAGCAATAACTGAGAATATCAGGACAAAGTAGATTCAAGAAGGCCACTGTTAGCCCAACCACTAAGAGAATCAAAATCACACAGGAATTCATACAGAGTTAGTTTTAAAAGGAAATGGAGGTCAGGAAGAGGAAAAAGAGTTGGATATAAAGTCAGTTTTATTAATGAAAAAAAAAATAAAGTGCATTTGAAATTTCCTTGGACATTTTCTGGTCCTATGTTGGTAATTGGTTATTTAGAGCAATTTGATTTAGATGAAGCTGAGTTTATATTCCGTCCTGTCCCCTCACCCCAATGAAGAAATGGCCTATGATCTTGTGTTAGTCATTTACTCTTCAGTAAGTACAAAGTACAGTTTCTCCTTTGGTACAAGGAATGTCCGAATAACGACTATGGTTTATTTAGCACTTATTATGTGTTAGGCATTATACTAAGTACTTTTCAGACATTGTCTCACTTAATGTGCATAACATATTGCTCTGTGAGGCAGAAGTTTTCTCTCCACATTATAAATAAAGATAACTGGGCTGAAGTTATCCAAGTTACAGCTATTAAGTTCTAGAGACAGTCTGGCTCCAAACCTCATGTGCATGGCATTATACTGTCTTTAGTATTAGAATCTCTCCCAGCTTTATCCTTCTCTGACCAGACCTTTAGGAGTGTCTGACTTCATTTGCCCAGTGTTCCCGCCTGTGACACTGCCCCTCAAAGAGGCTCAAGAAGGCTTACATTGAAAAGCCCTTAAAGCTCCCACAGGCTATCTGTGTACATATAGAAACTAAAGTCCGAAGTGTTTACTGTTTTGTAAGAGGTCATTATTTATGTCCATTTTATAAGAGCATCTTGACTTACCCCAAAGGACACTAAAAAATAATAATAATAAATTTGTATATAATAATAGTATATATTATTATTATTATGCTTAATATAATATATATTATTTAAAATTGAAGATCTATTTACAGTTTTTGGTACTCCTCTCCTACTTAGCACCTCTGTTAATCTAAGAGCCTGTCAAATCATCTTCTGGTAGATATAGAAGATGATAACACATTTACGGCTGTCCCGAATGGCCTTCAGGGATATTGCTGTGCTTCTAAAAAAACAGAACTGACTGCTTTAAACAGGCTACTGACCTCATCAAGGTGAGGATGGGGCATCCCGTATTAGAGTCCAACGCTGATAGAATATCCTGTAAAAACCACTTGTGTTAGTTTGTTGTTTTAATCTTTAAACGTTTATTTATTTCTGAGAGACAGAGAGCGTGAGCAAAGGAGGGGCAGAGAGAGAGGGAGACACAGAATCCGAAGCCGGCTCCAGGCCCTGAGCTGTCAGCACAGAGCCCAACACGGGACTCGAACTCACGGACCAAGAGATCATGACCTGAGCTGAAGTCAGATGCTTAACCAACTGAGCTGCCCAGACTCCCCTAAAAACACTTTGAAAAGAAATGTGGCATATCCGAAATAACCTCTAAAGTAGAGTTGGTCAACTCTCCTTGCCCACATATTTACTTTGTGCTGCTCCTGTGGGTTGATTTAATCAAGTTATGCTGCTGTTCTTGGCACAGTATGACTTGGTGTCTGGCACACCTGGGTTCCAATCTTAACACTGTTTAGTGCTGGCTCTATTATAACCTCAGGCTCTTTTTGGATCCAATAGCATTAATATGTACTTTTGAGGGCTTTTGTGAAGATTCAGTTAGAGAATGTTTAAGACATCTGGAAAATCATGAACACTCAGGAATTGTTAGCTCCCTTCCCTCCCGAGTTGGTATATTCACTTTCATATATAAAATGGTTTTCACTGAATATAAGAGTATTGGGGTTAGTGCTTAAAATTTTAAGTCTGTTTTATCATTAACTGTGATGCTTAATAGCGTTCGTGTTAGCCCCAGATATACCTATTAAAATGGTGTAAGTCATATGGAACACATCTGAGACTTATGAGATGATTTCCTGGTGTTTGAGGATTGTGATACAAGCAAGAAAGTAATCTAGGCTAAGAAGTTTAATATTATTGGAAAACTTTAAAACATAAGTTCCTTTATTGGAGCTTTGCAAGCAACATTAAGAAACAGTGAGTAGTTTATAATAAACGTGCATCTGGTGTCTCAGTGATGTGGTTTTTCTATGACACATGGTAAGAAGGTAGACAAAGGGGCTTTCCTAAATGATCAGAGTGGTTTTCACTTTATATACGTTCAATGCCAGGAATTTTAGAACCACACAAGCCACACCTGAGGAGAGAGCCAGACCAGGTGGGAGTGAAATGTGGCAATTTTGCATGCTTTATGCTAAGTACCATGAAATACAATCCTTCCTTCTTCCCCCATCCTAATACACATATATTCTTACCTTGTATCAACTGAAAATTAGAAAAAAAGTGGGTTTTTCCCTCCCAAGCTAATTTGATGGTGTACAGTAACTTTTGTTCAGGTATTTTACAACCATTTATAAAGGAGAGGTCATTTTAGGGTGGGCCTTTCTACCCTGATTTACTTAGAGGAATGAATAGAATTCTGATCATTATATTAAAAGATGGGGTGTGTGTGGAATCCCACAATTTGAGCCAGTATTAAGAACTTAAAAAAGATTGATTGTGAAACTCAAGTATAATGCTAGAAACAATAAGGACAAAAACTAACCCCCAAACAGTTGAAAGACCATGGATAATGCAATCACTATGTGAAGAGGAAAAGATTAGTAACAGACTTCTCTTCCAAGGAAAGGAGGGAGAATATCAATTCCTCATACAAAGTGAATTGTTATGATTGGTTTCAAAGAAAATATAATGCTAAAGAATCCTGGAATTTTGATGTCTCTTGGGTAACTATAATGTACATTCTGTAGTCAAAACATGGAGAGAAAATAATCTCTCAGAGTATGGTTGTTTTCTTCATTCTGAAGTGGATGGTGGAATGAAAAACAGAAATCTTTGCTTTGACTGCTCCCTAAAAAGTGTCCTCCTGGGTGGATGGCAGAGGCCGGGTGGGGAGGAAGAACTATTGAAGAGCATTGCACATAACGTGGTCTCAATATTCTGGAATGCTGGTGACCTTCCAGTAATTGGAACACATCTGGCGAGTAAATATAGATTCTCAAACTCTTGTATGTCATAGTTGACTTGCATGTTGGCAACCTTGTATTACCTTCAAAGTATAAATTTAGATCCACTGTGAAGTAATTGTAGATCCAAAGTGAAATTTAGATCCACTGCATCTTTGAATGTAACTTAATAAAAGTTGGGGAGGAGGCTTTTGTTTCATTTTGTCATTTCAACTTACAGACATCAGCTTGGTACAAAGGATGAAGACAGTAGCAAAAACACTTCTGCTTCCATTCCCCTTTACCTCTCTCCCCTCATTCCTTCCTTTACTGTGAGAAAAATGAAGAGACAGATGATTTAAGGACCTGTTGCTTATTCTTTTCTGTCTTGGGATTCTGGACGTTTAAATGGAAACTAACGCATGATTGAGACCTGGCTTATTTAGAACCCTGCTTAATGCTTTTTTATCTCAAGAAATGTTTGCTTTAATTTTTTATGAGAACTTTAAACAGATTTAAGAAGTTTAGATTATATCAAATCCCTTTTAAATTTGTTTGTCTTCTGGTATTAAGGTTAATTCTATTATTCCATGATTTCAATCATTAACCTCTTATGAAGATAAGAACAGATTTTTTTTTTTTTTTTTTTTTTTTTTTTTTTGCTTTTGCCTTTGCTGATTATTGCTTCTTCCTCCTGCCTTCTGGGAGAACACCCTGTTGTTCAGTTTTTGACACACTGATCTCTCTGAGTCTGAGATTCTGTCAATTTGCATCTTTTCAACTATATATTCTATACAAAATTGCTGAGATTTCCATTTCCAATTTTCTCCCCTTGCCTGAGTTTCAGGCGCATTGTTCCAGTGACTTACCCTGCATATCCCTTTGGCTCTATTGCCACCATTTGAACTTCATCAGCTCTTGCCCTCATCTGTTATTTTGTTAGTGGTTCTGTTATCCCAGCTTCTCAAACATAAAAGCTTAGAATGAAGCTTTCCTTCATTCACTATAGCTATCACCACATTCCATGGATTTTTTTCATTTTGAAATGTTTTTTTAAAATTTTTTATTGTTTTAAATGTTTATTTTTGAGAGAGAAAGGTGGGGTGGGGGGAGGGGGGAGGAGACAGTGCATGAGCAGGGGAGGGGCAGAGAGAGAGGGAGGCACAGAACCCGAAGCAGGCTTCAGACTCCGAGCTGTCAGCACAGAACTCATGCAGGGCTCCAACTTATCAACTGAGAGATCATGACCTGAGCTGAAGTCAGCTTCTTTAACTAACTGAGCCACCCAGGATCCCCTTGAAATGTTTTTTTAGAATCATCTATATTATTTAAGAGATCAGTCTGCCAATTATCACAAAGTACAAAAATAACAGTGGATTAAACACAATGTGAATTTAGTCCCGTGTTATGGACAGCTCAGGTAGATGGTACAGAGGTGGAATAGTGGCATGGCCATGTTAGGGATGCAGCCTCCTTCCATTTTGTTGCTTTGTCATCATCCCCAGAGTCTTGATTGTCCTTGTCTGTTTGGTGAATGATGGCTCAGCATCACAGGTACAAACCAATGTTCGAAAGGCAGAGGCCACAATTCCTTCTCTCTTAGGATATAAACCTAGAAATGAAATACATTACTTCTGCTTATAGCCCACGTTTAAATGACAAAATACAGTTGCATGGTCATATTTAGCAGCATGGGAGGTTTGGATATATGGTTCTTAGCTATGTGCCCAGCTAAGCTTCCAGTTTGTACAGAAGATGAGGAGAAGAGCTTGGGAGCCAACCAGCAGCATCTGCCACACCTTCCACCTTCCTTACTCCAATTTTAATGTTTTTACCCTTTGGGTGGGTCTTTATTGCCCATTGCCAAGATTATTTCTAGAGACTTTTAGCTGGATTTACTGTTGGCTCCCTATAAAATCATCAATTATTTCTTTTAAAGAGGTACTTTTTTTTCCCCCTCTTGTTAAATCTGTGCTCAGTAGCCCACAGCACAAAGTCTCTGTTTCAAAGCTCTTTATAATCTGGTCCCAGCTTTGCGCAGTGGCAGTATCGTAGCCAATGACGTTTATCCGAGGTGCAATTATTGCTATAATCTGGCCCTAGTCTACCTGTTTATAATATTTTTTCAACTTTCATTCATTCATTGATTCATATATTTATCCAGTAAATATGTGTTGAGTGCCCACTCTGTGTCAGACATGTAGTCATTTATTTTCCTAAACCAGTTCACATGGGTTCTGTGAATAGAAAACATCCTCATGAATGTACATACTTTCTAATGTCACAATGATTCATTTCTTTGAAGCTTGTTTTCACCATCGTAATGCTTGAGAGGTTACGTACATTTTGAGAACAGCTTTTTCAAACTAGGTCTTGCAGTTGAGGTGGTTAATTTGCTTTTAGGAATCAGCTGATGTTCACTTGACACATTTCACTTGCAGCTTTTTGTGCATTTTAGAGTGATGATTTGTTTTTAAAAACAAAACAAAAATAGAAGAATGCTTATTGAAGCAGCTGTAACTAGATTTAGTAGCTCATTGAAATTGTGAAATAGCTCAAATGCAAGCATGATCTGAGCATTACCTCACGTATTATAGTTGTCTAGTTGCCTATTTGTTCCCAAACAACATCCTCAGTCCTGCAGACTAAGGTGCGAAGGTGTGTATTGTAGAACACACCTTGTTTGGGCTTTGTCTTCCAGACTACATTTTCTTCTTTTTCTATAGCCCTAAGTAATATAGAGACATTTACTTAATACAACTAATATGACATTATTTTTATATTTTATTCTTTCAGAATAGTTACTAGACCACGTCCAGGTCTAGGGTGAGATATGTGAGGCTGAGTCGCACAAATACAGGGTCAAATCTTTATCTAAATTCTTGATTTTTTTTTATCATAGAGTTTTTGAACTAATTTTGATTTTTTAAAAATCGCACTAAAATATTACATTCTGTCTTGAAGTGACTGCTCTTGTTCCATGTCCTGCCTGGTAGCCTCATCTCTGAAGTGGGAGTGTGGTCATGTAATTTTCAAACTACATCTTTGGAGGGAGAGGAGAGGAGGGGGAGGAGAGAGTGGGTAGAACCTGAAGGTGCTTTCACCTGAGAAGTGTTGCTTGTATCTGTCTTACACATTGTCCATCTGCTAAAGAATTCGTTTGGGAAAAAAATATATTAAAAAATAGTTGGAAAATCACTGGACTAGATAGATGATTCACAATTCTGGTTGTGCATGTAATTCTAATAGGATGGATTTTTGCTGACCTACCCACACCTTAATCTGCTCCTCTCATAAGGCATGCAACAAACACCCTTGGGTGAGACCACTTCCTTCTTGCCTTGGGTATCTCTTAGCTGTCATATATATCACCGTGTTTTCTCTAGATTTAATTGTAGTTCCAAGAGAGATAGTAGAAAGAATTAGATCTTGTAGAGGTCTAATTAGACCTTGCAGAATCTAACAGATTCTGCATCTTATATTGAAGTTCAGGAAGGACATAGTAGAATACCCAGTTATATTATTTTGATTTTATTTTAAGTTTCTGTTAATGTATTTAACACATATGATAATTATGATATAACATATAACTTCAATTAATCTATTAGTATAATGATAGTTATAATTTATAAAAATAAATATTCATAAATAGGAGATGTGTGCTTAAAGGATTTTTTTTGTTGTTGTTAGGGGCATGCCACTATTCTTGAAACAGAAATTACTGCTTTTTTGTTAGTAAAAATTTTGATAGTTGATAACTTAGGATAAGTAGACTCTCTCAGCCTCTTAATCTTTAGCATATCCCTCGTACATCTGAATTTTGATGTGTGTGAATAATCAAAAATATGTACGGAATATTATTTTCAAAGTCCATTCCATAAGTATATTTGTATGTAACACAGCCTCAAAGAGGTGGAGAGGAAAATATAAGTATGTCACTGTATTCTTTCTCTTTTTGTTTCTTGGTTCTATTACAAAGGGTAGAAATAGTAGAATTTCATAAAATAAAAATGCTAATATGGAAAAGGTATAAAATAGGGTTTTTTTTAAAACATGCATTTTAAAGATACAAAGAACAATGTTTAGTTTTATCAAACTGACTTTAAATTGGGTTCCTGTTTGCAGTTTCTACTAGATCTTTGTCAAGAGGTATAGGAAGATGCTTGAAAAAATTAGGACCACAAAAGTATGTTTTCTTAATCTTGTTTTTTAGGGGTAATATTTACATTGTATTATATAAATGTTGAAGCTTATATAATTGAATTTTATTGCTACTTCCTCCATGATCATGTTTTCATGTATTTTTCTCTTTCTCTTCTCAGTTCTTTATATTTGGCTTGAACAGTTGGGCTCAATTGAAGGGAAACAGTCTCAGATGCAGAGTGAGAGGAACAGTGAAAACCATATGGGAAGCTGGGTATAGGAACAAGGTTAAAAGATGCCTGTTTCGGATTTTCAAATTCTTTCACAGTGATAAAAGTATGCATTCAGGAAGCTCTGAGTCTGAAAAGTACCTCATGCACCTTGACATTCAACATATTTATTTCATTCCTCCTACCACGTGCAAAATGTTGTGCAAGAGGAATGAGTCACAGTCCATGTCCTCAAAAGGCTTTAAAAAACATTCTGAGGTGGAGATGGGAAGGCACTAATCCGAAATATATAAGTTTAGTAAGAAATACACCAGAGTGTTTTGTAGCAAAGGGGAGGGAACATAGAAGTCTGGAAAAGGGGCGCCTAAGTTGACCCTGGATGGTTGAATATATGCTAGCCACGGGATGGGGAGGGGATTGAGGGCAAAAAACCTCGGTCATGGTGACAATATAAACAAGGCACAGGGGTGCCATTGGCTGGGTATGACTTCAGAGCTTTAGGATTCATGCAGGTTGGACCTGGGTGAAAATGAGGGAGAGTTATATTGGGGCCAACTTGATCCTGTAGATGATGGAAAGGCTATGAAGGATTAATTCTAGAATGACCATGAGCACATTTACTTTGACATAATTCTATCTGACATCTGTAAAGAACAGAGTTTCAGGAAGCAAGAATGCGAAGAGTCATTTAGGATGTTGTTGCTGTAGTCGAGGAAGAATGAATGGTAGGCTGGCTGAGGGCAGAGGGAGTATGGTGGAGGGAATTTGCAAAGTGCCCTTCTGCTATCAGTGGCCAGTGTGAATACTGATGGTTCATGTCCCAATTATTTTTGACCCATCTTGTGTCAGGTGCTCAACCTTGAGATACAGGCCCCTTTCTGTGAACAAGAATGTACATTGTTTATCTTTGTTTCTAGGAGCAAGATGGTTGAATTCTTTCCACTAGTCTCCATTTAGGTAGTGGGAATATTGGTCCAATGCCTCAGGGCACTTAAGAAATGTAAAAAATATTTCTACAGTCATACTGGAAAAGTGTCCTATGTTTTACAATTTCCCAAAGGTGTGGTCATGCCAAGTATTTGCTTGCAGTCATGTTTCTATGCCTACAAGCATTTGTTGTAATGGCCTGTCATTTTTAGATGATGACTTTCTCAACTTGACATTAATCCCTAATAGCACTGATGCAGTAATTGTAGCTGGCAATCCTAGGTACTAACACCTGTTATTTGAAATGAAGCCATTTTGACTTTTAACAGAAAAATTTATTGTAGAATTAGAGGTTCTGCTTTTCACAAGAAGTCAGGCAAGTCATGGCGTTTACCAGTTGTAACTCTATTTAAAAAAAATAAAGCACAGACAAAATCTTTAAATTTATTAGTCTAACTGAATTTATACTTTTTCTGGTTCTTAATAGCTTTTTTTTTATTAATTTACAGGAAAGAAAGTTTATCAGTTTCTTCCTAAACCTCTTAGAAATAACAGCATATCTTAATCTGAGACTTGTAAGTATCCTTTTCTTCTTTATTTAGAAAATTAGATATTAATTTTGTGGAAGAAATGGCTCCTTCAGGAAAACACTTGACAGGATATAGCTATGCAATCTGAGTTGGCATGCAAAATTTGAATGAAAGTAAAGCACGCAAATAATCACCTCTTACAAAATGAAACAAAGAAACCAAATCTCAATCAGAATATCTTCATCAAGTCTATCTACAGCAAGTGAATGTTTGATTTATTTTTTGGCAATTTCTCTTTTTTTATGTCATTTTTGTTACTTTTTCCCCTTTGTGAAAATACCTGTGTATCCACATATTTTAGAAAGTCTGTAACATCAATGGGAAGGAAGAGGAAAAGTGTAGGGTGTGAACACAGGAAAGAGAATTTGTATTCTGTTAAAATTTACATGGCTTTGGATGACTTCGTATTTTCTATTTACATTTTCAGTGAATTTTTTTGTAAAATAAATGCTAGGTATCAAAATTACTAAGGTTCATTCAGTTTCTGAAATGCCAGATTCAAAACTGGCCAACTCAGGAACAGGGAATCTGGGAGACCCTTTCTGTTTCAGTTTACCAAGAGGTAAAGACAAACACATCTTTTCACAAGCAAATATTTTCTTAGATAAATTGATAAGACTCAATGGAAAAAAAAAAAAAAAGCTTTGTCCTAAAAATGTATCTGTAGTAACAGCATTTAATATTTTATTCCTTGAAAGATATTTGAAGTCTCATGTAATCCTATTCTAGCATTAAGGCAAGTAGTTGGCACACTGAGTCAAGGAGTACAGAGTCTAGGGCCCCTGGAGTAAAGACAGATTAATGAAGCAGTCAGGTAACTAAGGTTTAGAGCTAGGTGAGTTCTTTACTAGGTGGGTAAGACCTTAGCATACTTCTGGACTTCTCACCTGTAAATATTTGTGTTTGAAGGTTGTTGACTAGAAATGATGACTACCTTAGATCATTTTATGATTCTAGGACATCTCTGAAACGTTGTTGCTTAGTAGTTAATAGTCATTTTATCTTGTGTAATCTATGATTATTATAATGGCATTAACATTCGTGTAGTAGCTAATAAAACCAACCAATAGGAACTGAGACATATTTCTAACTTGCTTCATCAGATAAGATCTCAGCAAATTGTTTAATTAAAATGTGTACTGAGATCTTAATTACACATTCTGTTGCAATATAAGTTGTTTCCTAGTTCCAGGACATTAATTTTCTGTTCCAATGCACCCATATTATGAATCTTATGTGTTGGAGCAAGCTACCTGAATTCTCTAGTGCTTCAATTTGTAAGTAATATGAAGTTAAAATGCTTATATTATAGGCTTGTTATGGGGATTAGATGAAATGATGATGAAACAATGCAATATAAATAGTAATAATAATAATAATACTGAGATAAACATATACTGCAATCATAATTTCCTATCTTTACTATATTCTTTCATAGACTTTGAGGTTTTACCCACATAATGATTTCATTTGTCAGTGTGTAAAAAAGCTCTTTGTAAAATCACTGAAAGAATAGTGAGAATGGAGATTGTTGGCTACATTCCCAGATATTTTTAACAAGCATCCTAGATAATTCACATGAAAATGATCTACAGGCTACCCTTTGAGAAACACTAATTTTCCTTTAAAAATGAGCCACAAACTAGCTAATTATCAAATCACATGTGAGGTTTATAAAAGGTAAAAAAAAAAAAGTATATAAAAATATAAACATATTGGGCTCCATCTTGGAGATTCTGATTTGGTAGATCTGGAGCAAGGCTTTGTAACTTGTGTTTTAAACAAGTTGCCATACTGATTTGGGTATTTGCAAACCACTGCTTTACAGCCCCACCACATCTGTAACTTTTTATTGATAAAGCTTATGGCTGTGCCTCCCATATGTGGATGAGGGGATATCATAATGGGTTAATGCTTCAACTGGTCTAGTTCAAGTTTCAGGAGTGAAGAGATGAGCTTGGATGTCTGCATTTGCATAAATTAATCATATTGACAGTCTTCTCTACCTTGGTTATGTAGCTACTTTAAATAAATCCAGGAGCCAATCCCATAAACTGCACAATCCCTAAATGAAAAAGGGCTGTTGGAGACCATCTAGTTTAAATATTTGATTTCACAGAGGTGAAAAATGAGGCTCAAAAGTCTGCCTAAGGCCACAGGGCAAGATTAGAACCAACACTTGGATTTCTGCCCCTAGCTCAGTTCCATTTCCATTACAATTAGTTGACTTTGATTCTGCCATTTCAAACCTGTGATACCAGCTACTCTAGTGTTGGCTTTAGGCTTCCCAGCAGGCATAGAAAGTGCCATATGAGTCAGCTTTCCTACTTTTCAGCTCTCTGAAAGTGACAGCTTCTTCCTTTCCATCTCTAGTTCTCTATCTTGAATACAAAGAGGCAGGAAGGCCACTGCGGGACTGAAGGTACTCCCCAGGAGAGGCAGCCTGTTCAGCAGTGGCCCCATCTTCCCAGTTGCCTTCCTGATTCTTTATCTTAGCCAGAGCCATCTGCTTTTTCTTACACTCTCTATCTCTAGATGGCAGAGCCATCACTGTTTTTGCCTGTCTTCTTACTCTTGCATCACCTTTTTCTTGGCATAACTTATCTCATATTAGTTGCCCTTGTTTGGACACTGTTTAGCTTTGGAGTACCATTAAGTTCAACAAATATTAAGTACTACTGTGTTCCAAGAACAGCCTTGGGTACCAGAGATGTAAAATGAATCTAGAATTGTCCTACTTTCAGAAGAGCTTACAATATCATGGGGAAGGAGATGACTGTAAAAAATCTGCAGGAGTGTTTGAGAGTGTTATGGGAACCACGGTTACCACTTCAGGAAAGTCAAAGAAATCTTGGAAAAGGAAGTGACATTGGTCTGTTTTGAGTGAAAAAATCATAACCCACAGTATAAATGTGCAACATTTTGCAAGCACATGAAGAGAATGTTTCTAAGGCTTAATGAAGAGAGCTAATGCAATCAGAAATTAATAAAGGTAGGTGTCAGCATGATGGAAAGAAAGGCATACTACAATCTGTAGCAGGAAACCTGGGTTTTCTTTTCACACTACCAGTCACAACTTATGTGACCTTCGCCAATTCAGTGAGCCCCATTGACTTCGCCAAGCGCCACTTGACTGCTCACTCAATTCATTCAAATCATGAAATTTAAGTTTAGGCTGTCCTATACTCTTGGGATACTTTCAGGTAGAGGAAAAGTGCCTCCCAAAGGTCCATCTGAAGCAAGGCTTCAGTTTTGAGTAGGTATTGATCCAGTGAAGAGAAGCTTTCGAAGAAGGGTGCTCCAGCCAGGAGGAACTGCATTCATCCATCAGCCTGAGTCTTGAGGTGAAGGGAGTGTATTTCTGAGTTCTACGAGTCCTGAGTGAGGAGCAGTTTCCTTCAGCTGCTGGACCACAGGGGCAGGAGCAGCAAGAGGTGAGGCTGGGATGTAAGCAGAGTGTAGATCATTGCAGGGTGTTGTTAGTCATGCTAAGAAACCAGGTGACTTTGTCCTGGCTTAAGGAGAGTAGTTGAAGAGCTAAGATAGTAAGGTTTGTGTGGCTGGCATGAAGAGTGGAAAAGGAAACAAAACTGAGGCAGGATGATTTGTGAAGGGGATAATCCAATCTGGTGATGTTGATGACCTTAACTAGGTTAGTGAAAGAGAGTGAGCAAAGCAGTTAGTCCATAAATTGAGGAACTATTTAGAGAATGGAGTTTATATGACTTGATGGTCATGAGGTGAGGGAAAAGGATGCCTGCTGGGCTCTGATTTGTGCAACTGGGTGGATTTTAGTGCTGCTCACTGAGAAAGAAACCCAGGAGGAGGAACAGGTTTCAAAGGAATTCAAGGATCTCTAACATGAGGGGATGAAATCATCTGTCCTGGGGCTCTTCATACTAACTGGCCTTCCACATGCTGAGAATATCATATGCGTTGTCACACTTAGTCTTCTCAGCTGTGGGAGGTAGTATTATGTACTCAAAAGATGTGAAAGCTGAGGCTCAGAGAGCTTAATGCTTTGTATAAGGACCCTTAGCTAATAAGTAGTGGAGCCAAAAGTTCAGACCAGAGCTAAACCAGGTGTATTTCATTCTAAAGTAGGCATACCTTCTATTGTATCACTCTGCTTTCCCTTTGAGTCTGACACATGTAATTCTGTGAAAATAGGTCACTTGTAGAACACAAATAACTTTAGACTTTATAGATTGTTAAATTGAAGGCATAAACTCTACCTTCTGACTGATCATTATCTCTCACCTGGGATACTGCAATTGTCTCCAAACTCATCTCTTGGATCCACTCTTCTTTTCTAGTCTGTTCTGTTTGCTGCCACCAAAGTGATCTTTTTAAAGTTCAATTTTGATCATCATGCTATTGCTTCAAAAACTTTAATGACTTTCCATTGCCATTAGGATAGACCAAATTCTTAACATGCCCCAATGATATAGCCCCTGTTAACCGACCCACTTAATCTTGTGCCCATTTCCCACCTTCTTCTCTGTGTTTAGGCCACACTGGCCATCCCTCAGTGTCTGAAATGTGCTATGCTTTTCTCTTATGCATGAAATACTCTTCTTCCACCTCTATACCAAACAGCTAGCTCCTTTTTCTCATAGCTCATATTGTCAATGAATCAGGTTCTGGTACACTCACAAAACAAACTAATTTTTCATCTAAGATCACATTTTGTATTTATGCATGGATTTGTGTTGATTATTCTTTTTATCACCCATTATTAGATTCCAAGAAGGTAGTTCTAGAACTGATTTGTCAGGCATATAATTGGAACTCAGCAGATATTTTCCAAGCAAATTAATAAATTTATAAAGGAGTGAATGTGATTCTGGGTTAATTAATTTATATTTGATTATTTATTTGGTATATTATCATTTAAAATTGAAAAGAAAAAACATTTTCTTTATTCCTGTAAAATAAACCAAGTTTCAGTTATATACAATATTGGTTTTAAATATCTCGATGATATAGTATTTCCCCTGGTATTATATTATAATTGTTTTTCTCCTTCTGAAGTCAAATTTTCTTTTGCACAATAAATGAAACTAATTCCAACAGCATAGTGGTAATTACTGAATTGACATTTTTTTGGATTAAACCAATTAAACCAAAGCAATTAAAACTTGGAAATGGCAACTATAAAAGAACAATATGTCATCATTTCGTGTACCAATGAAGAATGGAAATGTGTTATAATTAGTTTGTAAATGTCACATCTTATTGCACTTGCTAATTAAATGAGATTTTCCATCCCAGACTTGCTGAAAATAATTTCGAATTTTCAGGAGTGATATTTTATTTTTTTCACTCGAGAATGGTTCTTTGCCATTTGACTATCATAGTCTAACAACTGAGGTTTAGATAAGGCCAAGTGAAGAAAGCCATTACTGTGTGAGCCCATAGCTCTCAAGTGGCGGGGTGTTTTCAGTCCTCAAAACAGGCTACCAGGACTCTGGACTGAACAAATGATTGGGCTGTGGAATGGAATCTAGCATGAGAGATTTTTGCAATCTATTCTACAGATATATTGGTGAGACCCCCTGGAATTATCTATGAACATTGACCATCGTGATTGTCTAGCTTTCAGTCTCACAAAGCCAACTGAAAGGATTGGATTACATGAGTGCTCAACGAAAGTCTTTAGTTTGAACAACCTGTAATTCTAAATGGACAAAGGGAGGAAGTAAAGTAGGTGGAAGAAGTCTTACATATTAGAGATTAAAGTTCTTGTTGTTACAAGAGACAGGTTCTTGGCCACTAGAGCAAGGATTTATGATGCAGTCCAGTGCTTATCAACATGGGGATCCTGGTCTGCTAGGATTCTACAGAATTATTAGAGGGTTTATGAGCCATATGTATGTATCTGTGTTCAAATAAATACTGTCACATACCATATACATTACCATTTTCCAAATGTATATAGAGTATTCTTATAAAAATGAGAATTAATTGCTTTGCAATATGTATTTCATAGTATCTTTTCATCTGTTCTATATTTTCTCAATCAACAGATATCTAAAAAATGTAGATTCTTCAACTTTGAAGCATCATCTTACATTAAACCTCAATAAACTAGTTGTATCTCCCATACTACATGATATACAAACTTTTATTTTTCCCCACAACTAGATTTTTGAGAATCTTCAGATTCCTAAGTGCTGCGTGTCAGTTTTTCTTGTTGGATGCTCTGGTTTCTCTGCTCACCACTTCCTGCTGTTTCCTAAAACTTTTTGATGCTGCTGCAGCTCTCTCTAGTCAAAATCACACTAGGATTGTCCTCAGGGTCCTCTGTCTGTTGCCTAAAGCAGAGATATCGCTAAGATGGTTGTGGTACATAGTAAACTTTACCAAAGACTGGAGGATGATATGAGAGAATTATAGTGCAGAAATGGGTCATCTAGCATTAGATATTCAACATCATTTCTACTAGAGTCCATTAATTGTGCCTATTTGTGGGTGTCCCTACTGGTTGGCTCTCTCCTTACTGTCCAGCCTTGTTTGAGGTGTCTACCCTCCTTCCATAGGCAAGATTGCTTCAGTCCTGTCCTGCCTGGACTCTAGGCTAGAATCCCTCTCCCTACACATAAGGAAATCAGCACATGTTATGATTTTATATCCTGGAAGTTATTATGCAATTCAGACCTCAATAAATATAATTTTAAAATTACAACAGTAACTAACTGTTATTGTTGAATTTCATCAGTTCAAGGTAGGATTATTATTTAACAAGCCTTCTCTACCCTAACAATGTGCTCCAGGGCTTTTCAATCAAAGGGGAGAATGATTTTTTTCAGAGCCTTGGAAGAATATAGATTGACTTCTAAAGCACAGCACAGGTCAAGATATGGACATGCCTTTCCCTAATAGACTTTACAATCAGAAACCTCACCCTAAGCACATGAAGGCCTGACCTTCATAGAATGGGATAGCAAAAGGTTTACATTCTTCTCCCACACACACCTGAAGTCTCAGCCTTTTCATATTGCAAATTATATTCACCATGTCCAATGATGATCTGATGTTAAAAAAATTGTTTTATCCTTGAAACAATTAGAATCCATCATTATTGTGGGATAAATATTGGCCTAGAAGTCTAGTGACATGCTGTTTAGACTTGATTCTGAAATTAATGAGGTCTTCTTCATACCAACAATCTGCTCTCCTTTTCCTCATCTTTGTTCTTTTTTAATTTTTTAATTTTTTAATTTTTGAGTAATCTCTACACGAACTTGGGGCTCAAACTCACAACCCCGAGATCAAGGGTCACATGCTTTTCCTACTGAGCCAGCCAGGTGCCCCCTTTTCCTCATCTTTGAAATCAGGATTGTTTTTTTGTTAGTTTGTTTAATTTTTGTTTATTTATTTGCTGATGACTAAAGTTCCTTCTACCTCCAAAATTCTTAGGTCTCTCCAAGTTACTTATGGATTGTCAATTGTTTTTTTTCTCTTGACTGTCTTTAGTAGCATTGATTAATTTGACTTTGCATCAATTCTATGAAATTGTACGATAGGAAAAAAATGAGTCAGAGGTGCTGTGGTGAAGGTCAGATAGACATTTGAGTGTCTTGTGAAAAATGTTACATCTCAATTTTAAAAATTAGCCTATTGAAATATTTCTATATATCCTTAAATGCAGAAAGCGCACTTATTAATTTTCACCCAGCTTCTGAACCTCACAGGTCATTAAAAATGTGTTATGAAAAATTAGTCACTTGTCCACAGTTATAGATGGTGATACAATTAGGAGCTGAATCATATATTTCCATCACTACCTTCAATTTTAAAAATGAGGGTTACCATTAAAATAAATTAAAGGGAGAGATTGTGTCAGAGTGCAGATAATATTTTAGAAATGCAGTTTTAAAAAGACCAAAAATTCTACTTATAGTTATAATTATTGTTATGTATATGAGAATGTCTCAATGTATGTTCCCTATATAAATCTTGAGGCAAGTTACAGAAAGGATTAAAAGAAAAGGAGATTCTTAGACTCGAAAAAACTTACCTCATGCATTAACGTAGCAGTAAAATGGCCACTCAACTTGACCTTAATTGAATAAATGACTATGGAAAAGAAATACTCAATGAAAATACTTTGTTATGACTGGGCTAGTTTAATTGAAAAATACATCAAAGAAACGTGGTATTTCAGACTACAGAAAGCCTTCTGAACTAGAATTTACTGGGAAACAAGTTTTGAATTTTAATCTTGGCAATTAATAACATTTTAAAATACAAAGACTATTTAAGTTAACATAAATTAGGCAGCTCTGCTTTCCCTCCAGGATTCATAGAGGATTTGCTGGTAGGTATAAAAAGATCTGATGAACATTTGTATTGTCTTTATTATTTCCAAACCTGTAATAGAGGCTTCTGAAAATGCTAGAATGTTCCTCTCTCCACACAATGTGATGTATGATTATTGTCACTGTCCTGCAGTCCCCAACATGCAAGGCTTCAACGTTTACAGGAACCTCAGTACTCCAGGGAGGAGTATGTAGCTTGGAACTTAAGAGTCATCTCTTCTGAGGCTGAAAGACCCAGGAGCAGTCTCCGGGTGACACAAGAGTGACATGAACAAGGACATTCTTCATTCAAATGAAACAAAAGCTATCATATACATACTGATTAGTTTTTCTCTAAGCTTACACTTTTTAGTGCAAGTAAAATATATTTTTAGTAAAGTTTATCTAGCTCAAAAAATTCCAAGTTTTGAGTTTATTGCAACAAATGTATCTAGTCCATACGTCTTAAAAGTGAAACAAATTGGCTTATAAATGCTTATAAGTGAATTAGAATATGCTTTAATCACTACTTTCCTCTTTAGTTCCTGGCAATTTTTTGCTGAGTGATTGGGAAGTTTAGATGGGTTTAAGCAGATTTGTGTATAGATAGGAGCAGTGAAAGAGGTGACAGCTAAAAGCTACGTAATTGCCAGAAAGAAAACTCTAAAAATCTGGTTTCTCTTGCCTACACTGAAAATGGAAAATAAAGGGGTTTAATCATTGAGGAAGCATTATAGAACAGGGTCGAGGGAAACTGAGGCTCAAAGCGCTTGAGGAATCTTCCCAATGTTATGTAATTTGTTGGTGCTGAAAACACAGGTGTGACTCCACCCCCACTGCCCCAGCCTAAAAAATAGGTAGAAGATAAAATGCTGATAATTCCAGAAAGTCTTTCCCACATCTTTGCCAAATAACACTTTTTCTATTAACTAATTTGCAGAAGTGCCACCATTAATGATTTGCTTCTTTGGTCTAAGACTTTGGAGTTTTTCTTCTAGAGAGCCATACATACAGCATACTTCTGTGAATGCATTAAGCAAATATTTTCCAAGAGCTAATCTGAATAGGATGAAGAGGAAGAGGACACTGGGTCTATGGCAGGATCAGGGGCTGGGGAGAACAAGAGAAAATTGATGAAGGACAACTGTGAAGGGTGCAGAGCCATTGGTCTGGGAGAACCTGCAATTACCTAGAGTCTGTAATGACTATTGTAATGAGATTGTGCTCTAAATGTGTTCTAATGGGATCCTGAAATACCTCCTGTACTTCACTGCCTTCATATATTCGTTCTCAGTACTTGCCCTGTTATAAACAGCTGTTTTATGTTGATCACGTTTCAAAAGATTGGTTCTGATTTTTTTATTCAGAAGATGAGCATCTAAATATTAGTTGAATTAAGTGAGATCTTCTTCAATCTTGTCTTTTTTCTTAGTCCATTGTTTTTTACGATCTTTAAAAGATCTTGGTCAATATCATCCAGAATGTTCTGGCCCCTCAGGCTAACTTTCCAGGGTAAAGAATCTTTGGTGAACAATTGTGTCTTCTATTTTCAATGCATCCATGTTTCTATACAGTGAAGATCTTTAGAACTGTCTGTAATTATACTAATTTTCAGATGATTACAAATGAGTCGGCTTTTTAGTATTTTCTGCAATTATTTTAATTATGATGGATTTGGGGGAATTTCTCTTTTAATCTTTATTTTTAAGAGAGAGAGAGAGAGAGAGAGAGAGAGAGAGAGAATGAGTGGGGGAGGGGCAGAGAGTGAGAGGGAGACTTCAGAATCCAAAGTAGGCTCCACACAGTGTCCGATGCAGGGCACGAACCCATGAGCTGTGAGATTATGACCTGAGCTGAAGTCAGATGCTTAATGGACTGAGCCACCCAGACGCCCTGAATTTTTCTATATAAAATTCTTCAGCATCCTTAATCAAATGTCAAAGGATAACAATGAGAAATCTGATGTGAAATGGATCAGAGTAGCAGGGTGACTTGAAATGTCTTTCTTAGTTCCGAAATATTTCCAGATCTAGGGTATAAATATGCAAATACTTAAAATTCCAGCACAGTGCTTTTAGGTTCGTAAGCCTCCCTGCTGCTCAGACAGGATGTACAAATCATGTGGATTGGTAGATCAGATCAATGTAGAGTTCATTTAGAAAGCACTCGTTGAACAACTACTACCTATTATCTACTCCTAGAACCTGTTTGTTCCTGCCTCCAGGAAGTATGGTCCTTTAGGGGTAAAACAAGTCACCCATGCAGAACATTTATTGAAAAACATATTAAACTTACTTAGTGGTGGACTTCAGGGTTGGCTGTTAGAATGAATAGTGAAAAAGTCCAGGGGTTGGCTGATGTAGCCAAGGCCATCATCATGGCCTTTTCCCAGAACAGCTCTGGGAAAAGTTAATTTTGTGATTTATTTAATTTTTAATCTACTACAAGCACATTTTTAATAAGCTCTGAAATTGGATGAATAGCTCTCTAAGGCTATGCACATGCATTGGTATCCTTTGCTAAAACAACCATTGTTTTGGATAATACATGCTGTTAGACCTTAAGGCCCAATAATTTATGGATTTATGTTTGTAGTTTTTTTAGTGTATTATTAGAGAATCTGACCTCAAACCTTTACTCCACTTCAGTCATTCCCAAGTTTGTGTGACAACATGAATCCCCTTGGGGGCTTGCAATACCTATGGTATCAGACACACTGAATCAGAGGCTCTAGTCTATTTTGTTAACAGACTACCCGGGTAAGCCTCATGAGCAGGCAAGTTTGGGAAAGACTGCTCTAGTTCATCTGGCATAAGATTAATTTTAGATAAATAGGCTTTTTACCCACCCTTGCTCCCTCTCTTCCTCAGTTTCTCTCCTTCTACCCTATTAATATGTTAAAAAAAATCTTAGGAAGAGCTGATATGCTTTAAATTTACTTTTACTTTTAGTCTCCAGGCTGGCATTGGTGAGATACGGTTTTCCCAGAGACCTCATTTTTTGGTCTCCTTTCTTTCCACAATTTAATCAAGTGTTAAGGTGAAAAATCTAGTTCTTCTCTGTGGCTCATAAGACAGAAGAGGAATTAATTTACACTGTCTGGTGTCAGGATGCATTATGATTATGTTGGCAAAGCTATAAAAAGAAAATATCCAAAGCTTATAAAAAAATTGCAGAGAGGTCACTGTTAGAGCAGATGGATGAAGCAGAGTGCCTGATCATTTAGCCGCTACTGAGCTAAAGGATCTTTGAGCCAAGGTGTACATAGCTAGAGCAGCTTGGAGAAGGTCACCAAGTTATAATTATAGCTTCAACGGGAGACTTCAGAATTTTACAGTAAAATGCATATTTATTTGTCTTACTATATAAAAATGACTGAAAGGCCCAGTAAACACGTTTGCAGTCAATTCTCAATTACCCCCAGGAAATCTAATAGTGGGTTTCTTTTGTTGCATTCTTTCGGGCCTCCTCTCCTTTGAAATCAGAAAATGTCTTTCCACAAAATGCAAACTAAAACTACAAATATAGAGTACAACAAAAATAAACAAATAGTCTAAAATTACACCCCCCCAAAAGAAGTCTTATGGTCTTTAAATAAAAGTTTATATTGACCTCCTACTATTTTCAGTGACTTCTGATAATTGTTGTAATGTAAGATAAGGTGGAAGGTAAAAGTAACACACCTGAAAATAAAAGTAATTATAGAGATTATACCAGCAGTAGAAATTTGCTTTCATTTTACTGTGAAAATTTTAAGACATCTGAATGTATATGTTCACAGATTACATAATTACACTGTGTGTGTGTGTGTGTGTGTGTGTGTGTGTATATATATATATATATATATATATATAATATGATAGTTACTTAGAAGGATAAAGAGAAAAATTAATTTTTATTCAAATTTGCAAATATTGCAATCACATGATCTTTATTTTTTTAATGTTTATTTATTTATTTAAGAAAGAGTGAGTGAGTGAGCACGGGAGGTGCAGAGAGAGGGAGAGAAAGAGAATCCCAAGTGGGCTCCATGCTGTCAGCACAGAGTGGGGCTTGAACCCACAAACCGTGAGATCATGACCTGAGCCGAAACCAAGAGTCGGATTCTTAACTGACTGAGCCACCCAGGTGCCCCTGTGATTTTTATTTTTAAGATTCAACATTGAATTAAAGTTTTCATATTAGATGAATTACTTGAAAAACGTTTTGAGTTTGGTTCAACACTATGGAGAATATGAGGTTCAAAGAAAGAAAATATTCTTGATAAAGTGATTCATGCATATGGCAGATGAATAGAGAATTTTAGGTGGCTTCTGGTCCCTAACTTTATAATTCTGGGCATTTCTATGCTGTTTAATCTCTTATAAACTTACAGGAGTCTATGACTCTAGAAGGGAGGCAACACAATGAAATGATTAAAAGCCTGTGTTTTGGAATCACATGTAACAATTTAAAGCAAGTTCCTAATATTTGAAAGACTCCATTTCAGCTGTCTCATGTGAATTATGGGTGTAATTCCCACCCCACCTCACCTGACCCTAAATAAAATAATGTATATAGAGCGATGTAGTACCTAGGTAAGTAAAGACTCAATTAAGAGTAGCTGTTTTACTTTTTTATTATTTTTTTAATGTTTATTTGTTTTTCACACACAAACACACACATACAGAGTGTGAGCAGGGGAGGGGCAGAGAGAAAGGGAGACAGAATCCAAAGCAGGTGCCAGTCTCTGAGCTGTCAGCACAAAGTCTGACACAGACTTGAACTCATGAACCATAAGATCATGACCTGAGCCAAAGGTGGACACTCAACTGACTGAGCCACCCAGGTGCCCCACTTGAAGGAATTTAATGGAGGTAGGAGAGCCTTGCACTATGTGTGGGACAATAACTTACCCCTTTTTGTGAGTCCTTTGTGACTCTTGTATCTTTAATGAGTATGTCAAACAAATAATGTCATATCTGTGCTCCTGGAGAAAGGTTACTATAGTTAAGATTTTGCCTGTAAAGACTGTGTACAATGGTAAGGCTGTTGAGGTATCCTGTGGCTATTCCTTGCAAAGGTGTATTGTGTCCCTTTAGTGGTAAAGACAAACTGTGGCTGAGAGGCTGTTGAAATAGGCATTGAACAGAACATATTAGCCAAATTTATAGTGGTAAAATATTTACCAGTTGCTGATTGGATGGAATCGGCAATTTCACTTATTAGGTTGTTGGGTGTAGAGGCCTTAATGGAATGGAACCATGGCATTATGGTCACAGCGATCCACTATAGGCCACCATTCATTTAATACAGATTTAAGAACAGGCCAAATAAGGCTGTTAAATGGAATAGCAGTGGGATCAGGGAAAGGTTCACTCATTACCTGTTATATAACAAGCTTTTAATCCTTGAAGACCTTGTTTTAGATTACATTGAATCATGTTAATTATTTTAATGGGGTTGGTGGGGTAGGGAATGGAAGGGTGGGTCATGGGTTCTTATTTTGTTAAGCCCATATGTAAGTGTTAAAAACTTAATTTTAATTTTCACTTATTTTTTATTGGGTCAGAGTGTCCATGCCCACTATGATATTTTAGGGCAATGAGTGTTATAACCATAGGAATTTAAGCTAGACAAAAATTCTTATAGTTAAGGTAAGGCATACTTATTTGTCTTCTACTTTATATTCAGTAACTCCCTTAACTAAATCCCTGATTATGGAGGATACCATGTTTAACTTTAGTGGGATTCCAAGCTATAACTGTAATTTTAGCCATAATATTGGTCAAAACTATGAAAGTTTGCCAATTGGTGAATTTCTGTAGATACTAAAGTTAAATCAGAACCCAGGTTGTAATTCACACAAGCCAGTCAATGTCCTTTTATCTTTTGCTATATAAATTTTTCTAGTAAATTTTGGATTTCCAATTAGGCCATATTATGGATCTTTGTTTTAAATTGTTTTTTATTGGTTTTCTTTCCCTATATTCAGGGTTCTTTCTTTCTTTTCATTTTTTGTTTACCTGGTTATTGTTGTTGGTCACTGGATATACCTGGCATGTGTGTGTGGGCAGGCATTCTCCACTCTTACCATATTTATAAGTTTTTTTCCTCCAGAGAACCTTAAATCAGTATCATCAGAGTTGGGGGCCTCCCTCATAGCAATGGTTGGTTTATATGGTTTTAAGACCATGGGCTTAAGTTAAGTTTGGATTAACCCCTTCATGGTGCCACAAGGATGCCTTGGGTGTTTTGCTGAGGATTAGTATCTTTGTTGCAACAGAGACTTGGAGAGCAGAGTGGTGTAGGGAAAACGTCCTGGGCCTACCCCCAGACTTGATCAAAGCCCTCCTCTGCTATAGCCCAACCTCTTCTCTCATGTGGACTTCCTTTCTCCCTCTCTTTCTCTCTCTCTCTCTCTCTCTCTCTCTCTCTCTCTCTCTCTCTCTCCCTCTCTGTTCAGATTCCCTGAGAATATTTTAGGTTTTTAGCCACATAAAGTTGCAGCTTTCAGTTTCTGTCTGCACAATCACCTGTAATGAAGACCTTCCAGGTGTTTCTGGAGAAAGGTTCAGGAGCTTGGTAGCCTTCCTTGTAGGTGGTTGCCTCTTCGTTCAGGGAATGCCAGTCTTCCTGGGATCAAAGTCCACATCCAGTAAAGTCATTTTGTCTATGGCTTGGATGGAGACCATATGGCCAATGATGACAAGATTAGCCCTTTGGTGTGCTGGTAGGCAGCAATACTGAGCAAAGCCTAGGTACATTGGCTATGAGTTTTGCTAGGTACATTGGCTATGAGCAGTTGAGCACCAATGTTCCTTCCTTCCCTACCTTTTTTTTTTTTCACCAGCCCGTGGGCCACAGGCCATGATGGATGTGCACCTCGATACTCCTGAGGGTCAGGAGAACGCAAGCAACAATGGCAAGGGAAGCAGCGGCACAGGAAACCAGCAAGGTCACTACCCTTGCATGAACAACTACAAGTAGGATGCCATGCTAAATTCCCTGAAGGGTGGTGATCTCCTTTCTTTCCACAAACCTCACAAAAGACTATCTCTGGGCCTGTCCCAGAGGTGCATAATTATAATGTCTATATAGCTTCCCCAAGGAGCCAGGGGTAGTCACCAGGCCAGATGTGGTAACATAGGCTGATCCTTGGTGAGCAGAGATCACCTGCCAAACAGACTAAACCTGACACCACCAGGTTATGCCAGTGTATAGTCAAATAACAACACTTTTTATACTGGAGGCAAGAGAATTTTAGGTGGAGAGTGAGGGCAATGGGATGACAAAGACAATAGAATACCACACAGGACATAGCCCAAGCCTACCAGCAATTAGCTGTTCCATCTCAGGTAGACTTACCAAATCACAGAATCCATTAAGTTAGCCAAGAGTAATTAATTAAGGCTGACCAGGAGTCCTCAGTTATGGTGGAGCATATCGTGCAGTTTGTGACACCAATGGTTTTTATTTAAAGCCTCTTATTCACCCCTTTGGTAAGAGAGAGATTCCTGCCCTGGGGATATGGGGTTGGTTAAACACACAGTATTTGGCACTGAGCAGATGAGATCAACAACAAACTATTACTCGCATATATTTATAGCCCAAGGAGAAGGATATTGTAGGCCCTGCAGGGCCTCATAGGGATTATACTCAGGAACAGAGTGAACAACCAAGAGCTATAGGAGGCAGACTTGTAGTAACAAGAGTGTGTGGTGCCTTCTGGTTCTCATAAGAAGAATGATTGGTTTGTTTGAATAATTCCACATGCTGGCAAAACTGCTATCTAGGGAGAAGTAGGGACTGTGCCTGGTCCCTTTGATAAGGAGGAGTGTTTGGCTAGGGTACCTTATCCATGAAAGCAGAGTGAAGAGAGAAACTTATGCTTAGTCCATTTGAACTCTCCTGATTTTACCAGATGTTAGGGCAACATTTAATATTGAGCCTTAATTTTAGGCCTTACACCACATGGAGAAATGAATTGTGTGTATGACTGTGACTCAGTTGGAAATTTACCCCAGAGAGAATAAATTCTAACGTGGAAGTGAATGATTATACTTGGAATCACAAGACTATTTTCTTCCGTGAAGGAAACATGGGGATCTGTGAGCTAAAATAAGTTCTATTAAAGAATAATGTATTTACATTATTGCAAATCTTTTTTTTGACTGAGTGAAATGCATATCTTGCTGATATATGGATAAGAAATTATTGAGGGGCACCTGGATGGCTCAGTGGGTAGAGCTTCCAACTTTTGATTTTGGGATTGTGAGTTTGAGCCTCATGTTAGGTGTAAAGAGTACGTTAAAAAAATAAAATAAAATAAAATAAAATAAAATAAAATAAAATAAAATAAAATAAAATAAAATAAATAAAATAAAATAAAATTCCTTTGTCTCCACCACTATACCATGAAACAAGACAGTGAACATTATTTTTTTTTAAAAAAGAAAGAAATTATTAAAACTTAACTAGAACTTCCTTTTATGGAAAAATGGAAGACTTAATGTCCTTTAGAAAGCCCTAGTAAACAATACTCTAAAATGTAGGATATACTTTCAAAACTTTTTTTAAATGAATGTTCATGTTGGCAAATAAAAATATTTCATAAGCCCAGAACAATGAGAAATCACAAATCTAGAAGCATGTGAGTGGTGTACTTACTTCCCTGAGTTCCCCAGTAATTCACATCTTTTGTTTGAAAAAGCCATGTTCTGGGGACAAGGAAAGAAACTTACGGACCACACGAGTTGGAAAATCAAATTGGGTCCCCAGCATAAGGCTTAGGCTGCCGAAGAGTGTGACATGCTCAGTCCAAGGGTAATGTGGCAAAACCCTAACCTTCAAAGGAAGACAGCAAGGACATTCGCCAGTCTTGTCCTGATTTGGGTTGGTGGAAAAGGAGGGGGGTGGAATTCTCCTGATCATTTATTACCAAAAGTGGAACCTCACACAGGTTTGCAACTTTGTGGTCTGAAAAATTCCATGCTGAGAATTTAAAGCTAAATAATTTGATAGTGCTCCCAGACCCCACTAGAGGCAAATTCAGAGCCTATATAAAGGCTCAGGTAATTTCAAGGAAAAGGTTTTAAAAAACAAGGGTTCACACTAAAAATAATAAAACATGCAAGGAAATAGAGTGTCTTTCTTATGTGTCTAATTGGAATTCCCAAGGAACTAATAAAGGATAAAAAGTAATATTCAAAGAAACAATACCTGAAAATTTCCCCAAATTGATGAAAGTTTCAGATTCAGGAATCATAACAAATCTTAAGAAGGAAAAACAAAAAGGTACCTAGTCATCTTGTGATGACATTTCAGAACACCAAAGAGATAAATCCTCAAAATAAGCCAGAAAAAAACAGACTCCACAAACCACAACAAATGACAATTATACCAACAGTATATTAGTCAGTGTTCTCTAGAAAAACAGAACCAATAGGATATATATTTATTTATTATAAAGAATTGGTTCATGCTACTGTGGAGAATGAGAAATTCCAAGATCTGTAGTCAGTAAGCTGGAGACCCAGGTGAGACAATGGTAGGTTCCATTCCAAGTCTGAGGGTCTGAGAAGCAGGAGAGCTGATGGTGTAAGTTTCGGTCTCAGTCTGAGTCTGAGTCTGAAGGCAGGGGAGAGACTAATGCCCCAGCTGTGCGACAGTCAGGCAGAGAGAGCAAATTCTTCCTTACTCAGTCTTTCATTATACTCAGGCATCCAGTGGACAGGACAATGACCATTCACATTGGGGAAGGCAATCTTCTTTATTCAGTCTATTGACCCAAATATTAATTCCAGAAACACCCTCACAGACACCCTGAATATTGTTTAAATAAATACCTGGGATCCTGTGGCTCAGCCAAGACAACACATAAAATTATCATATTCCACAAACTTCTTAACAGCAAAAAAAGAATAAGGAGGAGAGTATTGTAAAGTGATTGTAGAGGTAACTTCAACCTAGAATAGCGTATCTTGCAAGAATGAGGGTAAAATAGATATTTTCAAATATACAAAAACCACTGGTTCCCCCAAAGGAATTTCTAAAATCTGTACTTTA